>NC_092519.1:16712302-17029808 GCF_047511675.1 Marmota flaviventris
GAGGTCACAGGGGCTCAGCCAGGCGTTCAGGGTCCTCTGTGTCCTCGGAGGTCAGGAGGCTCCTGCTCTCCACCTGGAGAGAGGCACCTGGCCCAGGAGGGTCCCTTGGCCTGCACCAGGGGAGGTCACAGGGTCCTGCCCAGGGGTGACCTGCTCCAAGAAATCCTAAATAGCATCTCCACCTCCATATAACCGTCTAGACATTAAAAGCATCTCTCTCTCTATTTTATCTCCCGGTGCTTCACCACTGACCCACACCCCAGGCCTTTTCATATTTTATTTGGAAACAGGGTCTCACTGAGTTGTTGCCGAGGGTTTTGCTCAGTGGCTGAGGCCGGCCTCTGATTTGCGATCCTCCTGCCTCAGCCTCCCGAGTGCTGGGATGACTGACAGGCGTGCGCCACCGTGCCCGACTCTCACAGATTTAATTTCTTCACTCACTCATTCATTTTGTGGTGCTGGGGAGGAAACCCAGGCCTGGGAGCTGAGCCATCTCCCCAGCCCCACATATTACCTTTTTTTTTTTTTTTTTTTCATTCTTCATTTAAATTTGGAACTTTTAAAATAAAATCAATATTCTTTTTTTTTTTTTTTTTTTTTTTTTTTTTGCCCTGTTCCCCAGGCTTTTAGGTTCGGGGGCAAGACCATCATCGGGGGTACGATGGAAATTTTAAATAAACTCTTCCCTGGGCTGAGCGCTCAGACCTCGCTTCTTCAGTTGGCAACCTTGACAACTGTCCCAAACACCCGCTCCCTTCCCTGCGGCTCCTGTCACCCTGGAAATCAGGCACAGGGACGTCAATCCGCCCGCAAAGACCCTTCAAGCCTCCCAAAAAAAAAAAAAAAAACAATCTACACCCCAAATGCAGCGAGGCTTTAGATTAAGACTTGGATTCTTTCTATTTCAATCCATTTCTTCCTGCATCCACTTAGAATATTTTTTTCTCTCCTTTTGTTAATAGAGCAGAAATGTGCACCATATCCTATGTTTTTCAAAGGAAAAAAGAAGGCCAAGAATGTTAACCTTATTCCTTTCAAAGCCTTTTTTTTTTCCTCTCCCGATGGGAAAATAGAATAAAGAATGCAAGAAAAATAAATCAAGGCAGAAAAAAATCCCCAGAAGAACGAATATGCAGTGTGTGCCTGGTGTGTGTGTGTGAGTGTGTGTGTGTGTAGGGCAGCTCCAGAGACATCCCAGATTGCTCTGGGAAGGGGACCGGACGTCCTTAAAGTGAGGAAGAGACTGAGGTTCCAGGTGGCCCACGCCTGCCATCCAAGCAGATCTGGAGGCTGAGGCAGGAGGATCGCAAATCGGAGGTCCATCTCAGCAATTTAGTGAGTCCCTGTCTCAAAACTTAAAAAAATAACAAGAAAGAAAGAAAGAAGGGGACAGAGAGAAGGAAAGAAAGAAAATAATGTCCCTTCCAAAATTTGAACAGGGTCACCAGGACACAGCCTCCACCTGGGGCGGCTTCACGGGCCTCTGAGCCTGTCCCTGCGCATGACCTGACAAGTGCTGGGACCCACCTGGCGGGGCTCCTGGTCCAGTTTGCTGACCCGGAGCTCAGGTGAGGACCAGCCACGCCTTCCGGCTCCCGAGGTCCCCTGCGCAGTGCAGGGAGGTCGGTCCCCAGTCGCCCCGTGGCCTCAATTCTCTGCTGGGAGACCTGGGTCTGCAGAGAAGAAGGGCCCGGGCTGCCATCTGAGTCCCACCGCCCAGCGGACCCAGCGCTCTGGAAGTGCACCCGAGACACCAGGGCTCAGGGTCACCGCACCCAAGTCCCCAGGCCCTGTGTGGCGCGCACGGAGCTGCCCGCTGGGGACCAGGCAGCCGCAGACCAGCGGTGCGCACGGCCCAGGGCAAGCCAGGCCCGTTCAGGGCCAGGTGGGGGCCACCCTGGGGAGGACCCAAGTCCACGGAGACCTGCACGGTCAGCAGAGATGGACACAGAGACAGAGCGACAGAGATAAGGACCGAGAGACGGAAGGTCACTTCCCAGGTAACAGATGGCACTGGCAGGGCGGATCAGCAGCGCCCTGTTATCGCTCCCGAGACCCCATTGGTTCCTTCCCAGAAGGACAAAGAGGACCCCTTCCTGACCCTCCCGTCCCTGGTCTCGTGGGGGAAATTCCTCCTGCACCGCAGCACCTTGAGCAGGTTGGTCCTGAAGGCGGCTCTATCCTTAGGCACTTGGGGGCTTTGCTGCGACTCTGTAGGTATCAGGGCTGCCGCGGAGGCTGCCCATGGCACCGACTGTGACCTGGATGTCCTCTGCTGGAGACTGCCACTCACACCCAATCCCTGCAGCCTGGACTCGAGTCCAGCTCCTTCTGGTGAATTGTGGTGATTGGACGCTTCCCCAAGCGTCAAACGGGGGTCCTTCAAGAGGGACATCCCCTCCGGCCCTGTCCTCTTTCTCTCCCTCTGAGGGTCAAGTCGTGGTTCTCAGGAGACCCAGGGCCTTGGGAGGGCGGCTGGAAAGCCTCGGGGCTGCTCTCTACAGGTTCCAGAAGGGGAAGAGTCTGGACTCTCCTTTGGGGTACCCACCTAAATCCCACTCCTGGGTCTGAATCCAAACACACCTGCACCCTCCTGTCCACTACGGCAGGACTCACAGCCGGCAGGAAACGCAATCAAGCCAGGTGTCCCTCAGCTCAGGAATGGACCTCGGGGTGCATAGCCACAATGGAATACTATTCAGCCCGTAAAAAGGAATGACATTCTTGCTGTTTCATCTATGGGTGGAACAGAAGGACCCAGGCACACACCGCACTGATGGACAGTCCAGGGGCTGAGGCTGTGGCTCAGTGGTAGAGAGCTTGCCTATCATGTGTCAGGCACAGGGTTCGATTCTCAGCACCACTTATCAATCCATAAAAAGCACAGTCCATCAACAACTAAAAATATATATGAAGCAATGATTGACAGCTGGGTTGCCTTGATATTGACAAATTGTCAAATAATGGCCATCAAGTATCTGGGTTCTCCACATCACCATCCATGAGATGGACGCAATCCGTGAAAATAATTCCCTTTCTTTCTTTCTTTTTTTGTAACTGACAGCGTGATCCAAACTGAGAACAATTTTTTTTTTTTTTTGCAAAAAACAATTCTGGTGAATCACCCCACGAAGCACTGAATCCTGGTGCCCAGGATATTAAAAAGCAGAGAGCGTGGCCCTCGAGTAATGGGCTTTTATGCACCGTCGAGAAACACAAAGCCTTCTCCAGAGGAAGCCGTTGTGATAAAGTCCGGAGTGTGGGGTTGGTCACGTTGGTGTGAATCTTGATTCGATTAAGTGACAACATCTGCATTATTAGCTCATAAAATGGATTGATCGCGGTTTTTATCAACATGTTTAACTCATTTATAAATAATATGGGGCTTTTTTTTTTTCCCTGTCTTTATAGCCGTTGGATGCAAACATGCTCAAAGAATGTCGTGGAAGCAGATTTCTGCTTTGCAAGTGGATTTTAAGACATAGAAATCAACTACACGTTGAGTCCATTAAAAGGGTTGGAGCCTCCAATCCAAACGGGATAATTAATCTGATGATTGGGGAAAATATACCTTTTTTTCAGGATGAGATTAATAATATATTTTTTTGGTACCAGGGATTGAACTCGACCCCTGAGCCCCGTCCCCAGCCCAATTTTGCATTTTATTTAGAGACAGAGTCTCCCTGAGTTGCTTAGGGCCTCACTTTGGCGGAGGCTGGCCTCCAACGAGCGATCCTCCTGCCTCAGCCTCCCGAGCTGCTGGGATGACAGGCGTGCACCACGGCACCTGGTTCACCTACATAGTTCTGCACCACGGTCTGCGGCCCTTGCCCTGAGCCAAGTGTGGGCGTCACCTTCGTGAACATGCCACCAATCTGTCCTCTTCCTGCTCCCACCCGGCCTCTATCGGAGGCTGGCTGTGCAAACAGCTGTCGCCCAAGGTCTTGGAAAGCCTTTGGGGCCTGAATTGGATGATGGAGAATCAGGTGATGCGGCTGGTCTCTGCTGACCTGTGTCTCTTCCCATTGTGCCACCTGGTCACCTCCTTGATGGTGGGTGTAAGGGTGACCACCAGTGAGATGGTGTATTCTCCGCTTCATGCCATTTTTCCTTCCCTGGTAGGATGGCGGGTTCAACTAAATTGAGGCTCCTTCTTGCTTCCGTGTAGCACTCTCTCCCACCCGCCTATGTTCCCTGGGCCCTTTTCCTACCTCGAGACCCCACTCCTATCTCGGGGTGCGTGTCCTTCCTGGGTCAATGGCCTCTGGCCCTCCTTTTTCTCTTCATTCCAAAAATGCGTTAAGCAGGAGCTACCCCAGCCTGCAGGGCCTGAGCGAGCGCGACCCAGACACGACCCCCCATCGACCGTTTCTGCAACCCAGAAGGACACTGCGTTTCCCTGCAGTCTGTCTGCACACAAGGTGGACACGTGGTCATGTGGCCCCATAAGTTCAACTTCGGACAAGGAAGCAGGTTACAGTTCTGAACAGCAGAACTTCATTCCTTTTTACTGGCTGAATAGTAATCCATTGTGGCTATGCACCCCGAGGTCCTTTCCTGAGCCGAGGGACACCTGGCTTGATTCCATTTCCTGTCTGCCATGAGTCCTGCTGTAGTGGACATGAGGATGCAGGTGTGTGAGACCTGAAGGGCGTCTGTGGGTGCGCTCAGTGTGGGATTCCCAAGTGGATTCATGCACCCAGGACGAACAACAAATGGAGATCCCAGGGAGCCCTCCAGAGCCCCTCAGGGGTGTCCCAGTGCCTCTGATGCACATCAGGCAGGACCTAAGAAGACCCATGTGCCTGGGTGTCTAGTGTCCAAAATCTTTGAAATCCACAAAACATCTTTGCCATTATTCAACCAAATGTGAACTCAGAGCTTCTCCCAATATCCACAGAACCAGGTATGAATTTGGATGATTGGGTGCCCAGCCACAGACGAATGCATGAAGAAGACGTGGCACATACACACAACGGAGTATTACAGAGCCATGAAAAAGGCAAATCCGTTCTTTTGTGACAGTGTACATGTGACTATAGTTCCGTCCCCAGTTCCTGAGTCCCTGTTCCATAGCTGTGACTGAAGGTCCTAGGCCAGGTCGTGTATCAACAACAGAGGTTTCTTGGGCTCATGACTCTAGAGCCAAATCTTGGGAAGTCCAAGAGAACGGGGGAGGGGGCTCTGCATCTGCCCAAAACATGGCGGACGGCGACCCACGGGGAGCCAGGACAAGGGGGCCGACTTGGGTCTCTGTTGCTTTCCATAGAAAACCAAGAGTCCCCTGCTGGGGACCTCATGTCCTGCTGCTTCTCGCCCACGGCTTCCTTTGCAGATGGACGCTCCTCTCTCTGTCCACAGTGGCCTGTGGGCCCCCGTCCGAGGCTTGGTTTCATGACCCAATAAATTGTCCCACAAAATCTCTTTTGCTCTGTGTCTCAGCCCACGGGCCTCACCCCCTCCTGCTCCAGGGAAAGGTATCGAGTGACCCAACCAAAAGGGATCCCTGGCACCCCCTGCACTGGTCTCCAGTGGTCAGGGACAGTTCAGGTGAGAAATTGGGCCAGCAGAATGCACCAAATTCTCTTTTATCAGAAATACGAAGACACAAGAGAGTGAAGGACAATGAGTGACTTGGACAATGACCGCCACTTGCAAATGGCGGTCATTTCCAAAGCAGAGTCTGTCCAAGCAAACCAAGGAAGGAGCTCTTATTGGAGAGGCTCAGACACAGTCCCCTAAGATGCCCCATCATATGCTTGGAAACTTCTCCAGCATAGTGACCAGGAAGTCATGAAGTCAGCCATCTTCCAATATGGCGGCAGGGATGCGCCTGGCTGGAGGATTCAGAGCTACAATGAGCATTTCAGGTCCCTGAAAAGTGGTGAGTCAGAAGGACTCAGTGATTTTGAGTACTCCTTGAAAGTCCACCTGGAGGGATTTGTCCGAAAGGAAGAATGTTGGTCATCATTTAAGTGGGCACCATGTTTTTCTCCATGAGCAAAAGGCAACTGAACACTTCCTAGATTTGCCTGCCTGGCCGCTAACAGTAGGGCAACCAGCATCGAGGTATTCCACTGGGAAAAGAATCTTTCAGTGACTGCCACCATGTTCCCCTGGATAGCGCCACCACCACTAGTGAAAAGTAGCTACCATGTCCTCGCCACCCTCGGTAACACAGAATGGGAACATGTCCCTCTCTGTTTGGTTGACCCTGTGACAAGACCAATCCACGTGAAGGTTGTACACAAACAGCCCACTCTTCGCCACTGATCTGTGTCAACATTCCCCCAAAAAGACCACAGATACATACTTAAGTGTTGGAATGACCCCATCCATGGAATATTTTGGAATTGGAGAGAAAAGAGGGAAAACTAGTAAGGTAAGAACAAGGAAGGGCGGAAGAAGAGACCACCCCAGATGCAGATGGAAGTATCAGAAGGCTTTCCGTTACTATGACATATAGTTGACTTCAACGAAGGAGGGGAGAAAAAAAGACTTATTTTGGCTCTTGGTTCCAGAGGTCTCAGTCCACAGTCAGCTGTTTCCATGACTTTGAGCCTGAGGTGAAGGAGAGCATTATGGCGGAATGCAGTGGTACAGGAAAGCCATCGGAAATTGGGCTCTTTTTTTTTTTTTCTGAATTCATAGGTATTTAGGGTTGCCCAAGGTCAGATGGGTAAGTGCTCTTAAACGGAAACTCTTTTCCTGAGGACCTGAAGTGACAGATTGACTAGTGCGATCTTTGCGCCATGTTCGTTATTTTACTTACTTAATTTTAATTTTGTACATTTTATGCAGGCGCACCTTTTCATATCCGTAAGCCTTTATGAGATATCTTTGACCTGTTGAAATTATTCATCCCATAAAATATAGTGCTGGATGGATATTTTAATGGACTCAGGTGGGGGGTGGCTGGAGGAGGGGGTCCCTGGGCTGTGCCTTTGGGGTCTCTGTCCTGTCCCTGGTGAGCAGAGCTCTCTCTCAGGACCCTGGCCTCGTCCTGTGTGTTATGCGAGGGTCCTTAGAAGGAGGCATTGAGACCTCTCTTCTCCACCTGCAGCAGGGTTCAAGGGTAAAGTCACCAGCAGTCTCCCCGGACTTTGCGGATGGGGCAAGGCTTTGCATCAAAAGCGATGACCGGTTGGCTCCACGGAGACCTGCAGGAGCTTCTCACCCATTCATTCCCACGAAATTGCCCCAAGCCCGTCGAATCAGTTACAGGGTCACGGCCAGGACTTGGAATCGGTGATTCCCCGGAGCCTGGTTAAGCCACGTGGTCCCGAAAAAAAGAACAGCAGCCCTGGACTTTACATCCTGGAACAAGAAATATGGTCCAGATTACCCCGACCCCCCGGGGAAGCCAGAAGTCTCCTCGGTATCACACTCGGGGATAATTCGCTGCGAAGGCACAGCTCCAGATGGGGAAGGCATTAACGGGGTGACCACAGGCTGCATTTCACTGCATCTCCCTGCAGCCGTCTCATAAAGTTCTCCAGGATGTCAGCAACCAGCGCACGCGGCCTACCACAGTCCCGAAAGAAAGGGGGTCCCCCGCTGCCTATTTAAGGACGGAGCAAAACCCCCTTTTTTTTTTCTCCCTCTTTTTCAAGGAGAAGGAAAGCACATTAGCAGATGGGTCCCAGGCTACGGAGAGCCTCTGATGGCTCTGCCTCATTTGTGGAAGTGACATATCCTGCCTCGGCCGTCGGCCATCCAGCCCCTGTGCCAACCCCCAGCTCCCAAAGACCATCTGAATGAATCATTCTGGGTACCCACCTGCAACCTGAGTGGACAAGGAAAAAAATCAGATCGACTGGACATTAGTTGTCATTAAAAATGTCGCGGTTTAGCCGGGCACGGTGGCGCACGCCTGTCATCTCTGCGGCTGGGGAGGCTGAGGCTGGAGGATGGTGAGTTCAAAGCCAGCCTCCGCCAAAGCGAGGCCCTGAGCCACTCAGGGAGACCCTGTCTCTCAATAAGATGCAAAATAGGGCTGGGGACGGGGCTCAGGATTGGAGGGTGGACTTCTGTATCCCATCAACCGTGATGTGTGGAAAAGTATTTTCTTGCACAAAATTAAGGCAAAGACAGATGAGTCATGGGCACCACCGGCTCTTACTGGGGCTGCATCATCCTCTACAAACATAGTAGAGGCTCGAGGAAACTTTTTCATAGCAAAGTCCTCTTGAAAGAGTGCAGTCTGGCCTGATGCTTTGTGGTAAAAGGGACAGAAACGCATAAAATTTCAAAATTGCTTTGTTTTACAGATTTTGAGTCGCCCCCGCCCCCTAGTGGTCAATTGAGCTGAGTGCATCACACTCTCACGGCTCAGTAAGACCAGGAGGGAGAAGGTCGAGGTGGAGGTGATGCATTGTGTTTTATTTTCTATTTTATTTTTGCTCAGCAGATGATGGTGATTTTGTCAATAACAACAGGAAAGACAGTGGAATGGATGGGACGTCACTGTCCTATGTTCATTACGAGTCCACGATCATGTGCCATCACAGAAATGAGACCCTGCTGGGCTCAGTATAGCACCCACCTGTCATCCCAGCACCTTGGGAGGCTGAGGCAGGAGGATCGAGAGTTCAAAGCCAGCCTCCGCCAAAGCGAGGCCCTGAGCCACTCAGGGAGACCCTGTCTCTGAAGAAAATGCAAAATGGGGCTGGGGACGGGGCTCAGGGGTGGAGTGCCCCTAGGTCTCATGTTTGTAGAAATATGTCCACTGTCACGGATAAGCGAAAAGAACCGATTTTTTAAGGGTCAACCTGGACTTTCATGCACGATGCAAATGAGGAGCCCAGTCGGTCCTTCCCTGAACCCCTTGGTCCCAGACTTTGGGCCGAGTTAGTTCTGAAGCCAGGAACCAGGTGCGGATCTCACGTGCCTCGCGCTGTAGAATCCTGGGTTCTGTGTTCTAAACCTGAGGTCCCTTTGGAACCCGGTTGCTAGGACCCAGTTTCTCGGGTGGCCAGTCCGCACTAGAGGGTTGGCTTTACCGTCTGTGGTCGGCAGGTGACCGGCACAGCACTTCCTGGTGGTGGAAGTGACCTCGCCCAGCATCGCCCCCTGAGGCCGACCAAGCATCCCATGCAACACCGTCCTGAGCAGAGGCGTCCTAACGCAAAGTTACTACCTGGGAAATTTCCAGAAATCAGTGCCTCATAAACTCTAAAAATCACATTTTCAACAGGGAATCGTTGCAATTGCTGTATTTTATGCAGAAATCCTTGCAACGATGACAGCCTCCCTCCTGCAGGGTTCTGAAGACGGGGATCTGGTTTGCAACCTGGGCAGCTGTACATGTCCTCGTCCGTCAGGCTTCCGAGAGTGACGGTGGCCAGTCCACGTGCAGCTGACCTTGTCTTCCCGGGGCTGCTGCAAGCAAGCAAGTGGTCATGCAGACGGCTCAGCGGAGAGCCACAGGTTGCCCCGAGGCCAGGAAAACGCTTCCCCCAGCTAAGCGGGTGCTTTAGCTTGGCACTAAGTGACTCTCGATGCTGAAAGAAGTGATCCACAAGTTTTCTCTTTAAAAAGCAAAAAAAAAAAAAAAAATTAAACAGGAATCGAGTCCTTGAAACTGCTGCAGGAGATGGGAAGCTTCTCTTGCTGTCCTCCAGTTGTTGCTTGACCAACGTTCCACCAGGTGCCCAGTGGATTTGCACTTCAAATCTGGGATTCAGGGGCTTGGAATTTTTGCAAATGGTGAGTCCTGGGTGGTGTGCTTTCCGTGAAAAAGAAAAAGAAATCGGTCAGCACCCTCTACTTCTGTAAGCAGAGAGGGCTGAGTATCCCTCTGTGTGCAATGTTCTTTAAAATATTGGAAGAAATAGCATACAGCCCTGAAGAGGTAATGGCCCTCCATAGAAACTCACTTTGCTTTTTCTTTCTGCTCTGAACCATCATCATTTGCTGATTTTTTAAAAAAATAAGGCGTCTTTGACCCGCCTCCCGAAATGTATCCTAACAAGTGTCTCTAAGACAGAGGAACATTCTAGCAAATCTGCCTAGAAGGCAAGAGGAAGCCAGCCCCCAGGTCTTGGAGGGAGGGTGATATTAGACCACCTCCCAAGCTGGGCTGCTGCATCCTGCAGCTCCCCAGCAGCCTGTCCAGGCCCCTGAGTGTCCCCCTCCCCCTGGCCACACTGACAGCCCCATGCCACCAACCTGAGTGTGGCTGTCCCTTAGAATCAATGTCTCCTCCTGGACTCCCATCCACCAGAAATTGTGTTTGCTTTTTTATCGGGGTTTGTGGGTACCAGGGATCGACCTCAGGGGCACCCGACCCCTGAGCCCCATCCCCAGCCCTATTCTGTATTTTATATAGAGACAGGGTCTCCCTGAGTTGCTTAGGGCCTCGCTAAATTGCTGAGGCTGGCCTCCAATTGACGATCCTCCTGCCTCAGCCTCCCCAGCTGCTGGGATGACAGGCGTGCGCCCTCGCACCTGGCCCACTTGAACCATGGAGTCCTGGCGTCTTCCGAACATCCACCTTGATGGACAGCCATTAGCACCACCTGTTTCTAGAACTTTCTCATCTTACCAAATTGAAATTGGGTCCCCATGAAACACCCGTTCCTGGTCCCCGTCCTCTGCCCCCCGCGCCTCCTTTCTCGATGAATCTGAGGACTCCCGGGATCTCGTGCTGGTTAATTTCCACTGTGTTCCTCTAACTTGTCCCCAAACTGGACATTTTTAATAAAAAAAAGTCATGCTAACCTGAGACGCTGGGAGTCTGAGATCCATATGGCGACCTCTGCACTTGGAAGAGATTATGGGACCGTCTTGAAACACCCACTGTGGCCACTGTTGCTCTTTTAATATGTATTGTTTAATTTAATATTTTAATTGTAATTCAAGTTTTAATTTAATAGTTATTCTTTAATAATTGATGTTGATTATCATTATTAATAATTGTCACAAGTATTATATTAATGAATATTAATATAATAAAATTATACATTAATAATTTATATATATATGAATTATTTATACATGATAATTTGTAATTATTATATATAAATAATTTATATAATTTATATATGATAATATTATTTATATATAATAATTTAATATAATATATTATATTAATATATTATCATACCATATATTATTATATTATTATATATCATATTATTATATATTATTGTATTAATATATATTATATTATAAATTATTGTAATATTATATATCATATTATTATATAGTATTGTATTATTATATATTATATTATTCCATATTATTGTATTATCATATATTATATATTATTATATTATTATATATCATATTATTCCATATTATTGTATATCATATATTATATTATAATACTATTGTATTATCATATATCGTATTATTATATATTATATATCATATTATTCCATATTATGGTATTATCATATATTATATTATATATTATTGTATATCATATATCGTATTATTATATATTATTGTATTATTATATATCATATTATTCCATATTATTGTATTATTATATATCATATTATTATATATTATTGTATTATTATATATCATATTATTCCATATTATTGTATTATCATATATTATATTATATATTATTGTATATCATATATCATATTATTATATATTATTGTATTATTATATATCATATTATTCCATATTATTGTATTATCATATATTATATTATTATATATTATTGTATTATTATATATCATATTATTCCATATTATTGTATTATCATATATTATATTATATATTATTGTATTATCATATATCGTATTATTATATATTATATATCATATTATTCCATATTATGGTATTATCATATATTATATTATATATTATTGTATATCATATATCATATTATTATATATTATTGTATTATTATATATCATATTATTCCATATTATTGTATTATTATATATTATATTATATATTATTGTATTATTATATATCATATTATTCCATATTATTGTATTATCATATATTATTATTATATATTATTGTATTATTTTATATCATGTTAGTATATATTATATTATATATTATCATATCATATGTTATATTACTCTTTATCAATATGAATTTACTATTAATAATATTGATGTTTAACATTAATATCATTATATTAATAACATTGATACCATATATTAATCATAACATCAATATTTAACATTGATATTAATCCAATCAATTGCTGGCATTAACCTTGCTGATGATTTAATGTCATTTGTTCCTCTGACTTGATGATACCTGTCTTTTGTGGTCTGTGCTTAACGGTGCCTCGAGCTGCGGCTCTATTCTGCTTTATCTGTTTGGAATGACCCCGGGGCGTGCACCTGCCTTCCCTGAAAATCGAGCATGACCATTTCCCTGTTTTCCTTTGAAGATGGTCTCTCCTCTTCTGTCCCCCAAGAACCCCCCGGGGACAGCCCTGGATGCCACTTAACACCAACGACATCAGTCATGGTATTTATTGGTGATAATAATAATATTCGTCGAGTGCTTCTTTTGCAGCAGGTGACTCCCACAAAGTCACCTGTACAAGGCTCACGGCTAATCTTTGAGGTTAGGACGGAGTCCTCCCCGTTACACACGTGTGTGAGCACACACACACGCAATGAAGAAGGCAGAGAAAGTTCTGCCCCGTTGCAGGGTTGGCAGAGGGACAGGCATCTTGCCTCAGAACCAGGTCCTTGTCCATGAGGAAGACAAAGAAAGAAGAAGAAAGGAAAGAACAACAAGGTTTGCAAACCGACTTCAGCAGGATGCTCAGGCTCCATGGAGACCCCCCTGGGGACATGAAATGACTCTGATTTATTAGGTGCAAGGAGGGGTTACTCACTGGACCCCCTCCCAATAGTGGCACGGAATCCACGTTCCTGTCTGTAGGCTCCCAACACAACTTGAAGGGGAGCTAAAAGCTGGGGATTGGAACAAGGTGGTGGCCTCCATTTTGATCCAAAATGGTAGACCCACTCAGGCGTGTGGTGTGGCTTGGATCTGGAATGTTCCCCTATGACTCCTGAGCTCCTCAGTGGGTGAATCCATTGATGGGTTCACACTTGAATGGACCATTGAAAAATGGTGGGAACTGAAGGAGTTAGGACCTATTGGGACAAAATAAGACAATGGAAAGTGGCCATGGGGACTATATCCTGTCCCTGGCTCCTTTCTCTCTGGTACCAGGCTGCCCTGTCCTGAGCTGCTCTCCTCCCCCAGGCCCTGCCGCCATTTTGTTCTGCCTCCCATTGGGCCAGAGCCATGGAGTTGGCCCACCATGGACTGAACCTTCAAAACCATGAGTCCCCAATGAATCTTTCCCAGCTAAGTTGACTTTTCTCAGGTGTTTTGTCACAGTAATGGAAATCTGACTGACACAGCGTGTCTGTGGTGGGTAACTAGTGACCCCACTGCTCACGGAGCGGTGGGCAGGATGTCACTTTCTTTGTCACAGCCACAGAAGGGGAAGGTCCCACAGCATGGCTGCAGCCACGGTTTCCAAATGGTGTGGAACACAGATAACTGTCGAGGGACAGGCGTCAGGGACCCACGGTGCTCCTTTATGGCGGCCTCGATCTTCTTGATGACGGAGTCGAACAAGGCTTCATTGTCGGAAGTAAGTGGTTGGGACTCAGAAGGGTCTCTGGAGATGTCGAAGAGGAGCGGTGGGTCATGGTGGGTCACGTCCCCAGAACAGGAACACATGGCGCTTCCGTAGCAGGCGCCGGATCCCTCGGGGTGGAAGTTGGGCGTCACATAATGGGCCTTCCACACAGTACCGCCTGAAAAAGACATCTCCAGTGTGACATGGCGTTTGTGATGGGTTACAGGTGGCTTCTGGGAAAACATATATCTCCATTTTCCAATCTTTTCTTGGTGCATTATAATTGTGAATAACCCTGGGGTGCATTGATTCAGATTTGTACATGAACCCAACATAATTTGGTGAGTTTAATTTCCCAATACCGCCCCTCTTCCCTCTCCCTGTGCCATTTCCTGGACTCTACTGGTCTTTCTTCCATTTTTATGAGATTCTCTCTTTTTTCCTCTCTAACTTCCACATACATAAGAAAACATAAGACTTGCTGAGTCTGGGTTATTTCACTCAGCAGGATGGTCTCCAGTTGCATCCATTTTCTTGTAAATTCCATAATGTCATTTTTTATGGCTGCGTAATACTCCATTGTCCACATTCTCTTGATCCATCCATTTGCTGATGGACACCTCTGGGGGTCCTGTGCTTTGGCTACTATGAACCATGCTTCTCTAAACACGGGTTTGCACATACCCAGGATCAACCAAAATGCATGATCTTGGTTCACTTTGGATAAATCCCAAGGAGTGGAACAGCCCAGTCATCTGGCAGCTCCGAGCCGGGGCCTTTGAGCAACCTCCACTCCTGGTGGCCACCATGATCATGGAGATGCCAACCCCAAATGGAACTCGGATCTGCTGGGGCGTGAGCCCCGTGGAGAATTATCTAAAGCCAACGCCACTGTCAGAACTGAGATGGTCAGAAGTCCATGGGCAGAGTCCACCCTTCTTCCCTCCCTCCATCTCCCCCTCCTCCTTCCTGCCCAGGTTAGAAAGGCAGAGACCATCCCTTCTCCCGCTTCCCCACGCCCACGGTCTCCGTACTCACAATCCTTCTGGTGCCACCGGACGGTGTGCAGGTAGGTGCCGCAGTAGTGGAAGAGGAACTCGTGGTCTGAGTGGGCCACCCTGCCCTCCAGGAGGGGCATGAGGTTACGGCCGTCAATCACCCTTAGGAGAGAAGGGCACGGGGGGAAGTGGGTGAGCCGGGCGCTGGGTACCAGCAGGAGCCAAGGAGGAGACTCTTGGGACTCAGGTCCCGGGTTGGAAGACATGGATCACGGAAATGTCCTGCAGCCCAGGAAAAGCTCCGAGCTGACCCCAGCCCAGTTTCCATCATTTACTACGCGGACGATTCAATAAATGCACCTTTTATTCATCCAGAGACATATTGAGCAAGCGGAAGCTGCCTTTTAAATGTGGTGGATGCTAAATATAATGCCCAAGTCCCTTTCATGACATGGGGTACTCGCTCCCTGTGACCCTACACATCTTAGATCTTCACGAGATGACCGATTACACTTAACGCAATGGCTTATCTGTACGTTTATTTATTTATAGTTGTCAGCATTTTCATAAATGATAGAAAATAGTTGAGAAATTCTATTGTACAGGGAATAATGTCAAGAAAAAAAAATTCTGTGCACGTTCAGTGCAGACGTAAATGATTCCCCAACGGATTGACGGTTGGTCCAATCTGCACACGGGGAATCCACTGATAGTAAGGGACCTTGGTGGCCTGGGAGCTATGAAGGTTGTCAACATGCATCAGGGTTGGATCCTAGTTCTGAGGGCGACCCAGCACGTGCACATAAGGATATAAGTCAGATGAAAGGATCAAGACAATGTGGGATCTGTAGAGTGGAATATTACACAGCCATAAAGAAGGATGGAAATATAGTATTTGCCCATCAATAGGGGAACTGGAGAACATCATGCTGAGTGAAATAAGCCACACTCAGCAAGTCAAAGGCTGGATGTTTTCTCTCATATGCAGAAGCTAGAGCAGTCTAAGGGGAAACTGTGTAAGTGGAGGGGGATTCTATAAAAATGGAAAGGGGTAAGATGGTCATTTATAGGAAAGCGGACACTAAGACATGTTCCAACATACTGCACCACATGCCCAGCAGGGAGGGAGCTGGGTCCCCACAGGAAGCAGTACCCCCCACATGCCTCCAAACACATCCCTCCCCGTGAGCAGGGTCTGTTTTCCTACCTGTCGTGGGGCAAGATCCCTCCCCCGACGTAAGACAGCGTTGGGAAAAGGTCCATCAGACTCGTGGGCTCCTCAATCACCTTCCCAGGCTGCAGCACGGTGGGCCAGCGGAAGATCCCAGGCACGCGGATGCCCCCTTCCCACCCGGCCATGCCGCTGCCACCTGCGACCAAAGATGGGGGAGGAAGATGGTTCTCTAGGGAACAGAAAGACCAGTCCAGCCGGGTGCACTGGTGCACGCCTGTCCTCCCAGCAGCTGGGGAGGCTGAGGCTGGAGGATCGCCAGTTGGAGGCCAGCCTCAGCAATTTAGCAAGGCCAAAAGCAACACATGTGCAGGCTCAAGAACCACAACACTAATCAGAATAGGTGCAGATAGTTTTCCTGACTGTATACACACACACACACGTAGAGCCACATAATGGCATTTTGGTATTAATTCATCGTATACAGTTGGTGCATGTGTGTGTGTGTGTGTGTGTGTGCATTGCTTAAAAAACGGGGGGTGCATTCCTCCTGAGAAATGCATCGTAAGGCAATTTCATCTCTGTGTGAACACGGAGGGCTGTGCTCACACACGCGGAGATGACTACGTGGATTAAATTAGATACACACCTATGTTTGGGGACCAGGGATTGATCCCAGGGGTGCTTAACCGCTGAGCCACATCCCCAGCCCTTTTTAATTTTTGATTTTGAGACAGAGTCTCATGGAGTTGCTGAGGCTGGCCTCTAACCTGTGATCCTCCTGCCTCAGCCTCCCGAGCCACTGGGATGACAGGGGTGCGTCACCGCGCCCAGCTAGATGATGTAAGGTATGGAAACCCTGATACCCTAGTTTTTCCGAAGAGGTGTTTTCCAAGGTAAGAAGAAAAGAGCCAACTTCGAATTCCTTTTTCAAATTGTCTTTGTGTTGGTGAAGTTTTGCGATGCCCCAGGAGCAGATGAGTTGTTGAATAAACTACCTCGGAGGGAGGTGGAAGGATCTGCTTCCCATAAAGGGCACCGGGCTACGTTTGGGGACACTTTCAGTTGTCATAGCTTGGAGTTATGCCAGAGCCCAGAGAGGCTGCTCCACCTCCTGCAGCGCACAGCTCAGCCCACCCCAGAGAACCCCCAGCCCCAGAGGCCCCCAGTGCAGAGGAGACCTGCAGGACACTCTCTGTCCATCATCTATCATCTGTCATCTACCAGTTCTGTCTTATCTATCTATCTATCTATCATCTATCATCTATCCATCCTGTCTATGTATCCTATCTATCTTTTATCATCTATCCATCCTGTCTATCAGTCCATCTATCTCTCTGTCATCTACCAATTCTGTCTGTCCATCTATCTCTCTGTCATCTGCCCATCCTGTCTGTCCAGGTGGCTCTCACACCCTGGGTGGGGCTGCTCCTGGCTCCTGGTGTGTGGGGCCCAGAGAGGCTGCTCCACCTCCTGCAGCGCACAGCACAGCCCACCCCAGAGCACCCCCAGCGCCAGAGGCCCACAGTGTGGACACTGGGAAGCCCTGCCGTTGGTGGCCTGTGAGGTCCCATAAATTTGCTGTCCCAAGGTTGTCACCACCCCTAACATTTTCACCTCCAGCCCTCGGAAGCCCCCCAGAGGCCGCAGCCTCATGATGGACGGGAAGGTGTCTCCAGGCAGCAGAGCCTGGGCAGTATCCAGGGCAGAGCCGGTGTCCCCCCGGCTGTCACCTTGGTAGACGCCGTTCCAGCCGCCCAGCCGGGCCGCCCCGTCGAGTGCCTCCAGGCGGCCGCCGTTGTCGGAGGTGAAGTGCACCAGGGTGCGGTTGCTCAGTCGCTCCTGCTCCAGGGCCTCCAGGATCTTACCTGGGAGAGGTCACAAAGAGGGCCGTCACAGCAGGCCATGGGCTGTCCCCGCCCTGTGCACCCCATCAGACAGCAGGGGACCGGCCAGCGGCTGCACTGAGCGTCCTGCAGAATCCAGAAGTCACTGTCCTGGGACGGCCCTGCCCGTGCCACACAGCAGGACATGCACAGCCCCGCAGGTGGGAAGGCAGCCGCAGACATCTCCTGGACACAGTCCCCTAAACACTCAGGGTGTGCGCAGAACATGTGCAAAATATGTAGAGATGACACAGTGACAGGACAGGCACCTCCATATATACGGTCACCCAGGCCTACTAGAAATCGCTTTAGCCGGGCACAGCGGTGACACATGCCTGTCATCCCAGCGGCTTGGGAGGCTGAGGAAGGAGGATCATGAGATCCAAGCCAGCCTCCACCAAAGGGAGGCCGTAAGCAGCTCAGGGAGACCCTGTCTCTAAATAAAATGCAAAATAGGGCTGGGGGCGGGGCTCAGGGTCGCATGTCCCCAGGATTAAAGTGGATTAAACCAAAAAGGCTCCTACACAGAGGCACAAGCCCCGCCCCCCCGTGATGATTGATTGACATGTGTCTCCTGACCCTTCCAAACCCTCCTCTCAGAGGAGGAAGGAAAATTAAAACGAAGTCAAACATCCCTTCCAGATGCAGAACTTCCGTCCCCCGTAGATAGCGGGGGTCAGCGACCAGCACGTCACCATCCTCGCCTGACGGGATGCATCCCTTTCCTCCCCAGCCCCAGCCTCCAATTTATCACCTCCACCATCCATACCGTGCTCCTCGCCATGACTTGGAGACACGTGGCTTTGCTTTGGGCCAATGCCCACGCTGTCCCCCACGAACGTCTGAGCCTGCCCTGTGACACTAATAGCCAAGAATTTGCTTTCCTTCCATGTCCAATAGCTCAGAAGGGTGATTTTATCCATTATGCAATTTTACTGATCTTGCAACAAATGGCTCACGAGTGAGTCTTTAGTTTTTAAAATGGAAACATCTCTATGGCTGACCTCCGATGACCTGCGATGATGACCTGCGACTGTGATCTTGGAATGTATCTCACGGGCATCGTTGAACGTTGACCCAGGTTATAATTCAATGCATTGGATCAACGTATACGGGGGTCCATGATAGGACTGTCCCAGAAGCCGGACGTCACTGAAGACCACCCATCCCCAGTGGCTTTGCTGCAGCCCAGGGATCTGAGACTGAACGCCACGGGCCACGCTACTCACCCACCATCCAATCCATCTCTTCCACGTTATCCCCGTAGAGCCCGAATTTACTGTGGCCCACGAACTTCTCCTTGGTCACGAGGGGAGTGTGCACATGCAGAAAGGAGACGAAGAGGAGGAAAGGTTCTCGCTTGTACCTGAGGGGCGGAAAGTCGGGGTGATCAGCGGCAGGAGCAAGAGCCAGTCCCAACCTGGACGCGGGACCGTGGGTGGGGAGAGCTATTGTTGGGGGTTGGAGAAGAGGTGGCTTCAAAAGCTTATGAGTGAGGAAGCACAGGAAGGTTCCGAGGTGAAATGGTTGGGTTATGAGAGGTGTAGCCTAATCAGTGGATTAATCCACTTGAGTTGATTCAATGTGGGCAGGTAGGGTGTGGCTGGAGGAGGTAGGTCACTAGGGGAGTCCTCTGGGGACTATATCTTATCCCTGGATTCTCCCTGTCTCTGCTCCCTGGTGCCCTGTCCTGAGCTGCTCTCCTCCTCCAGGCCCTGCCACCATTTTGTTCTGCTCCCCTTGGGCCACAGCCATGGAGTCGGCCAGCCAGGGACTGAACCTTGGAAATCATGAGCCCCAGGTCAACTTTTCCTCCTCTACATTGTGTTTGTGAGGTCTTTGGGTCACTGTGACCAAAAAGGTGCTAAACCACCCGTCTTCTTTTATTCCCTGGTAACACAGGTCTCAATATTGAACGGGTTGTTGAATATCTGAACTCTTCTGGCTGTCTCTGAACAGAATATGGTTTTTAGACACCAATACATCTAGAGCATCTGGGTGAATAAGTACCAACTGAGGGCGAACAGGGTCACATAAATAAATATATGACATGACATTTATAGAAACGACTCTTTTTTCATTTCTTCCTCTTCCTGCTTCATGATGCCTGGAACATACACTTAGCTCGTAAGGAACCTAAACATCTTAAAACTAGGGTCCCTCCCCAGCAGCTGACGGATAGAGATGTCTTCCTCCATCTGTCTCTAAGGAAAAGCAAAAGCAAGACCCACCGTGAATTTCAATGTATCTGCACACCTGTCCCCACGGAGGGGATCTGCATTAAAATACTCTCACCCCAGTGTTATGGACAAGAGCAGGGGAGGAAATTGCATGCAAAAATGGCAGGAAACTTAACTCTTTTTTTTTTTTCTATCCAAGGAAAAATTCAAGAATATCTAAAACGTCACCCTGAAAAGATTTGTCGCATCGAGACACACACAGATGCAAAGGCAGTGAAGTTTTTAGAGCCCCCAGGACTGGACCCAGACCTGTCAATAAAGGCGAGAGCTTCCTTCAACATGAGCACGGAGACCCGCTCCTCCCTCATGGGCTGCTGGACGATCTCGTGGTTCCTCATCAGGATGCAGTTCCAGCGCCGGACGAACCCGTAACTGGAGTACCAGGAAACGAAAAAGAGGAGAGCCACAAGGGCAGACAGGACAATGACGCTCCACGGGACCGAGAACCAGCCGGCCAGGTTGGGCAGCAGGAGCAGGACGGGCACCAGGCTGAGGACCAAGGTGGAGATCCACAGCCGGATGCGCAGCCAGCGGTGCAGCTCCGGGGTCTTGGATGCCTGGCAATCGCTCAGGAGCCCGAAGGGCATCCCGTAGAAGTAGTCGAACCCGTGGTTGAGGGGGTGGTGGCAGTGGTCATCCCGAGAGGCGCAGCTCAAACCCTGATGCCACTTCCCTGGAAGGAGAAGAAAAGTCCACCCATCACAGCGTGCACCGTGACCACCCTGGGGGAGGATGTTAATTGTCGCTTTTGGACTCTAATCATGGTGGACTCCTCTTGGTCTCCCTGGTGACCTTCTGAGGATGCCATCACCCCTTCGTCTGTCTCATTGGAAAGTGGACAAAATTCTCCAGGTGGAATTTTTCTCCATGAGCCGCCTATCAAGGGAACCCATCATGAGCGCAGGATTCCCTTGATATAATCCTTCAATTATGTCACTTGCACTACTTTACGGGTCCCATCTGTCTTCTATTTTTTATTATTCATTCATTTGACGGGGACCTACCTATGAGTCCCGTGCGGTATCCCCGATGCTGCAACAACTTGGCCAAGGTCGTCTCGTTGGTGGGCAGCCCACCAGACCCACCAAGCCAGGTGAGTCCACGGTTCAGACTATTGGATGAAACCATTCCTAAATTCATAAAAATTAACACATGAGCATCGCGGTCAATCTTTCTGTTATCATCTTTGCTAAATACCAGGGTTCACCCCGACACGTTCCAAATTCTCCCATCCTGCACCCCAACAATGTCCTTTGGTCCCATGTGTTCCTCTACTTTTTATAGCTGCAGAAGCAACCCTATGTGTCTCCGTGTGACTGGGTCCAGAGAGCCCCATGGGTGCCAAAACCCACCAATGCTGTTGCTTGTAAAAGAAGACTCAGCTTTTGCAAGGGCCTGGAGGAGGAGAGCAGCTCAGGACAGGGCTGACCTTGAACTTGATTTCTGGACTTCAACTTGCCCAGAGAGGGAAACCGCTCATCTACATCTCTTCTCCTGAAGTAAATTTGTGCCTTCAACTTCAGAACTAGGGAGCAACAGACCTGGGGACCTCAGTAATTTCAGCATGTGGAATGGACATCCCAACATGAAACTGCTTCAACCCATGTCAACCAAGCCCAGCATAATCCAGCGCCATGTTTGGATAACTACCTGCATGAAATATTCTGACTCTCATCTCTGAAGCCACAACCTTGGGACACAGCTTCAAGAGGACAATGTCCCAATTTACCATAGGATGTCCCTCCTACCAGGCTCTGAGTTATGGTTCGGATTGAGGTGTCCCTCAAAAGCTTTTGTGGGAGACGGTGCAAGAAAGTTCAGAGATGAAATCATTTGATTATGAAGGCCATAACGTACTCAATGGATTAATCCACTTGAATGGACTCACTGGGTGGTGACTGCAGCAGTTGGGATGTGGCTGGAGGAGGTGGTCCCTGGGCTGGGCCTTTGGGGTCTCTGTCCTGTCCCTGGTGGGCAGAGCTCTCTCTGCCTCCTGGTGCCATGTCCTGAACTGCTCTCCTCCTCCAGGCCCTGCCGCCATTTTGTTTTGCCTCCCCTTGGGCCAGAGCCGTGGAATCAGCCAGCCATGGACTGACTCATGAGCCAAAAATAAACTTTAATTCCCCTATTTTTTTTTTCTTGTCACATCCTTTGGTCACAGTGAAACACTCAGTCATCTTAGGAGGAGCCCTTCTCATTTCTGTCCCTGCCCCACTCAATCCTCCTTAGAGTCCCACTAGATTCTTCTCTAGAAACCATCAGGTTCCCATCCCTCAAAGCCCAAATCCAACCTTGTGATGTGATTGATGGACTACCTGACTCCGCACATGGCTGCCTTGTGACAAGGACTGAAGAGGAAGGGAAAGAGAATGCAGAGGCACTTCAGGGATAATTCTGGGACAGCATCTCTCCAGAGGTACTTAAAGATGGAACTATTGGGCAGATGTGGTGGTGTGCACCTGTAATTCCAGTAACCCTGGAGGCTGAGGCAGGAGGATTGCAAATTGGAGGCCAGCCTCAGCAATTTACCAAGGCCCAAATCATCTTAGTGAGACCCTGTCTCTAAATAAAAATTGAAAAGGGCTGGGGATGTGGCTCAGTGGTAGAGTCCTTGCCTAACATGTGGGAGGTTCTGGGTGTAATCTCCAACCCTACAAAAGAAAATTTAAATAATTATTAGAAGAAAAGAAGGAAGAAAGAGAGAAGGAGGAGGAGGAGGGAGGAAATAAGGAAGGATGGAAGGAAAGAAGAAAAGAAATTTCCATGAGTCAAAATTCTCTTGCATTTTCCCTCTCCTACCTGATCGGATGGGGTACCGGCCAGTGAGGAAAGCCGCCCGGCTTGGGGTACAGACGGAGGCTGCTGCCAGGTGTTGGGTGAGCCTCACGCCCTCATTTGCCAGACGGTCGATGTGAGGGGTGCTGCAGGAAAATTATAGAGAATTTAGCAGGTGGGTTTCCAATCCCTCCCAAAAAAGGATTGAGATTCAAAGTTGTTCTCTTTTGGGGTTGAGATGACTATTTCTGGCCACTTTAAAATACACCCTTCTATCTATCTGATACCTTGATCTATCTTCTTCGTTAGATGCTTTGGTAGTTACAAGCAGACAGAGCACAGAGTAGAGTTCACTCTTTATCTGCAGTTTGGGGTTGTGACGTTTCTTATACCCATGGTCCACCCTGGTCCAAAAATATGAGGTGGACAATTCTAGAAATAAACAGTTACTTTTAAATTGCACACTGTTCTGAAAACCACGATGTATTCTTGAGCCATCCTGCCAGGGACATGTATTATCCCTTTGTTCAGTGTATCCACCCTGTATATGCTACCCTCCTGCTACAGTAGGGGAAAAATTAGCATATATAGGATTCAGTACTCTCCAAAGTTTCAGAAATTGACTTAGGATCTTGGAATAGATCCTTGAAAATAAGGGGGGGGGGTGGTCTACCAACTCTGTAGGCAAAACTATTAGTGGATAACAATACCGTTCCCTGGGTATAACTTATTTTGAGTCTGCGTTTAGGTGCATTTCAATAGAAAAGTGAGTTCATTTGTTGGTATTACTATCCTAAAATTAACGAGGAACTTAGATGACACAAAATTTTAATGGGTTTCTTGTAGAAAAAAAACCAGCCTCTTTAATAGCTAAATTGTGACAGTATGGAATTTATTTCCCATTCTGTTGAATGTTTTCAAGTCTCCAAAATCAATACAAAATTTTGTGTAAATCTGTAATGATTACAGATTTTTAAAAAAAGGAGAGAGAAAAATTTTAAGTTTGAAAAAGCGGCTAGAAGCCTATCCAGTCACAATCTCATATGAACTTGAGCATGTTACTTTCACAATCCCACAGACACATCTGAGGTTTTTCTGGGCATTTCCTGTGAGTAGAGACGAAATGTAGGAAGCTCCGACATCGTCTCTGAAATGGACAAAGCTTGAGGACAATGAGGCTCAGTTAAACTATCCAGGTGCAAAACGACACATCGTGCATGTTGTAGTCTCCACTGTATGCTGCATGAATATCCATTTTGCATCCAGCGTCCTGGGCCACCTCTGCTATCCCCCCACCCCTGATATACTGATGTTGGACTCTGGCATTCCCATGATGGCAGAGACGTGGGTTGGGTCACGGGCTCCGACACAGCAGGTGGACATCCCACAAGGCATCTTTACCTCACGGTGTTATTACCGTAGCAGCCCAGGTCACCCAAACCAAGGTCGTCCGCCATCAGCAGGACGATATTGGGCCTGGAGTTCCATGTCACAAATGTCCCATTCAGGCCACCAAGCAGACAGCATAGGGGCATCCACAGCCAGTGCTTCCTGAAAACATTTTTTTTGGTGGGGGGGGGAGAATAAATAAAAAGGAAGAAAAATTAATGTGTGCATTTTAGATAATTATAGGATACACCTGGGTAACTTATTGTAAAGTCAGTATTTTTTTTAGTCATGTTCTGTGTTAATATCGTACCACATGTGAGCAATTTAAGTGAGGTCTTGCCGCGCACGGTGACACACACCTGTAATCCCAGCAACTCCAGAGGCTAAAGCAGGAGGATCACAAGTTGGAGGCCAGCCTCAGCCAAAGCGAGGCCTTAAGCAACTGAGTGAGACCCTGTCTCTAAATAAAATGCAAAATAGGGCTGGGGATGGGGCTCAGGGGTCGAGGGTCCCTGAGTTCGGTCCCTAGTACCCCTCCGCACAAAAGTGTGTGTGTGTGTGTGTGTGTGTGTGTGTGTGTGAGAGAGAGAGAGAGAGAGAGAGGAAGAAGGAAGGAAGAAAGAAAAATTAGTTTTGCATATTCTTAAAATTGCATATGCAAAGGATTGTATGGTCTATTCATTTCTTGGGTTCTTAATTTTGTTGGTTTTTTTGTCCTTTGGCTGTAATAAATTGTCATTGACAACACAACTCTAGGCTGAGTCCTGAACGTCCCACAGAGGAGAGCCAGACCTGGAGGTGTTTGGCAGGACAGCCAGAAACAAGATCTCACAAAATATGATACCTGCAGAGGGTAAGCTCACAGGTAAAGAAAACAAAGTAGGAAGGGAAATATTTCCATGAGCAGGTGGAGATGTGACGATAGGTAGGTACAGGACAGAGATGGACGGATGATGGAGATACATAGATGATCAATACACAGATGGTAGAGATGATAGGTGGATGGACGGATGGATAGATAGATGGACAGATAGAGCAAATGCATGGAAGGATGGATACATACCTAGATAAGAGAGATGATGGATGGACAGATGATGGATGGTGGATGGATATGTAGATATGATAGATGGAGAGAGAATTAGCTGCTAAATATGTAGATATGCACATAGAGGCATAGATAGGCGTGATAGGTGATAGATTCATGATAGATGGTAGACAGATGGTGGATACTTAGTACAAGGATAAATGGATGGATGATAGAGATAGATGCATAGATACATCTATGGATCATAGATACAGAGATGCATAGATAGATAAATAGAGGATAGCAATAGAGTTAGATGCATAGATAATAGAGATAGATAGATAATGGATGGAGAGATGGATGGATGGATAGATTGATGGATGGGTGGATGGATGGATAGATAGGTAGGTAGAGTTCATTGATGGATGGATATATGGGTGAATGGATAGATAGATAAGATGGATGGAAGATGGGTGGATAGATAGATGGAGTTCATGGATGGGTGGAGAAATCAATGTATGGATGGATGGATGGATGGATGGACAGATAAGATAGATGGATATATAGATAAACAGATGGATACATGGAAGATAGATACATAGATAGATGCATAATAGAGATGGATAGATGATAGATAGATAGATAGATAGATAGATAGATAGATAGATAGATAATAGAGGTAAAGTTTATGGATGGATGGAGAGATGGATGAATGGATGGGGGTGGATAGATAGACAAGATGGATGGAAGATGGATGAATGAATAGATGAATGGATGGATAGATAGACTGACTTCATGGATAATTGGAGAGATGGATGAATGGGTAGATGGATAGATAAGATGGATGGAAGATGGATGGATGGATAGATAGAGTTCATGGATGGATGGAGAGATCAATGTATGAATGTATATATGGATGGACAGATAAGATGGATGGATAAACAGATAAATAGATGGATACATGGAAGATGATAGATACATAGATAGATGCATAATAGGGATGGATAGACATAGATAGAGTTCATGGATTGATGAGAGATGGATGGGTGGGTGGATGGATAGATAGATAAGATAGATGGAAGATGGATGGATAAATAGATGGATACATGGATGAAAGATACATAGGTACATAGATAGATACATAATAGAGATAGAGAGATGATAGATAGATAGATAGAGATAGATAATAGAGAGAATTTATGGATGGATGGAGAGATGAATGGATGTATGGGTGGATGGATAGATGGATAGATAAAATGGATGGAAGATAGATGGAGAGATAGAGTTCATGGATGGATGGAGAGATGGATGCATGGGTAGATGGATAGATACATAAGATGGATGGAAGATGGATGGATGGATAGATAGAGTTCATGGATGGATGGAGAGATCTATGTATGTATGGATGGATGGATGGATAAATAGATAAAATGGATGGATAAACAGATAAATAGATGGATACATGGATGATAGATATATAGATACATAGATAGATACATAATAGAGATGGATAGATTTGGATAGATAGATAATAGACATAGAGTTTATGGATGGATGAAAGAGATGGATAGATAGACTGACTTCATGGATGGATGGATGAGTAGATGGATAGATACATAAGATGGACAGAAGATGGATGGATGGATAGATAGAGTTCATGGATGGATGGAGAGATCCATGTATGGATGGATGGATAGACAGATAAGATGGATGGATAAATAGATAAATAGATGGATACATGGACAATAGATACATAGAAATAGATGCATAATAGATATGGATAGATTATAGATAGATAGATAATAGAGGTAAAGTTTATGGATGGATGGGTGAGTGGATAGATAGACAAGATGGATGGAAGATGGATGAATGAATAGATGAATGGATGGATAGATAGATAGACTGACTTCATAGATAGATGGAGAGATGGATGAATTGGTAGATGGATAGATAGATAAGATGGGTGGAAGATGGATGGATAGAGATAGAGTTCATGGATGGATGGAGAGATCAATGTATGGATGGATGTATGAATGTATATATGGATGGATGGATAGATAGATAAGATGGATGGTTATATAGGTAAATAGATGGATACATGGAAGATAGATACATAGATAGATGCATAATAGGGATGGATAGATATAGACAGAGTTCATGGATGGATGACAGATGGATGGATGGGTGGGTGGATGGATAGATAAGATGGATGGAAGATGGATGGATATATAGATGGATACATGGATGATAGATACGTAGATAGATGCATAATAGAGATGGATAGATATAGATAAATAGATATAGAATCAATAGGTGGACAGATGGATGGTAGCTGCATGGATGGATGGATACATAGATAATAGAGGTAGAACAGACAGACAGACTACTGCAGAAACCTTAATGCCCCAGTGCACAAGGACACGTCAATCATGAACCGCGTGACTTTAAATAGAGTCGCAATCCCAGGAGGCCCAGCTTGAGGAGCGCAGGAGGACAGTGGCTGAGCACAACCCCATGGGGAGATTCTGAGCACCCATCTCCGAGGCCAAGAGCAGGAAGACTCGGGCAGGACGGAGCCTCCCTGGGGAGGAAGCCTTCCCTGTGGACCCAGGAAATGACCCCTGTGCGAGGTGGGCGACTCACCAGCCGCAGAGTGGCCATCCCATGGCTCCTGATTCTGTGACCTACGGAAGAGAAGACGTTGAGAGCGTCCAGAGAGCAAAGCCTTCCTCGTCCCCTGGGAGGCAATGGTCCAGCAAGCCCTGGATTGCTATCCATAATGGCAAACATGTGACCTCAGGCTAAATGGAGCTCGCGGGGGTCTATGGAGAGCGAGGTAGTTCCAAAGGCCGACTTCCAAAACACTTTGCAGACTGACCTCCCCAACCCTTCTGGGTTGGAGTCATACAATAATTCGCCCCTGACCTCACTTTTCCGTGGTGCTCGGCTAAGTGACATTTTCTTCCTCCACAGGGGATCAACATGTCCTGCTCAACATGCAAACTCTGTAGCCAGGGGGGCTTGCGTTTGCAGCTTCTTGGAGGCCGAGATGATTGTGCATGGGAAGAGAGGTTTCCCCAAACTAGACGTGACCCCATGTTCAGAATCCAAAGACTGGCGTCATCTGGGATCCGATTTCCAGGGCGCTCCGGTGACTCCAAGTTGGTGAGCTGGCGGAGGCTAAGAAGACCCCGCAGGACAGGCAGCCGGTGATGCACCTCAGCAGCAGCACCACCCTGTGGTTTATGGGGCTTTCTAATCCCCGAGGCTCCTCCATACATTTATTCCTATTTTGTCCCAATGATACATCACCCTGTTGGCTTCCAAGGGCAAAGGATCAATGGCCAATTTTCAGAAAGAAGAAACCAACGATGCTGGAGATTTGAAGACCTCACCGTCTCTTGAATAAGGCTGCTATCGCACAGGAGGGTTTCAAAACGGGGACCTCGTTTGAGGAGGACCCCATTCATCCCAGGCTGAATATTATGGGTCTTTTTGTATTAGACCTGACCTCATTGAAACCACTACTTAAAAAAAAAAAAAATCACACTGTGACCAGGCTCAGAGGTGCATCCACTGTGATCCCAGCGGCGTGGGAGGCTGAGGCAGGAGGATCAAATTTGGAGGCCAGCCTCAGCAACCTAGTGAGGCCCTAAGCAACTCAGCAAGACTCTGTCTTTAAATAAAAAATAAAAAGGGCTGGGGATGTGGCTCAGTGGTCAAGCACCCCCTGGGTTCCATCCCTGATACCACAAAGAAGAAAAAAGAAAACACTAATTTTCTATGTCTCTATTTCATTGTGCAACAGATTAGAAAAATTCAGGTAAATCCACAGCAAATAAATCTAGAGTTTCCCAAGACGTTAGGGGACAGAGACAGAAACACTCGTGAACACACAGGAGGTTTTTTAGAATTTGCTAATGCAACTTGAGCATGCATTATCCCAAATGCCTGGGATCAGAAAAAAAAAAATCTATTTTTTTTTTAAATAGTGCAATACGTTCATGTATCACCTGGGATGTCTGCAGAGCACGACGTGAGGCTGAGCACAAAAATGCCTTTACATTTCCCCATCCCAGAGAGCCTGGAGGTATTTTATACGATATTTTTTAGGGTGTCTGCATTTTGACCGAGACTCATTACAGGAAGTCGGGTGTGGAACTTTCCGCTTTGCTGTTAATGTTGGGTCTCAAAAGGTGTCCGCTTTGGGATCAGGTAACGCTCGACTTGCAGCCACTTTCTCCCTAACTTTGGAAATATTTCTCCAACCCGTGATCGGGAAGAACCACTGTGGACGTCCCTAGCCACCAGCACAAAGCTCTCCGTGACTGGCAAGGAACCAGAGCTATTTTTTCACATTTTTTTTGCATGTTTTTTCTAGTTTTACATAACTGTGGGATGCATTGTGACCCGGCCACGGTGGGGAAAGGGGTCAAGGTGCCATTTGTGGAGAGCGCCGTGGAGCAGAAGAGAATGGACCCTTTCCATCCCAGAAGGACCCCCTGGGAGTGTAACTGGGGAGAAGGTCGCTAAGACAAGGGCGTTTCAAGGACACCATTCAGTAGAACAAACCCAGGGCAGACCACCGTGATGGGGACGAGAGAGGAAGGGTGGGAATCCATGGGACAAATCCAGGTTCCATTTGGACGCGGGTGAGCATGGAGAGGACAGGTGATCATTCCCAAAGACCAAGGAAGAGATCGGCAGGCGCAAGGACCTGGTCGTGACCTCCAAATGAAGGAAGATGGGTGGATCCCACATGATGGAGCATGTCACCAACTCTGGATGACAGGAGACGAGGCCACCCCCCACCCAGGACATGGGGAATCCAGGGGATGGAGAAGAGTGTCCCGTGATGGCGTCAGGGGACGTTTGGGCATGTCCCCCAGCAAGGGACAGGGGAAGGTGTTCTTGCACAAGCAAAAGGGCTCAACGAGGGCTGGCCCAGAAGTGGACGTCCCCAGCGAGGTCGAAGTCCCTCTGACAAATAAAGGAACGAGTGGCCGGAATGACGGGCTCAGTGACCTCTTCCACTATGGCTGGGGGACACCCTGGGCCCCGGGACGTCAGGGAGTGACCGCGTTTGGAGCTGGATCTTTAAAAAGATAATTGAGGTCCACTGAGGTCACTAGGGTGGCCCTGACGCAACAGGACCGGGGCACTTATAAAAAGAGGAGATGAGGACACAGACGCACACAGAGGGACGCCCTGGGAGGACACAGGGAGAAGACGGCGGCTGCCAGCCCAGGAGAGAGGGTCAGGAGGAGCCAGCCTTGCCCAGCCTGGACCTCGCACCTCCAGCCTCCAGGACTGGGAAGGAATAAATATCTGTTGCTTCCAGAAGCCAGTTTAGGGTAATTCATTGCAGCACCCGTAGAAAGTGAATATGAATAATTGGAAATCCTCTTGCATGCCGAGAACAATCATCAGCCAGAGTCACATTGAGAGAAAAAACCAACCAACCAACAACAAAAAAAAACACTAATGCTACATTTTTATACATAAATTAGAAAGGAGACCAAAAAGATACCAGTGATCAACGCGTCCCTAAACATAGACATAACCCCAGCAAGCACAGAAAATGAAATTTAAGGGTGATGAGATAGTGTGCCTTCCTATGCAAAGAGCAATCATTTTTAAATTTGGAAGTTGCATAAGTTGCCGCTAAATACTGTAATGCAAAAGAGACAGTCACCAAAAAAAAAAAAAAAGCAGGTGTTTGTCGGGGATTGCGGGAGCCAGGATCAAAGAGGTGACAGGTAAGGCTGTTTTTCAGACATAGCCGAATTGAACCATCTGCTCTCCGAAGACAAGTGGGGAAAGATACTATAGGACATGAGTCTCTTGGTGTCTCTAGCATTAAAGCAGGAGACAGCTGGATCCATTGAAAGAGGGGACACCCTTCCAAGTTCTGTGCATGAAATTTACATTTTAAAGCAAGCTTTCCTTAAAAAGCATGGGGGGGAGGGGGTCCCCGGTATTTCTAGCGCACAGCTGTCAAAATGTCTCTTTTGCATGAACATTTTCAAAGCATGGTGCAAATTTGCAAGCAGAGGTACCCACAGCGGTTTGGAAAAGGATCTAGATGGTAAAGACAGGAGCTACCCCTTTACCTAGAACGGTCATTTAAAGTTTAACTTAAGGGTTTGGGGTGCAGCTCAGAGGTAGAGCCCTCACCCCCAGCAACACAAAATATATGCATATAATCGAACTTTGAAAAGAAGGTTCCGATTGCATATTAATTCTCTGCTTGGTTTTTGCAAGTCTTTTATTTTATTTTATTTTTTTAAATGCAAAAGCTGCCCCTTCCTTTCCAAAGTCAGGAATCAGTCTTGAAAACGTTCCCTGTGAAATGAGAGGGGGGTGCACATCCCGGTCTCCCAGGTGTCTTTGATGGCAAAGCCCAGTCATTCTGTAAGGCTCTGTCCCCAATCCCAGGTCAACCCTAAACTGACAATTACTTTTTATGAGGTCTTTCATCTTGAGAAAAAAAAAAAAAACCACCCCACCCCGGGGCAAGATGTGACCTCCCGATCCTCTGTGACCTCTCCATGAGGAGCGGCTGCAATTACACCCCCGCCCTCGGCTGCTCGGTGAATTCCTGTGTCCTCAGATGAAATCTGACTTCCCCTATTTTGCCACATATATACAAAAAAAGGTGCAATCCTATTCTAAAACATAATAATCAATAACACGGCTGATTTCCAGCAAGTATCTCTGTCCAGAGAGAGTCACTTTTGCACCGTGGGCATCTGGGACTGGAGACTGTGCTGGGCAGCGCTGTGCACTGCAGGGTGTGGAGCAGCCTCTCTGGGCTCGCACACACCGGATTCCCCATTCCACCCATATAGCAATAAATATGTCCCCAGTCATTGCCAAACAACCCCCTGGGGTCCGAGCCATCTCCTCCCTGCGTTGAGAACCCTCTGAAGTAGACGAATAGCAAAGGAAGGACGATTCCCTTCTTGGCTGATACCGAACGCTGTGCATTACGGATAGTTCCAAATCCTGACTCTCTCCTACGACCCGCTGTAGACTCAGCATGCAGGTTCTGTGATGGCACGGTGACTGCCCCATGACCAGACCCCCCAGGGGATGCCTGAAACCATCAATCACTTCAAACCCCACACACACTATGCTGTCTTCTCTGTGCACAAAGATATGATTAAAAAAAAAGTAATATTAACATAGGTCACATACGACAATAGCCTGCAATATGAGTGTCCTTGATTGAAACCACAGAAAGTGGATCTATGGATGAAGGGGGACTTCAGCTTTTTAAAACGTTGAAGGGTTTTAAGCTGGATGCAGTGGTGCACGCCATTAATCTTAGTGACTCAGGAGGCTGAGGTAGGAGGATTGCAAGTTGGAGGCCAGCCTCAAGGACTTAGTCAGATCCTAAGCAATTTGGTGATTCCCTGTCTCAAAATAAATAAATAAATAAATAAATAAATAAATAAATAAATAATAATAATGGCTTTTCCAATATTTCCTTGCCAAAGTTTGAGGTGCCTGCAAACCGCAAATATTAATGTGTCTCAACTTTAAACACATCAACAGCACACACTTGCACAACTTAGATCACAGTATGTTGTTAGAATGTTTCTAATATATTCCTTCTGCCTTATGCGAATAGGTACACTCATACATTGCTGATGGGACTGCAAATTGGTGCAGCCAATATGGAAAGCAATATGCAGATTCTGTGGAAATCTGGGAACGGAACCACCATTTGACCCAGCCATCCCTCCCCTCAGACTATACCCAAAGAACTTAAAAACAGCATACTACAGGGACACAGCCACATCCATGTTTATAGCAGCACAATTCACAATAGCTGAACTGTGGAGCCAACCTAGATGTCCTTCAGTGGATGAATGGATAAAAAAAAATATTTGCATATATACACAATGGAATATTACTCAGCATTAAAAAAGAACAAAATCATGGCATTTTCAGGTAAATTGATGGTGTTGGAGAAGATAATGCTAAGTGAAGTTGGCCAATCCCCCCAAAAAACAAATGCTGAATGTTTTCTCTGATATAAGGAGGCTGATACATAGTGGGGTAGGGAGGGGGAGCATGGGAGGATTAGATGAACCCTAGATAGGGCAGAGGGGAGGGAGGGAAAGGGAGGGGGCAGGGGAACAGCAAGGATGGTGGAATGTGGTGGTCGTCATTATCCAAAGAACAGGTATGAAGACTTGATTTGGGTGTCAACCTACTTTATATACAACCAGAAATATCAATAATTGTGCTGTATATGTGTAATAAAAATTATAATGCATTCTGCTGTCATTTATCTTTAAAAAATCAATTTAAAAAAATTTTAAAAAATATATGTGTGCAGAATCCATTTATTCAGAGCAGAGACATCACGCAAGATGACATGGACTGCACCAGAATGAGCTGCAAAACCCCCGTCACAGGTTATAAAGCTATCGTCTGCCAACCAAGATGGAGGGCAAGACTCTGGGTTTCCGAAGCCTTTGTCATTCCGCCACCCAACAATGCACCCCGTCCTCGTGGCCTCTGATATACATGCACGGTCCTCTTGCTGAGCTTCGAATAAATGCTCTTAAACCAGATGCCACCGATTGCTACGAAATACACTTCAGCTAGAGCTGGGGACTGTCTCCAAGTCCTGCATTGATCACCCTCCAAGATGCGCCATCTTGGATTCCCATGTTCACAAGACAATGGTCCCAGAAAGACTAGCCTAGCTAAGGTAAGATACTGCTGCCATATTGGTTCCAGAGGGATTGTAAGTGAAATGTCAAGATTGACCACCTACTCAAAACCCACCATCCCCAACAAGGTGCCCAACAGCGGGGGAATGGCAAATCCAAGTCTTCCACGGCCAGCATCCCATGGATTGAGCAACCCCAAGGAACGGATTAGGGACCCAGGCAATGACATTCACGGACCTTAGAAGGGAAATAAGTCAAAAACAAGAGCTTCCACTGCAAGACCCCCTGCATAGAAAGTTCTAGAAAATGCACAAAGAACTAGAGGTTGGTAAAACCAACCCTCTCTACTTTCCACCTCACAGGTGGTTCAAAAATGCAAACATGCCCAGCTACACAATTGCAGAGAGATCCGTGTTTTTACTTACTTGCAGCCGGTCGATCCCTGGGCTCCTACATTTGTGGACACTGGTCTTCGAGTGCCAAGCTCCTACCACAGGGCTACGTGGCTGGAGTCTTTACTATAATTAAGTATTTACCAGGTTCCCAGGCTGGGCACTGCCACGGCACATCAATTATAATCGTAGGTTTAAACACAGCCTCCCATGACACCTGTCATTTAGGAAAGGATTCATTCAACCAGCATTCAACATACGTGCACAGTGAACGGGGTCACGAAATCAAATATGGCTCCAAGATTACGAAAATGAATTCTGATTTTTTTTTTTTTTTTTTGGTTCCAGGGATTGAACCCAGGGATGCTTAACCACGAAGCCACACCCCCAGCCACTTTTGTTGTTGTTGTTTTTTATGTAGAGACAGTGTCTCACTAAGTTGCCGAGGCTGGCCTCCACCTTGCCATCCTCCTGCCTCAGCCTCCAGAATTGCTGGGATTACAGGCATGCACCACTTTACCAGGCTAAGGTGATTTTTGTAAAACAATTAAGAGCTACATTTAAAAAAAATTAAAAACTATAGTTAAGGGGCTGGGGTTGTGGCTCAAAGGTAGAGCGCTTGCCTGACATGGCCTCCAATTTGCCATCCTCCTGCCACAGCCTCCTGAGTCACTGGGATCTCAGGGGCTCTCAAAAAATTTTTAGACCTTGCTCGGGAGCTCAGAAGAATTCAACCAGTTTTCTTGCTTCTTACACTAAGGAATTCTGGTGCCAAGTACAGATGTGAGCGTCCTAATTGAGTCTATGAGCTGTCTGCAGCCTCGTGCAATGATACACACCTGTCTTCCCAGCTGCTGGGGAGGCTGAGGCAGGAGGGTGGCAGGTTCAAGCCCAGCCTGAGCAATTTCAGAGGGATGTAGCTCAGTGGAGGAGAAAGGGGGGTGCTCATTGGTCGCTTAACTCATTCGCTCATTCATTCAACAAACACCAATGAAGCCCATGCCGGGTGGGTCCCCCAGTTCCCAGGTGCGGTCCACTCTTCTGTTCCCTCTCGGAAGCAGGACAAGGAGAAGAACACCCACCGTACGAGCAGATCCGTGACTTTCTTAGAACTCTTAGGGACTAAAGAAAGAGAACTCGGTTGGTTCCGGTCCCCTGAGGTACTCAGCAGACCCCCAGGTCTCCCTTCGCAGACCTGGTCCATTTCACAAGCCCAGGGGTTGCTGTGGGTCTGCAGGTGGGACTTGGTCTTTTCCATATCCATGTCCTTCCTTGAGTGGCACAGTCTGGATCGAGCGTCACCGACCCATGGTCCATGCATCTCACAGGTCCCACCCCAAGCAGAAAAATCAGGCCCTCCTGGGGCAGCCAGCCAGCCCAGGGGTCCAGCAACCCAGGGAAGTCCTTCAGGTGATCTCACCAGTGGCTCTGCTCTTCTGATGGAGGAAATGTTCGCAGAGATGTGAGGAAAGGCCACAAGCATCTTGCCCACAGGCCCCCAGGTGGGGGACATGTCTGTTCAGGGCGGGAGCCACTTGTCAGGGTCACAAAGGAGCAGACACATGGGAGGGGCATGGGCGGATCATCTTTGGGGCAGAGAAGGTGACCAGGGATCTGAAGTAAAGCTCCAGCCCCCACCAGAGAAAGCAAGAGGTGTCCTTGTCCGGTCCCTTGGGACGTGGGAGGTGTCACACCCAGGCAAGGAGGTCTGGTGGACATGATCAGACAGGACGCCATCAACTCAGCAAGATGTCAGAGCTGTCACTCAGAATGACAGGCAGGAGTGTTGTATTGAAGGGGTGGAAAGGGGAAGGGGACTCTCTCCAGGGACAGAGGGGGTCCTCTCAGAGAGGACAGGGACAGCGTGCCCCTCCTGGACTCCAGTTTTATCTGGGTCCCAGGGAAGTGTCCAGAGAGCCCCACCCAGGTCCCCTCCTGACTTTGATGGACAGCTCAGGAGCCGCGTGGACTCCTCCCAGGACGGACGGTGCCCAGCTCAGAGCTGCAGATGAAGAACCTTGACCCCCGGGCTGTGGCCCCGATCGCCTGCCCCCTGACCCACCGTCCACCCTCTGACTCTCCCCACGTGTCCATCTCATGAGGGTCTCGGTGCTGTGGCTCTCGGGGGGTGAGGGTCTGGAACGTGGTCCTGGGGACCAGGGCAGGACCTGGAGCCTCGGTTACAAGACATTTTTTGCCAGGGATTGAACCCAGGAGCACTTAAACCCGGAGCCACATCCCCAGTGCCTTTTATTTTTTATTATTATTTTTATTTTGAAGCAGGGCCTCACTACGTTGCTTAGAGCCTCACTAAATTGCAGAGGCTGGCCTCCAACTTGTGATCCTCCAGCCTCAGCCTCCTGACTTGTTGGGATTACAGGTGTGCACCACTGCATCCAGCCTCTGTTTCTTTCTTTTTTCTTTTTATTTTTTAGTTAGAGATGGACACAATACCTTTGTTTCATTTATTCAATTTTATGTGGTGCCGAGGATCGAACCCAGAGCCTCCCACCTGCTGGGCAAGCACACTGCCACTGAGCCCCAGCCCCAGCCCCCGACAGGTGGGTGTGTCAGGAAGCTGGGCTCCTCTCCACTGGCTTCCTGGACCTTCTAGAAGCTGCCGTTGACAGAGCTGAGGTGCTTTTCTCCTCTTAATGTCTCCAATATTCACGGCGCTGAACCTAGACACCGGGATTTGCTCAGCGCCACTGAGATCCCTCAGGGTCCGACCAGGACAAGGTAGAGCAGTCGGGCGGGGTGTTGCCCAGACGTGCCCGGCCCTGCAGGGACATTCCTCCGGTGAGCACGGCGCCCCGGTGAGCCGGGTTGGCACTGTCTGGTTTTATCTTAAAACCATCAGAGCTGCAGCAACCCCCTAAGGAATGTGCATGTTGAGATTGCTGAGCTCTGGGTCACTGGTGGCTCCACCATAGCCCTGGGGGGTCCCCAGGTTCCTGGAGAAAGGGCAGGGGTGGCAGGGGCAGCTAGGGGCAGGGGGGCTCTGTCCAGGAGGGGCTGCTCCCTCTGTGCTCCAAGCTCCACTGGACAGCAGTGTCATGAGACATGAGACGGCAGGAGGAGGTGGGTAAGGGGAGGAGAAGGACCCAGCGCTTCTAATATTTATTAGAAAACTGTAAGGACAACTATTTTAAAGGCTTCATGGTGTTTTCTTTTAACTACCCCATTAGCCTTATTTAAAAAAAAAAAAAAATACTGTCATTGCCGGGCACAGTGGGGCATGCCTGTAATCCCAGCGGCTCAGGAGGCTGAGGCAGGAGGATCACAAGTTGAGGCCAGCCTCAGCAACTTATGGAGGCCCTAAGCAACTCAGGGAGACCCTGTGTCTAAATAAAATACAAAATAGGGCTGGGGATGGGGTTCCATCCCTGGTACCAAATTTTAAAAAAATAAAACTATGTAAAGTGGCATGAGTCCCGAATGACGATTGAGACAGCATTCACATCGTAATAAGCATTAGGGGCCATTTGTGTTTGATTTTAAGAGGATGGACATGGGTTATTAGGAAAGAGTAGACCATTTAAATGAGTGTCGTAGGTGTCTTCCGATTGCAGGACTGGGGTCCAGGGGAGTCCTGCGCTCGGTCCCCCTTGCAGGACAGTGGTGGGCAGTGCACTATGCAAAGTTGTGACTGCCAATCAGAAGAGATAGACGCAGCCTTTGGTGGCACAAGCCTGCAGACAAGGTCCCTGGTACCCGAGACCAATCTCCACCCACATAGAACAGGGCAGGTGCGGTCAGATGAGCTGTATTTGCAGAGACAAGAAGACAGGGCAGACAGATAAGGAGATGCCACTCCCTGTGACCATCCCCGAGAGCCAGGGCTGCCCTGCCTTGTTTAAGGACACGGCATGACCTACCTGGTTGATCCTGCCAGGAGCACATGCTTGTCCCAAAGATTAGAGCCATGCATGTCCAACAAGAATGATGGTCTTCTTAATCTGGCCGGGGAAATTTCTAAGCAACCTAGTGTTCAGGATGTGGCCTGGACACTGCTGGCCACTTTTAGCCAAGTTCATTGTGATATTCAGGGACAGAAATCAGAGCAGAAGGATTTTGAAAAACGTTGAAAGGCCAGAGTGAAACTGAGGCTAAGGGGCTCATGCTCAGAGTTTGCCTCGAGTCTCAGGGAAAGACTTTGCACTTGGACTCTCGGGTCATCTTGAAACTGTCGACACTGTGGGGACTCTTGAAAACGCACTTTAATGTATTTTGCATTGGGGGTGAGCATGAACTTTTTTTAAAATTTTAATTTATATTTTAGGTGTAGAGGGACACAACACAATGCTTTTTTATTCTTTTTTATATGGTGCTGAGGATGGAACCCGGGGTCCCGCCCGTGCTAGGTGAGTGGGCTACCGCTGAGCGCCATCCCAGCCCCCCCCCACCCCAGCATGAACTTTTAGGGGCTTGGATGAAATGTGATGGCTTAGATATGAGGTGTCCCCCCAAAGCTCATGTGTGACATAGTGCAAGAACACTCAGGGGTGAAATGATTGGGTTACGGGAGCCTTGACCCCATTAGTGAATTAATCCCCCTGAAAGCTGATAGACCAGGAGTGGGGGTGGGGGTGGGGGCTGCGGTGGGGTGAGGTGGGGGATGGACACGGCATGTTCCACGGGGCTCAAGGTCGATGGTGTGTGGAACAGAGAGGCCTTTCCTCAATGCTTGGCTTTGTTTTCCCCACTCCAGGCAAGTTGGGGGACACCAAATGCAACCAGGTGACCCGGTTACACTGTATCTAAAGGTGCCACCCACCAAAGCAAGCAACCTGGTTACATTGCATTCAAGGCCATGTCCCCAGGCTTCCTGGGCCCCCCAGGCCCCCCAGCCCTTCCACACCCGCACAACTCTCCTCCTCTCCTGGGATACGCTCAGCAGGGCTCCTTGGCGCCCCCTGGTGCTGAGTGTCATGTATTTCCTGCAGAATGATTGACAGCCAGGACCTGCCGCCCTTGCTCCTGGGGACCACGAGGTCCTGCTGCATGAGAGGTTTCTGCACACAGCCCGGTGGCAACAACAGGACCGTGGGTACAACAAGGTCCCCTACAGACAGACACCCAACACCCTGCGACGAGACCTCTGGTGGCTCCAGACAGCGCAAGATCGCTCCGGAGGTCACTTTTACTAAGTGAGACCCGCGTCCTCACGCCTAACTCCGAGCCCGGGTTCCACGAGGTGATGGGAAGAGGCCAGCAGGCCGTGGAGGAGCAGCAGCGGCCAGTGAGCCCCTTCCCCAGCAGCTGGGCACCCTGCACAATCTGTGGGGGACATGGCCACAGCCTTGCTGTGGCCCCTTCCCCCTGTGCTGGTGCGACACGACACAGAGGACCAAGGGCAGTGGCCATCTGCGTGGGAGGAGCCGGAGCCCGGTCCATACAGCTCCTTGTGCTGACCTCAGACATCTGTTCGGTGGTCACCAGTGACTCCCCACATCAACATGAAGTCACAATGCACAATCCAACTGACTGAAATGCACCCTCAGGGGCCACTCTGGGCTCCCAGCAAAGAGACCAGGACCTCCTGCAATTAGAGGCTGGGACAGAGGACCCTGGTACAGCCCAGAGGAGGCCACTCTGCAAACAGAAGGTGCTTCCAAGTTGCACAGATTTGCAGGTGCAGGGGAGGGGGAAGTCCCAGGGGACAAACATGACTTGATAAGACATGTGCCAAGGGATCAAGTCTCTGCTTATGGCTTTCAGTAGCAATAAAGGCTCCACCTTCAGGACCCCGTCCCCCCGCCCCCAGAGGCCCTTACTTCCTAACAGCATCACCTGGGGGGGGTGGGGGGTGTAAAGATTTCCATATAGGATTTTGGGGAGGACACTCACACTCAGGTCATCGCACTGGTCAGAGGACTGCTGGTCACTGTGTTAGTCTCCCTGGGCTGCTGTAACAAGACACCCCAGCCCGGGGGATTAGAGACCCCCAGACCCTGACTGTTCATGGATGACCTCAGGCCACCACCCGAAGCCAACTCCTCCTCTGCCTGATGGCCAAAGCCATCTCCAGCCCAGTGGATCTTGGGAAAAGGAAAGAGATGGCAGCTGGCCATCACTAGGAGCCCTGCTTCCTTCCCACCACCCAAGCTGTGTGGAACAGAAAGCCAGCACATTGGGCCAGCTGTGTCCCTTGTCACCAGTTCCAACTTGTCACCTCTGAGTTCTTCAGCATCCTCTGGGCTGGGTCACCGTCTTCAGACCCAGCCACACCCTTGACTCTGTTGACTTTGAGGCCCAAGTCCCCAGAGGCTCCATCTTCTTAACCCATTAAGTGCCAAGCTTTCAATTCTGCAAATGTTTCAACAAAATTATTTTATTATTATTATTATTATTATTAGTAGTAGTAGTAGTAGTAGTAGTATTAGTATTAGTATTAGTATTGTTGTTGTTGATGCTAGGGATTGAACCTGGGGTGCTTAACCACTGAGCCACGTCCCTAGCCCCTTTTTTATATTTTCTTTTGACACAGACTCTCTCTTAGTTGTTTAAGGCCTTTGTGAATTGAGGAGGCTGGTCTCTAAGTTGCAATCCTCAGTCCTCAGCCTCCCAAGTCACAGGATTTCAGGTGTGCACCTCTTCAACACGATTATTGGCACAGGTGCATTCACACAGGTTGGAAATCATAATGTAGAGCTTGTGTATTATTACGGTATGGTTATACTCATTATTATGTCATGAGATTCTATGTTACTTAGTGTATTTAACTTTCTATGGATATTCCTATCTTGAGCCAGGAGACAGCAGAATCAGGACCCACCCACCTTCCCCTACCCTCACAACCTCCCTCAAATTCTCCTCCCCAGGGAACCAGATCCCATGGCCCTAGGCCATTTGTAACCTAGGGTCGTGCTCAGTGAATTTGAAAATCTGCCTAGCAGCACCCAACTCACTTGCTTCCTGCATTCTTAGAGATCTCTGCTCCCAGGACTCATAAAGGTTCTCCTTGAAGAACATAATCTTGTCCGCTGTGGTGGTGCTCGCCTGTAATCCCAGCGGCTTGGGAGGCTGAGGCAGGAGGGTTGCAATTTTGGAGGCCAGCCTCAGCAACTTCGAGAGGCCCTGAGCAACTCAGCAAGACCCTGTCTCTATATTAGACATAGAAAAGGGCTGGGGATGGGGCTCAGTGGTTAAGCGCGTTGGGCTCCATCTCCTGTATCAAAAATAAATAAATAAATATAATACAAAATAAAAATGAAGAGGAAACAATCCAACATACTGGGCTGCTCACCTAGGACCTTCGCAGGTGAGATTTGGTAAATGCATTCCGAATGTACTATATTTGGGGTTTCTGGCTCTAACCCCATCTGTAAGTCCTGGAGCAGATGGAAATGCAAATAATTTAAATTTGCAAAAAAAAAAAAATTTTTTTTTAAAGACCTTTTCTCCATCTCCAGCATCTGAGTAGAGGGGGGTGTATTTTCAACAAACGCCCCATCCCCAAGGAGTCAGGGCAGCCCAGCTCTTTGGGAGGCTCTGGTTTGGTTTGGTAAAAATGCAGAACTGATTTGGAAAAGTGAAAAAAAGATTATCCGTCGCAGCGGAAGAAGCAGGGCCCAGCCAAGAGCACCATCATCGGAGATCCCCAGAAAGAAGACCCTTGGCCTTGGGTCCCCATAGTTTACTACGCAGATGCCCCAGGCCCTGTGCGCAGCCCTGGAGCCGGAGTCCGAACGCCGAGCCTGGTGGAGCTGAATTCGCACCAATTCTATGAGGCGGGTGGGGCTGTCCCAAGACCTTGGTGGGAATAAGAAACGGGGTCCCTGCGCTGCCCTGGCTGCCTGGGGCTCACGGTGCTCGGGCCCCACCCGGATTAAGCAGCTCCCAAGCCCCAGCTTCCCTGGAGAACCTGTTTCCAGGCGCCACCCGCGAGGCCCAGAGTTGGGAGGTTAATCGGATTAAGCCGCCAGGTCCAGGAGCGCGCCCCCTGCCCAGTGGGGAGAGACTCTGGCGCTCAGCGACCGGGTGATCGCGCGCCTAGGTCTCAGGTCCAGATCCTGCGGCGGCGCCAACGCGCAGCCTTGGGATCCACGGAGCAGAGGGGCGCACGCGGGACCCGGGGACTCGGCCCCACTCAGGCCCAGGAGGGGACGAGCGACGGCCCCTGGGGAGGAAGCGGCGGTGTTCGGAGACGCAGAGTCACCGAAACCCAGGCCCGGGAGCGGAGAGCAGCGCTGGGGTGGGGCGCAGAGGGAGGTGGGGGGCCGAGCAGGAGGAGGGGGCGCAGGCCGAGCAGGAGGGGGGCCCGGGTCGAACCGTGGAAACTGCGCCCGCGATGCCCAAGGGGCCGCTCCACCCCGGGGCCTCGGAGACTCGCCTCCCCACGCTGAGACCCTCGGGCCTCCGAACCCCTCCGAGACCCGCTCCCTGCCCCCTCACGGCCTCTGTCCCCCACACCAGGTCGGCACAGATGCGCTGGAGTGTCCCCCCACTAAGGCCCGCTCTGCCCCTCCCATTCGGAGCCGGGACCCCTCCCCAATTACATGCCCCTTGTCCCCCTACCCAACCAGGGCCAAGTCCCACAATCTCTATAAGGCACGTCCCCTGGCCACCCTGACACGGCTGTGACCCCCCCACACACACACACACATTTTAAAGACACGCGGCCCGATGCCCTAAGGAATCGAAGCCCTCCGTATCCCGTCCGGGTCCTTCTCCCCAACCGCGGGCTTGAGTCCCCTCCCAAACCTTTGCCTGTCACACACACTCAGTAAAACACAACCTGCCCCTCCTCCGCGGAGACTCCAGTCCTGTCCCCTCCCCATACGGCCGTCTCGCCCCATCACTCCCTGAAAACCACCCGGCCGAGACCCGGGACCTGGCTTCAGTCCCCCCGGACGCCCCGCGCCCCCTCCCTGACGCTGCTGGGGAGTCCCCAAGAACAGTCTAAGCCACTGCTGTCCCGCTCCCGGGCCTCTCTCCCCTCCCCCCAACAGTAGGGCCGCCACTGGACCCGGGCTCCGCCCCTTCTCCTCCTAACTCGCGCCTCAGTCCGCTCCTGGGCCCATGTGTCCACCTTGTGGCAGCTCCGCGGTGCCCAGCACTCAGGCCTGCCCCTGTCCCGCCCCCAGACGGCCAGCCCCCCACTCTAGGGCACGCCCCATGCGCCACCCCCAGCACGTCCACACCAGGACACGCCCCCTGCACCGCCCCCGGCTGTCCACTCCACCCTCCAGGACACGCCCCCTGCACCGCCCACCTCGAGGCCCTGCTTCCCCCTAGACAGGTTCCGCCGGCTCCTGCCTCTTCCCCCGCCCAACCCCAAGTCCACCGAGACCGCCATTACCAAGGCCCGCCCGTGTCCCACCCCCAGCACGTCCAGCCCCCAACACAAGAACACGCCCCGTCCCGCTCCAGGGCCCCCGAGTCCCTCGTCCCGCACCAGCGCAGCTCAGCCCGCAACAACCCCCACAGCCCGGCCTTATGCCCCCCACAATAAAAAACGCGGGTTGCAGACCCTTGACTTTCCCCCATCCCTGCCCCCCACCACGGCTGGGTCCCCCTCGCAGCGCTAGGACATGCCGATCACCCTCAGGGTCCTCCAGGCCGCCCACAGCGCCCGGCGCATCCTCGTCCCTCCAGCAGTGGGACGGGCCACTCCCACCGCGACGCCTCGTCCACTCTCCCAGAGCACACGATATACGGCAGCCCCCGCCCCTTCCCTCACCCCTTCCCTAGGCTACCCTCCCCCAGCAGGGCTTGCCCCTCCCCCAGCAGGGCTTGCCCCTCCCCCACACACACTGTGACTCCGCCAGCCCTCCCCGGTTGCCCCACCCCCCAGCGCGTCCTGGACAGCGGAGTCCTTCTGGGTCCTGGGGCGATTGGAGCCCAGGACCGGCCAGTGACGCTCCTTGTCCCTTTTAAGCTTAGCCCCTGGTGCTCTCCCGATGCCTGACCCCTGTTCAGACGCTCAGGGACTCTCTTCCCTGCCGGCTGCACTGCGTCTCTGGGGTTGCTTTGAATCCCCCATCTATGGTTTAAAATCCTAGTGTTCCTGCGGTCCGGTCCTCCCTGCAGCCTGCCTGCCACTTGGCGCACCCTGAGCTCCGTGGCCTTTGGGCCAAGGCGCCTGCCAACCATCAGCTGCCTCCTGACCCACCGAGGACACAAAAGGCAGGCCCAGGGCTCTGAACCCCAACCCTTGCCACATTCGCCTGTGCTTTACTAAGAGTTGAGCTTCAAATGACCTTAACACGGGAGGACTGTAGAGGGGTCTGGTGACAAAACAAACTCAGAGACTATGTGTCGCTGAAGCTGAGAAACTGATGTGACTCCATTTTTGAGAAACCATCCTCAACCTCAGAGCAAAGCCTGTCCAAGGAAAGGGGTGTGACCCTGGTCCTTGGAAAGACCCACGGAGCACTCCTAGGCACATGCCCACCCTGCTGAGTTGTTTATCTACAAATAACAGGAGAGATCTGCTGCCCCAGGTGTCCCTGACTCAGTCAGGCTAGGTGGGGACCCATAGCAACCCCCTAGCAGCCACCAATCAGCATGAGACAAGGAAATACCTGGGATGCCAGATGACCCTCCCAGTAGTTTATGGTGGTAGATAACATGTTGGGGAACCATGTAGTTCAGCACTACACCCCTTTTGGCCTAAACCAATCAGTTCAAACGAATCCCCCATTTGTAGTAACCAATCACCCCTACCCAACTTGTTCCTGCCAGTGAATGTTTTGATCGTATTTTAGAGTTGTTTTATGATTTTCCCGTGGTGTGTGATGATTTGCTGAGAGATGCTATGATGCATGTGAAGTCCCTGCCTTCCCCAAAGAGTGTATAAAACTGCTGCCAACCCTGGGCTCGGGGCCCCTCAGCGTCACCAGTTGCTGTGTGCATGTGAAGGACCGAGCTAGCTCACAAAAATCACCTCTTCGCTGCTTACATCGATCTTGGTCTCTGATGGTCTTTTGGGGGTCCCGAATTCGAGCATATCAAAGCCAGAATTAGACAGGCAGTCAGTGTAGACAGGTAAATGGAGTCAGGTCGGATCTAGGAGGCCTGTTTTGAGTGAGTCTGGGAAGTTGGAGACTGTCCCCTGAGGGATCTTATCAAGAACCTGCCCTTGCTCCAACCTGTTGCCAAGGTAACCTGTGCCAGGAATTGTCCCTCCCTATAGGGAGCTATAAGCTTGTTAATGTGTCCCTGGCTGCTCCACCCTGCCCTTCCCCCTTCAGCCCACCTGTTTCCCACCTTTGGGCCAACCCACCCAGCATTCTTGTGCCTAGTCGTGTATGCAGGAAGGAGAAAGATAAGGGGGAGAGGGCAGGAGAACACAGGAATCCCAGGACATATTGTTGTAGGGACAAACGAGGCAAGGCACCAAAGATAGCAGGAAACACTTTTATTTGGCTGCAGCCAGTTTCAGAGGGCACAGCCTTTGGTGTAATCAATCAATACCCTGAACTCCAAGTTCATGTAGTTTCAGAGTTTTATACCCGGCCTTATGCCCCCCACAATAAAAAACGCGGGTTGCAGACCCTTGACTTTCCCCATCCCTGCCCCCGACCACGGCTGGGTCCCCTCTCAGTGCTAGGACATGCCAATCACCCTCAGGGTCCTCCAGGCCGCCCACAGCGCCCCGCGCATCCTCGTCCCTCCAGCAGTGGGACGGGCCACTCCCACCGCGCGCCTCGTCCACTCTCCCAGAGCAAACGATATAAGGGGAGGGGCATGTAAGGGGAGGGGCTCAGAAGTTCCCAGTCTGCAGAAGTTCACATAAAAGCAGCTTTTTCTTTCACTGTTCTGGACATGTTAACTCTTCAAGGACAGCAACTGAGAAGGAGAGAAATTCTTCTCCCCTTTCTTTCCTCCCCCTGCCAACTGTTACCATGGAGCCCATTTGTAACTTATCTTAAAAATGTAGACATCTCTGTGAAGCCCAGCTCAAGGCCAGAGGCCTTGTTTGCACATTTCTTCAAAGTACTATACTGGATGGGTTTGTGATAACTAGTAAGGGGGTGTCAGCACCTGGAGTGCTGGTATCTTCTCGCCAGTGGCCAAGTAAAACAGGGCGACACGAAAATAGGAAGATTATCTACATTGAACTCTTTAGCAGAGACTCTTTTGCGGACAGTCCCAAAAGCAGCCATGGTGAAGATTTCTGGAGAAACACAGTTAAGACCTTTCTGTGGAGAAAGGGGGTGCCACTACAATATAAAAAGGGCAGAACACCTCGCTTTTTGGGATACCAGGATACCAGCTATGGCCCCTTTCTCCCTCCCAGGAGAAGTCTCTGTTACCCCTTTTTACGTAAACCCTGGTTCATATGCTTGCCTTGGAGTGCTTCTCTAATATTCAAACTTCAACATGTGGGGAAGCAGGACCCATCCACCCCTTGATCCACCCATCCACCGGATAACCAGCAGTATCATTGCGATGGGCAAAAGGTGCGACTTATGCACTCGAGGGGAAGAAATAATGTCCACATGCTTCTGTCCTTTTCAATACTTTATTCACTCAAATAACTCAATACAATTTCACTTTATAGGTTCTTAATCAAGAAACCATCCTTGCATTCATTCATCCTTTCCCCGACTCATCTATGTATCTATCTATTCATACACCCTTCCACTAATCCAGTCCTCCATCCACCCATCCATCTACTCATCCACTACCATCTACTCATCCACCCCTCCATCCAACCATCCAACTTCTATCCACCCATTCACCTGTTCATCCACCCATTCACCCTCCACTCCTCCATCCACCCATCCTCCCCTATATCTACCAGTCCTCCATCCACCCATCCACTCCCTCATCCACTCACCCACCCACCATCCACTTATCCATCCCTCTGTCCAATGATTCACCTATACATCCAACCATCTGCCCATCCATCCACCCATCCACCCATCCACCCATCTCTCCATCCACCCACCCATCCATCACCCACCTATTCACTCATTCACCCATTCGTCCACCCATCCACATATCCACCTAGCCACCCACCCATCCATCCACTCATCCACCCATCCTCCCTTCCATCTACCCATCCACCCATCCGTTCAACCATCCACACCTCCATCTACTCATCCACCACCATCAACTTACCCTCCCCCAACCAACCATCCACCCATCCATCCATCCATCCATCTTTCTATGTACCCATCCATCCATCTATCCATCCACTAATCCAGTCCTCCATCCACCCATCCTCCCCTTCCTCTACCCATCCACCTATTCTTCCAACCATCCACCCTCCATCCAACCATCCAACTATCCATCCACCCATCCACCCCTTGATCCACCCATCCACCCATCCATCCACCCATTCGCCCATCCATCCACCCATCCACCTATCCACCAACCCATCCACCCAGCCATCCACTCATTAACGTATCAGTGTCTCTCCGTCTGTCCATTTGTCCACCTATATATCTACACCTACATACATACTAAACATAGCAGCTTTAGCTGTGGTTTCCAGATCAGGCTGGGCTCACAGGAAGTGGGACTGTCTGCAGTAGTCTCTGGAGCAGGTGGAGACGGGAGCTTCACGAGTGTGAGGCGACCTCTCTGTGACAGGCATCCTGGAGAAGGCAGCTTTCTGCTCCCCACTGGGCTGCAGTGGGCAGAAACTGGACAGATGGCTGTGGGCTCTTGGGAAGTCCATGATCCACCCAGACTCCATGCTGCCATGGGAAACCCAGGCAGTGAAGCCCTCAGGGGGCCACCGTGTGCAGCTGTTGAAGTCATGTGCCTTTGTGTGGTTTTGGCACCCTGGAGGCTTCCCAAGGAGCCTCATTATCCATCTAGTTGTGGCTCAGCAGGCTGCGAAACTCCAAGGACTGCAGTTAACAGGAGCATCCAGAAAGTCCCAGGGCAATAGCTCCAGGAGGCCGAAGCCCACCAGCTCACAAGCATCTTTTGTCATTTTCCTGGTGTCCGTTTCCTCTACATTATATTTACTTTGAGATTCCAAACAACACACCTTTCGATTTTGTCATTATGTTCCAGTAACTTTTGCTTTTTCCATCAGAGGACCTTAAACACAAAAGTCAGAATCATGAATGTTGTCTTGGAGCTCTGCAAAACCAATTAAGGTCAGAAAGAAAGATTCCTGCTGAGATAGTAAAATGATGTGGGAGAGGTTGTACTGCTGGTATCTGTGGAGTTATTGAAGCTAAGAACCCACACGAGGGATTGGGGACTCTTGTAGGATGATTGTGGTCACCGGTCATGGGTGAAGTTGCCACCATCCCCTCTCCCTCCCTCTCCCTTCCTTTCTTCTCATTTTTTGGGGGGTGGGGGGTGCTGGGGATTAAACCCAGGGGAACTCAACCACTGAGCCCCATGCCCTAGCCCCTTTTCTGTTTTATCTTGAGACAAGATCTTGCTAAGTTGCTGAGGCTGGCCTCCAACTTGCAATCTTCCTGCCTCCGTCTCCCGAGTCCCTGGGAAGATAGGTGTGCATCCACCCTACCTAGCCACTTTCCTCATGATGGATCGAAGTTATGTTTCTACAAAACTTGTGGACAACAATCCCTTGGGAATCACCACACACCCCAACTTGCAAGAAGGTTCAATATTAGGACTTTGCTTTTTAATATTTTATTAGTTTTCAATGGACCTTTATTTTATTTATACATGGTGCTGAGAAGGGAACCCAAGAATCACGAGTAAACAGGTAGAGCCTCTGCTGTCTCAGTCCGGGCAACCTCAAGTGTGAGCTGCACAGATGGAGCGAGAGAGGTCTGTGTGTCCAGCACATAGGGAGGCCTCCAACGTGAAGGAGATTCCGACCCAGGAAAATGCATTGTCCCAAATAAAGTCATTACCCTGAAGAGCAGCACAAGTGGAATTTGAAAGTTCACATCACCTCATTTTTCTCTCTCTCTCTTTTTCTTTCTTTCTTTCTTTCTTTCTTTCTTTCTTTCTTTCTTTCTTTCTTTCTCTCTTTCTCTCTTTCTCTCTTTCTTTCTTTCTCTTTTCTTTCTTTCTTTCTTTCTTTCTTCCTTTTCTTTCTTTCTTTCTTTCTTTCTTTCTTTCTTTCTTTCTTTCTTTCTTTCTTTCTTTCTTCCTTTCTTTCTAATTTGGTACTTGTGATTGAACCCAGAGATGCTTAGCCAGGGCCTCATTAAATTGCTGAGGCTGGCTTTGAATTCTATCCTCTTGCCTCAGGCTCATGAGCCACAGGGACCACCGACAGGCACCCCCACACCCAGCACCTCGTCTTACTTTTCTGTTTACTCTTAGCTTTTTCCAATCTGTCATGTCAGGACTTGCTCTTTGTGCAGTAGAAAGACTTTCCTTTCGAGAGGAAAGCCACATCTCCAAAAGATCTCCATTAGTTAAAGCTAACACAAATCAACACCTTCACTAAAAAAATATCATTTTGTCTCACCTCTTTTGGACCTCTAGAGTTTGTATTTTTTTACAGAGTTTTTAGTTGTAGATGGACAGAGTACCTTTATTTTATTAATTTATTTTTATGTGGTGCTGAGGATCCAAACCAGTGCCTCGTATGTGTGAGGCAAGCGCTCTGCCACTGAGCCACAGTCCCAGGCCTTGAGTTTGCATTTTGAGAGAAGTAAGTTTATAATTAAATATTTTCTGCTTGCACTTTATTGAATTCTTCAGAACGTTTAAAGACCAGTCTGTGCTCCGTCTGCCAGACTAAGCAACTAGGGTTTGCTGATGAGCAGAAAGGACTTCTCAGAACACACTCAGGCTCACTCTGCACCTCCAGCCATCGTCTTTATGCTGAAATCACAAAGCCCTTCGCCCTGTGCAGCGTCCCTAGGCTACGGCTCTGTCCGCACATCTCCCTTTGCTGTCACCTTGTTGAATTGGAAACAGTGAAACCTTCCTCCCTCACTCAGGTTCTGCAAGGAAGACAGAAGGCAGAGCGGTGCCCCTGTGTGCAGAGCCTTCCTCCAGCAAGGCTCACAGGTCCTCCTTTTCCCTCTAATTGATCCCCAATGTCCAAGTGCACAGGGACAGAAGCCTTGGCCATTCACCTGAATTTGCTGACTTGGGAGATGAGCTCAGTTCAAACTTAGAGCACATCCACTCACCTGCTCAGGCCTGCAGCTGTGGCCTGCTGCTGCCCAAGATGTCTCAGGAGGGCGGAACCAGCTATTCCAGAACAGGATGGGGAGCTGTATCATGCCAGCTATCTGGGCTGGCGGCCCATGCTGGGCTCTCCAAATCTGACTACATCAGTAACTGAGCAAACAGCGAAAGAAGCACGCAACACCCAGAACACCTTCCACTTGCAGGAATCAGGGACGGCTGTTGACCTCAGGGGTTCATGGAAAAAAGAGAAAGCACACAAGTTGAACCCTGGTTTTATTTGGGGAGAAGCATTCAAATGAGGCAAGGGGTAGGCTTACAACTAACAAGTGGGTGTAATGCAACTCCATTGGGTGACACCACTCCTGGGTGGCACCTTGATTATATGAGTGGAGGTAAGGCCCAAGGGCATTGCAATGTTTTTGCTCAGGGCTTAAAGGTGTATCCACAGTGGCTCCCGACATAGTCCCCCTTTCTTAATGTTTAAAGGCAATTGGGGAATTGTCTTCCAATTGTCACTGGATTCATGGTCCAAGGTCACCATGATCTATTGAGACACAGAAGGAATTAGTAGGAAATATATCATTTCAAAAATCTACCAGGTGCAATGATCCAACATATTTTTAGGATTATATCATTCAATTAACTTCAAAAGAGCTGGGTTGACATGATTACTTTGCCAAACATTCATCAGAAGATTTTTCATCGTATCCCAATCTCATTGGGAAGCACTTTGTTTGGTTATGGCAACACAGACATATTTAGTTGGCACAGCATTTAAGACTTTCCTCAAACCACACAGCAGAGGGCTCATTGGTATTATTCATTACAGTGCCTTCTAGAATGTTCCACTTAGTTCCAATCCTTCCATCAGCCCTTATCTGACTATGAAGGAACTTGGAAGTAATTTAAGTCAAATTATCAAGAAAATTCACATGTAGGGGCTGGGGTTGTGGCTCAGTGGCAGAGTGCTCGTCTAGCATGAGTGAGGCCCTGGGTTCGATCCTCAGCACCACATAAATGTATATAAACAAAATAAAAGCCATAGTCCCTTAAAAAAAAAATCCACATGTTGTGTTAAAACATAGCCACAAAGGCTGTAGTTGTAGAAACAAGGAATAAGATTTAAAGTAGTGATAAGCCCAGCCTAATTCCCTCTTCAGATTGGGAGCCATCTCACCACCAAGGCATGAAAAGTTAATTTCAGCTTTACCGTAAATTACTGCTATTTCTGAACTTGCTTGGAATGCCTGCCCGTGCCTTGAACTCACCATGCCTGGCTTTCCCTGGCCAGATAGCAGCCCTCTCTGAAGCTCTAATGGGGCCTCATAAATTCTGAGATCAGGACCAGCTAAAATATCAACTAGCCTTTGTGCTATACTTATCAAAATTTTGTTATCTGTAGGTTCTCAAACCCCCTTTTGTGTAACTTTCTGTGCTACAAAGCTGTGCTCCTGGAGAGCTGCGGGGCTGTCTTCTGTTCCCATGGGTTTCGGGAGAGACAGCCCCAGCTGTTCAGAATTACCAGCTTGCTTTTATTTGATTTCAAGTGGAGTTGGTGGTCTTTGCATCGTGGTTTAACAGTAGCCACTTCAAGGATCCTGAGACCAAGAGCCTGCCTAGGCCTGGTTAGTCGGTGTGCACCTATTTTGAAGCCTGAACGTTAACTTTAGCAGACCACAGCTCTGCAATGTGAGCTGCAATAACTAGTGATGCAATAAGACAAGTTGTATTTCTCCCATTTAAGGAGTCTCTCAGGTCTGTCAGTAATGCAAAATTCTACAGGGAGAAGTTAAGCATCAAAACGTCCTTTTGAGTGCCTTCTCACTGGGGGTTAAATTTTCTAGGAGTCATGGCAACCTCATGGCTCTTGCCATTCTAGGAGACCAGCCTGAAATGTATCCACCATTTCTAGACACTTCCTGTTATACTGGCAAGCCATGTGCACAACCATCCACTTAGGAAAGGTGCCAGTTTCTACTGTAGATAACACATTGGTGGATGTTTTATGTAAACAACTGGCCTAAGTAGGGAAAATCTATTTCAACAATTTTTCTATTTTGACAATTGTCCAGATAGGTGAATATAGTCTTAATCCCTAAGGACCAGCATGATTAGCTGGTTTGGGTTTCTTATATGCTTTTCTTTTTCTCAAAAGATACTTTTAGACAGCCATCATGTGTCATGGGATTAACACAGGTGGCTGAAAATGATAGTCAGTATAATTAATATAGTTATGTGGGTGAACTTTCCAGTCCACACTGCAAAACACATTAAAAGCAGACTTCAGAAATGGTCCACAGAAGTCTCTTTATAATTTTTCCTTCAGTGACAAGCTCCTGAAAGTGCATGGCTGTAAACTCTGCAGCTTGGAGATTGACCTTCGTATGCCAGGTTTTTCAGTCATTTTCATGATGACAGGTTTGGCTTCTATCCTTTGAAATCTGATTTAACTTTCTACATCATGTTCAGCAGCAGTAAGACTCTCAGTATCATAATTAAGAAAAAAAAACTTGAAATTTTTATAAGATCTAGTGTGTGCATAGGCGGTCCAGTTTTTCCCTTTTTATTTAAAAAAAAAAATTGAGCAGAGGCCTATAAATCATAGTATCAGTAGTTTAATTATAGACACTAGAACAAATATTTAAATGGTAAAAAAAAAAAAAAAAAAAAGGTTTACCATTCTTAGTTGGTCATGAATTTTAAAAAAGTTATTTAAAGGGACCATGGCAAATAGAAGTATTATCAAATGTATGATTTAATTTTTCACTTCAACAGAATTATTAAAAATGGAGAATATAATAAAAAATTTATATTTTAAAATTAGCTCTAGATTAAGTCCAAATGACTATCTTAATTTAGAATGAAGTGAGACAGAGTTTTTAATTTAGGATCTTCAGCCTTTACTAGGGGCATTTTATATATATATATATATATATATATATATATATATATATATATATATATATATATAGAGAGAGAGAGAGAGAGAGAGAGAGAGAGAGAGAGAGAGAAAGAGATGTTTCCAGAATAGAAAATACATGTGTTTAGTAAGCATAGGAAAGATATCTTGTTCCTTACCACTAACAAAAAAAGGAATTAAAAATGAATAGAATTTTATTTACCAATCTATACAAACTTTTTTTTTTTTTTTATTAAACCCAATGTTGACTAAGTAGGGGGAGGTGGTATCTCAAACATTAATGGGTAAAAACAACTCAACAGTATTAAGACAGTGATCTAATTTAGAATTTTATATGACATTGATCTAGGGATGATCTTGAGGTATTTATGTCAAACAATCTTTGCATATAAAGAAACAGTTGGGCTGGGGATGTGGCTCAAGCGGTAGCGCACTCGCCTGGCAAGCGTGCGGCCTGGGTTCGATCCTCAGCACCACATACAAACAAAGATGTTCTGTCCACTGAAAACTAAAAAATAAATATTAAAAATTCTCTCTCTTAAAAAAAAATAAAGAAACAGTTGTATAAGCATACTTAATAACTTTACTTAGCAAAATTAGCTCTAATAACTATGTGTAATCTGTGGCTTTACCAATTCTAAAAATATCAATGCATGCAGGGCATTGCCTCATATCACTAAAGTCGAGAAAAGGTCTATCATGTTAACATTTTTTATTGCAATAAGCCATTGGCTGTTGAGCTGATTTATTTTTGTCTGTTTGATATTTTCAAAGTAACTATTTTTAGAGTGATTTTTTTTTGTAATAAACTGTTGATAAGGGCTCAAAGTAAGGCCCTGTTTTAATGTTTTCAAGGCTTTTTTTAAAAAATAAAAATAACTTAAAAGGAGAGTAACATGTTTATCCAGGAAGCGTCTTCCTCCTGGAGCCAAGACTAGAATTCCAGTCCTTTTCTGTCTGTCTGTTTTTGTTTTCCCCATTTGGTCTCCATTTAAACTGTGGTGTAACATCCAACCTTGGCTAAAACTATGTTAACCTCTGTGAATCCCTTAGAATGTCTAGGGCTAACTGGATGATAAACTCATCTTTTGAAAATGGGTGTCTCCCTATAAATTTAGGGTGTTGTACTGTCCTTTTGAGTCTCTCTATGAAAATAATAGGATTTCCCCAAGGACTTACTATAATCCCTTCGTATGCATCCTGTTCATCTGTTGGATATTAATCTATTTGGGGAGAGATTGATTCCTATTCTGTGTTCTTGGGACATGGTTAAGATAAATCTCCTTGGTACAGAATAGAGGACACAGAAACCAATCCACAAAACTACAACTTTCTTATATTTGATAAAGGGGCTAAAAACATGCAATGGAGGAAGAATAGCATCTTCAACAAATGGTGCTGGGAAAACTGGAAATCCATATGCAACAAAATGAAACTGAATCCCTTTCTGTCGCCATGCACAAAAGTGAATTCAAAATGGATCAAGGAGCTTGATATCAAATCAGAGACGCGCCGTCTGATAGAAGAAAAAGTTGGCTACGATCTACAGTCGGTGGGGTCGGGCTCCAAATTCCTCAATAGGACACCCATAGCACAAAAGTTAATAACTAGAATCAACAAATGGGACTTAATCAAACTAAAAAGTTTTTTCTCAGCAAAAGAAACAATAAGAGAGGTAAATAGGGAGCCTACACCCTGGGAACAAATCTTTACTCCTCACACTTCAGATAGAGCCCTAATATCCAGAGTATACAAAGAACTCAAAAAAATAGATAATAAGAGAACAAACAACCCAATCAACAAATGGGCCAAGGACCTGAACAGACACTTCTCAGAGGAGGACATAAAGTCAATCAACAAGTACACGAAAAAATGCTCAACATCTCTAGCTGTCAGAGAAATGCAAATCAAAACCACCCTAAGATACCATCTCACTTCAGTAAGATTGGCAGCCATTAAGAAGTCAAACAACAACAAGTGCTGGCGAGGATGTTTGGAAAAGGGTACACTTGTACATTGCTGGTGGGACTGCAGATTGGTGCAGCCAATTTGGAAAGCAGTATGGAGATTTCTTGGAAAGCTGGGAATGGAGCCACCATTTGACCCAGCTATTCCCCTTCTTGGTCTATTCCCTAAAGACCTAAAAAGAGCATGCTACAGGGACACTGCTACATCGATGTTCATAGCAGCACAGTTCACAATAGCAAGACTGTGGAACCAACCTAGATGCCCTTCAATAGATGAATGGATAAAAAAAATGTGGCATTTATACACAATGGAGTATTACTCTGCGTTAAAAAATGACAAAATCATAGAATTTACAGGGAAATGGATGGCATTAGAGCAGATTATGCTAAGTGAAGCTAGCCAATCCCTAAAAAACAAATGCCAAATGTCTTCTTTGATATAAGGAGAGTAACTAAGAACAGAGTAGGGACGAAGAGCAGGAGAAGAAGATTAACATTTAACAGGGATGAGAGGTGGGAGGGAAAGGGAGAGAGAAGGGAAATTGCATGGTAATGGAAGGAGACCCTCAAGGTTATACAGTGGAGGAGGTAGAGAGAGAAGAGGGGAGGGGAGGGGAGAGGTGGGGAGGGGGGAGGGTGGAGGATGGGAAAGGCAGCAGAGCACAACAGACACTAGTATGGCAATTTGTAAATCAATGGATGTGTAACTGATGTGATTCTGCAATCTGTGTATGGGGTGAAGGTGGGAGTTCATAACCCACTTGAATCAAAGTGTGGAATATGATATGTCAAGAAATTTGTAATGTTTTGAACAACCCACAATAAAAAATTAAAAAAAAAAAAAAAGAACTAGAAAAAAAAAAAAGATAAATCTCCTTTAAAATTGTTTTTAAGATGGCCCTCTATTTTAATGTTTAGCTAAATAATAGCATAATGTCTGTAGATAAGATTAGAGACCTGGCATGAATTTTGAAATATTTCTATGTATGAATTTGGATCTCTTGAAAATCTCCTGGAATTTGTTTTGGTCCATATTAAATGAGAGAGGTCCCCTTTGATCTTACCTTCCAGTAGGTAATTTTTTAAGGCCTTCTTTGATGATAGTAGTTTAGGCTAGATATGAAAATGAGATACCTTTTATTGATCATTGTCATTTTCCAACACACACACACACACACACACACACACACACACACACACTACTTTATCTGTTGCATCCAAGGATTAAACACTCAAGGTCACTCCGGGTGAACTGGGCTGGTGCAAAATAATCACACAGAGACAGAAACATACATTTTTCTTTGGGTTCTGTGATGGTTCTTCTGACCCAGCTCCCACAAAGGAGGCAAGGCATGAAAGAAAGAGAGAGAGAGAGAGCAGGCCTTGAACCCAGTTTCATTGGGGAGAAGCCATTCAAATGAAGCAAGGGGTCAAGCTTCAGGGAGTTGAGTCTAGCTTCCTGATGTCTGCTGTCAGCAGATTGATTGACAACTTGGAAGGCCACGCCCATCTCATGAGCTGTGTGAGAATCCAAAGCAGAGCAAGAGAAGGGGACACACAAAGGGAGCTTCCATGGAACACTGTATCCCAAGGGCAAAGGGGCAGGATTACAAAGAAATAGGTGAGTGCAATTCGACCCCAGTGGGTATGTCTTCTCCTAAAACCATGCCCTGATATCTGAGCTAGAACAATGCCCAAGTCACTATGAAATGTAGCGATTGGTCAGAGCCCCTGCAGGACTTAAAGATGTGTTCATTCAGGACAGCTCTTCACATATTCCCCACTTCTTAATTAAAAAAAGGAGGGGGAATCATATCCTTCAGCCACTCTATTCTTGGTCAAACATCATTATGACCTACTATTGAGACACAAAAGAAATTAGTAGAAAATATAATTTTAATAACATACCATATAAAATATTTCAATAATTTAGGACTAAAAAATCATTTAATTAACTTTGAGAGATCCAGATTATTATTATTACCCTGCCAAACACTCATCAGAAGATTCTTAATCTTTTCCCAATTTTATTGGGAAGCATTGTGTTTAGCCAAAGTAACACAGACATATTTAATTGGCACAGCGTTTAAGCTTTTACTCAAATCACAGAGCAGAGGACTTATTGACATTATTTATTACAGTGGCTTCTAGAGCACTTTATCTTGGTTTCAATCCTTCCATTAGTACTTGCCTGACTATGAAGGATCCTGGAAGCAATTTAAATCAAATTATTAAGAAAATCCATATGTTATCAGTTTTGAAACATAGTCACAAAGGCTGTAATTGTAGAAGCAAGGAATAATGTTTAAACTAGTCACTTCAAGAATCATGAGACCAAGAGCTTGGTTAATTGGCATGCATCTGTTTCAAAGCCTGAATGTTAACCTCAGCATGATTAGCTGGCACTAGGTCAAAGGAAGATTGATGAGGATTGATGTCCTTTTCCTTTGCTATAACTAGTGATAAAATTAGGCAAGTTGTACCATTCAGAGGTTACAGGATATTTAATCATCTTTTTCTCTTAATTCTTACATTGAAGGAGTCTTTTATTTCGGTCAGTAATGTAAAATTCTGGAAGCAGAAGTTAAACATCAAACATCCCTTTGGATGTCACCTTCACTGAAGGTCAAGATGTTACTAACGAATCCTCCAGGGGTCTTGGCAGCATAATTGTTTTTCTGTCAATCCTAGACCAGTCTAAAATATACCCACCAGTCTATTTCTAGATACCTTATGTCATACTGGTAAGATATTTGCACAATCCACCCACTTCTGAAAGTTGTCAATTTCTTCTATAGAATAATTAGGACAATAATACATTGGTGGACATTTTATGTAAATAATTGGCCTGTATAGAAAAATTCTATTTTAACAATTTTTCTATTTTGACAATTATCCAGATATATAGTCTTATTATCCAAGGGCCAGCATGATTGACTGATTTATGTTTCTCATACGCTATTTTTTTTTCTCAAAAGATACTCACAGACAGCCTGTTTACCATAGGATCAATATATAGCTATAACTGACCGTTACAGTCGTACGATCAATCTGGTTTCATGGGTTGAACTTACAGTGCACACTGCAAGGCATATTAAGAGTGGAAATGAGATGGGGGCCCACAGGGGTCTCTTCATAATCATTACTTACCTGATAAGCTCATGAAGCTGCATGGCTGTAAACTCTGCAGATGAAAATTTACCTTCCTGGGTGAGGTTGTTCAGTCATATCACAATGACAGGTTTAAACTATTTTGAAATTCAGCTAATTTACTGAATCATGTTCAATAACATAAGACTGTTAATATCACAATTTAAGAAAAAAATTGAATTATTTGTAAGATCTAGTATGTGCATACAAGGTCCTTCCCCCCCCTTTTCTATATTTAATAAAATTGAATAAAGGCTGGCATAAGCCATAATATCACTAGTTTTAAGTGATAGACAATAGTACAAGTATTTAAATAATAAGAAAGGATTCATTATCTCAAGCTGATCATAAAACTTCACAAAGGTCATCTACTAGTTATGTTAAGTTTAATATTAATAAATTGGAAAGAGACCATGTTAAATAGAAATTAGCCTTCATTAATTGAATGACATAATGTTGACTTTAATAGAATTACCAAAAATTGAAATATAACCAAAATTTATATTTTGAACTTAGCTCTAGATAAACTTTAATGATTATCTTAATTTGGAAAGAAGGGAGACAGAGTTTATAACTTAGGAGTGGTGGTCTTTACTATGGGCGTGAGAAATATGTAAACATCCATCTAAAATAGGAAGTCCATAGGCTAAATAAGCCTGGAGAAGATGTTTTGTTTTTTACCATTAATAAAGAATGAAATAGATAAATGAATAGTCTTTTATCTATGAATCCATAAAAAAACTATCATTATTATTATCAAACATAATGTTAATCTAAGTAGGGGGAGTTAGTATCTCAAATATCAATGGGTAAAAAAAATGAACAGTATTGTTTCAGACAGTGATTTAATTAGAATTCTACATGGCATTGAACTAGTGATAACCTTTTGAAGGATCTATGTTAAAACATTCTTTGGGTAAAAAGAAACAGTTGAAAAAAAATCCTTAATAACTTTACTTAATATAGAAAATTAGATTTAATAATTATGTATAATTTGTGGCCTTACCAATTTTAATAATATCAATGTATGCAGGACAATATTCCACACTATTAAGGTTGATAAAATGTCTACAATGTTAAATTTCTTATTGAAATAAGCTATGGGTTGTCTGTCTAATATTTTAGGGATAACTGTTCCCAGAGTTATTTTTCTCAGTGATAAATTGTTGACAGGGGCTTGAAGTAAGGCCCTGTTTTATTGTTTGGAGGTAAAATTTTATATTCTTAAACATCGTGTTTTCATAAAATGGTAAACAGATGTGATTAACTGTGTATTGAAAATAACAAGATATTTCTTATTAAAATAAAATAATTTGCCTAAATTCAGAAATTTACAAGGATTATTTAAAAAAAAATGGGGTCAAGAGATGGGAAAGAGAAATAAAAAGTTCTATTTTAATTTTTTTTTATTTTAATGTTCTTAAGGTTTTTCCTTAAGGACAAATGTTAATACACTGATATAAACCAAAGTTCAATCTATATGTTAAAAGACAAGGATTTCTTAAAACACTAATTTAAGAAATTAATGTTATGGGTAAATTGAAACATTAATTTACCCATAACATTGTGTTTATTAAGTTTTTTCTTTCATTCATTTTTTTTTTTTTTTGAGCAAGTAAACTTGAAGGAATTAAGAATTATACAACTATGGTTAAACAACAACTGTTTTTTTTTTTTTTTTTTTGGGATTATTGCAATATATTATTTCTGTAAGAGCTAAACAGAATTACTATAAAAATATCAATGAATTGTGATGCTATTACTCTTGTCTGTATATTAAATATGTTCATATCTTCCAGGTATACAGGTCTTAAAGGCAGAAGTTTTAAAAGAACATTATATCAAGCTGGTGTCCTTCAAACTAAAGTTGTATGGTGATTTGGGTCTCATAAGGATGATAAACCTTATTAGAAATTTATTTATATCCTTTTTATGCTCTATAACTCAACCTGTTATCAATAAGATATAAAGTTTTATGTGATTTTTTACACTGTGGGATAATTTAAATATTTTTTTTTAAGTTAATGAAAGCCTAAGTTATATAAAGGTTCAAATTGTGAAACACAAAATCGTTTTGTTACTTTTCCACAAAAGGTTAAAATCTCTCAGCCTTTCTCTAATTTATGCTTTACATTAACATCCTATTGTGTTAGCTAATACTCATGTAACCTCAAGCAACAATATATGTAAGCTTTGTAAAATGATATTTAAGAAACAAAGATCAGCTTCAGAACTAGAACACTTCACCGAAGATTTGTAGGAGCTCCACCTTACTGAGATAAGGCTCAGGCTCCCTCCTTACCACATGTCAGAATGTCTTTTCTTTCCTGAGAGCTGGGCTGATCTGTAGCCTGGGTTTGGGAGAGACAGCAGCTGGCCATCATTCTATCTGTACACAATATAAGCTTGCTTTAATTTGATTTAAAATTGGAGTTGGTGGTCTTTTGTTTTATTGTGGTTCAACACATAGCACTGTCTTTTGACCTTCCTTTCCAAATAAACACCATGAGAGACACAGCAAAAGGCTGGTAACAGAGATAGCAGTGACAATCACCCTAACTTTAGCATGTTTGCTACCTTAAATATTTGGACTCAGGTATGTAAGGAATTCTTATCAATGGCCACACAAGGCCCCAGGAAAGGGAGCATGGTCCAGGATGGTCACCAAGGCCTTGGGGAAGGAGGAACGTGAGTGTGGGGAACTGAGAGGACTCTGAGCTCAGGCAGTGCAGGTAAGGGGACAGAAAATAGCAGATCCAGGTAAGACTGGGTGGTGCTGGCCCAGGAAGTTCATCAGACCCAGGAGTAAATGGGCATCCATGCAAGTGCCTGCTGCTCCACAGTCATTAATAGACCCCAGGACCAGCAATATCCAGGACTCTTGGGCACAATGACCCCAGCAGAGCACAGCAAGAACACCCAGAAGTTTATAGCAACATGCAGGACCCCCTGCAGGACAGGGCAAGCACTGGAAAGCAGGACTCCTGGGAATTTTTTGGCTATAGGATGGAGAGTACTATTGCCCTTGTGAGTGCTGACCACCTCCGGGGTGCTGCACCCACTGTGGACTTCGCGTGGGCCATGACCACTGGGTAAGAAGGTTGCAGCTCTAAAGTGTCTGGAAACCTTGAATCCAGTGCTCCTGAATTCGCACCAGAGACCCTGCTGTATAATGTCCAAACAAGAATTTCTGGCTATGACCTGGGGTCTTTTACCAGTGGAGGCCCCATTAGTGATGTGGGGCAGATGAGGCTGGACACCCAGGGAAGATTCAGGGAGCCAACTTACTAGCTGCAGGGCTCACAGGGGTATCCCTAAAATTTTCTAAACCTCCAGTTTGAAATTTCATTATGTTTACCCCCAGTGGGAGGGGGTGGAGGTGCACATTTTTTGTAGGAGTCTACATAAAGTTTTTTCTCCTTTACTTTATAGAAAGTGCTTTGTGTACCATTCAGAATAAGATTAGTCAGAGGTCTTTCAAGCATTACCATAAAACCAGAAGTAAGGTCATCAGTCTGCATGGGAACCCACATTGAGTTCTTTGCAAAACCTTTTCCTGACATTCTGTTTAAAGAAAATTATGGTGAGGGTCTCTGGAGAAGCTTATTTAAAATTCTTAGGTGGAGAAGGGAGTGCCACTATATTAGGACATCAGACTGGGACTCTCCTTACCTTGCCTTTTGTTACATGAAAAAAAATCATCACATGATGTTCCCAGGGCTACTGAGGTACCCTAAACAGAGAGAGAGGTCCAGCCTAGATTTTCTGGCATATTCCACCTAAGTATTAATCATGGGGAGAGAAGCTAAGTGGATGTCAGTTTTTAAAATTCACTGATGTCAAGAACCTTCAAGAAAAAAGGGACCAGCTGCAAATGTGGGGGAAACACCTGCAGAGCTGCATCTGTTGATGTGGACAGTAGTGGGGTCCACGCACACAGCAGCAGCAAACTCACCACCTGAGCTAGGGGAGGGGCTCAGTGCTAGAGCACCTGTCTAGCAGGCACAAGGCAAGATTGGGTCCCTGGCACCAGGGAAAGAGAAGAAATAGAAAGGAACTCAATTAAGTACAGGGCAAAGTATATTTTGAGAAGGTGCCTCTCCAAACAATACATACAAATTACAACTTTTATAATGCCCTTTAATGTGCCTATATACAACACAACATATGAGACTTAGAAGAAACACGAGTAATAGAGTGGTGGTCCCAGAGGGTATGTACAGAAAAGGGTGACTTGATCTTGTATATGTGTGTGCACGTGCACAAGCATGTGAGAGTGCATGTGTGGGTGCCAAAACTCACCCCATTTTTAATGTCACTTGGTGCTCTAGAGAACACTCACGTGAGAGCCAGGCCATTTTTGATAGTCTCTGTGACCCTGCTAAGGTGCTTTTCTGGTGCCTGGTGCATGGAAGGGAAATTAATTAAAGTTAATTATATCATGAGCTCTTAATAAAAATGAATAATTGGTTTCCTTAAATATTGAAAGAGTTCTTCCACCCCTGTTTTCAACATAAATTATCTAATATACATTTTTTTCCAAGTCGTCTCCAGTTTAGTTCAACTGAACTAATAATAATTTGGAATGTGTGAATTAATGTTCTTATGATGATCAGCATTATCTTAGAATCTTAGAGCTTGAAGAAGAAACACATGAAGAAGTAATTCCTGCATCTGAATTGGTGACACCTGAAACTCGACACAAACAAGGCACATTTCGATTTACATCAGGGATTCAGGAAACACCCAGGAGCTGAGCACGGTAGCATATGTCTGTGATCCCAGTGGCCATAGCAGGAGGATCACAAGCTTCAACCCAGCCTCAGCAAGAAATGGAGGCCCTGAAGAAGAACTTAGCAAGATCCTCTATGAAACAAACAAACAAAAAATTAAAAAGGACTAGGGATGGGGCTCAGTGCTTAAGGACTCCAGATACGATGATGATACTGTTCCTTTTCTCTTCTCCATTCTCTGAGCCTGGTAATTATAAAAATCTAAAACCTCTCACAATTTTTATTTTGTCATAACATATGTAAAAGTCATACAATATTTGAGGACACAGAAAATATCAGAATTATATATGGAAAAAGTTTTCAAATTATGAGACCAGAGTTTTAAAATACCATTTATTTGATAAAGCCTTTAGTGGAAAAAAAATGGACAATATAAGAGAAAATGTACTTAATGGAAGGAGAGAGAGAAAAACTCTAAAAAAGAATTGAAATGTTGTGACTGAAAGTTAACACAACTGACTTTTTCATACACACATACATGCACAGTATATATAAGATTATGTCATAATATGTGAGTTGACTACAGATGCAGAAAACTTAAAATACAGAAAAATTGAATCTAACAATAAGAGAGATTCAACTCAGAAAAACATGCTACTTTCACATCTTCATGCTGAAACAATCCCTACATCCACTGCAGGCTGCATTTTTATGACCTCTGAAGAGACACAGGAGGAATGAAGGCACACACACTTTCCCCTCAGTGACAGTGGTTTTCTCCAAAAAGAGGTTGCTGGCTGAGGACAGTGCAGGACCATATCAGGCTGAGGCAGCGGGATCACAGGTTCAAGGCCAGCCTCAGCAACTTAGCACCATGACTAGTGAGACCATGTCTCAAAATTGAAAAAAAAAAAAAAAAAAATTAAAAAGGACTGGGATGTGGCTTGGTGGTTAAGCACCTTTAGGTTAAGTAGTAGTAAAAATAATAATAATATAATAACAATAATAATAATAATTATTATTATAATTATATATTTATTATTATAATTTTTGTAAATATTATAATATTATAAATATTATTATAATTATTATTAATTATATAATTATAATAATAATAATAATAATAATAATAATTATTATTATTCAAAAAAAATTTCCCCAGGTCTGAGCAAGTCTAAGTGAATGTGAGTCAACTGAAGTCTCACCACATTTCTTCTCTGGCGCTTTCCTCCAGGGCGATCCTTCCCACTGGTCGGAGGCCTGGAGACGGAAGGTGGGGCTAGAGGAGGTGCTGTTTCTGCTGCTCCCTGGTGAAGCCCAGGAAGTAGGCAGGCTGCTTCTCCACAAGGTCTCGCCTAGACGGAACACCGCATCTCAGAGAGAGGGAGAAGCCCCCTAAGCCGTGGGTTTTCACAGAAATCACCGGCGCTGTGACCACCCGCGCAGAAACCAGAGCCCCTGGGCTCCAGTGAGTCTTGGGCCTCTGGAGCCAGGGCCCGGGTTCAAGCCCACACGCGGCTCTCCAGCGGCTCAGCAGAAGCACCTCAGCCCCTCTGCAGAGCTCCAGGCTGCGCTGCTCCCACGCAGCTCACTCGGCTGCTACCTGTCCACAGCACAAGGCCATCGGCCAGCTCCCCCACCTCACTGGACACCCGGGTTCTGGAAGCAGAGCGACTCCATCTTGAATCACCTTCCTCGCCATTTTATGGGGGACATAGCTCACAGATGGAATTGCCATCTCAGCAGGTACCTGATTTCCAGCCACCCCCCAGCGGTGATAATGGTTACAGTGGCCTCCCAATACAAGATCAGCTCTCAGGTGGACAGGAGTGCAGTGCGCCGCCCACCTGGAGTGAGCTGGGGCTGAGAGGCCCTACAGTTGGGACCTGATAAATAAGAGAGGGAAGGGGACTACAATCTGGGACACAATTGAGAGATCAGGATCTGGGAAATCTCTAGGTGAGAGAGGGAGATGATACCATACTGGGGGCTCTAGTCAGATGAGTGGTCACAAAAAAGACCTGTGAGACACTTCTCAAAAGAAGATATACAATCAATCAACAAATATATGAAAAAATGCTCATCATTTCTATCAATCAGAGAAATGCAAATCAAAACTATGCTAAGATATCATCTCACTCCAGTCAGAATGGCAGCTATTATGAAGAGAAACAACAATAAGTGTTGGTAGGATGTGGGGAAAACGGTACACTCCTACACGGCTGATGGGACTGCAAATTGGTACAGACAGTATGGACATTCCTTGGAAACCTAGAAATGGAACCACCATTCGACCCAGCTATCCCTCTCTTCGGACTATACCTAAAGGGCTTAAAAACAGCATACTACAATGACACAGCCAAATCAATGTTTATAGCAGTGCAATTCACAATACCTAAACTGTGGAGCCAGCCTAGATGCCCTTCAGTGGATGAATAAATTAAAAAAAAAAAAATGTGGCATATATACACAATGAAATTTTACTCAGCAATAAAAGACAATAAAATCATAGCATTTTCAGGTAAATAGATGTCGTTGGAGAAGATAATGCTAAGTGAAGCTAGCCAATCCCCCCCCAAAAAATGCTGAATGTTTTCTCTGATATAAGGAGGCTGACCCATAGTGGTGTGGAGAGAGAAATAGATGAATTCTAAATAGGGGACAGGGATGGGAGGGAAACAGAGGGGGCAGGGGATTAGCAAGGATGGTGGAATGTGATGGACATCATTACTCAAAGTAAATATATAAAGACACAAATTGCGTGTCAACATACTTTATATATAAAGATATGAAAACTGTGGTATATATGTGTAATAAGAATTGTAATGCAAAAACAAACAATCATCATCATCATCATCAACAACAACAACAGCAAAAAAAACAACCTACATGTATAAAGACATGAAAACACAAGAGACCTGGAAATTTGAAAGTGTTACCACATCGTTTAAAGAGCAGTAGGGTTTTCCCTGATGTGAATCCTTTCATGTCTTTGGAGGAAACTGTGAAATCTGAATACTGCCCCACATGGCTTATCCACAGGATTTTCTACAGTCTGAGTCCTTTCATACAACTGAACAAAACTGGAACACCTGAGCCCTTTGTATTTCTTACTCACATAGGACTTATTCATTTTGGCATAAATCTTTCCAAAAGAATCTTCCCAGTCCCCAGAAGAAACAGGGAAAATTTTCATAAAAGAGAAGAAAAATAGGTCTGGGATGTGAAGCTGATGGAATGTAGCAAATCCCCCCCCCCCCCCCAATTCAGAGGGCTTGTTTCACAGTGTGACTGAAATGGCTTTGAAGGCAACAGAGAAAATGGAATGATTTACCATATTTTTCACATTTAGACACTTATTCAGTCAGATGTGGTGGTGGGTGGTGTACGCCTTTAATCCCAGAGACTTGGGAAGCTGAGGCTGAAGGATCACAAGTCTGAGGCCAGCCTCAGCACCTTAGGAAGACCATAAGGAACTTAGATAGTCCCTGTCTCAAAAAACAAAAAGGAATGGGGATGTGTCTCAGTGGTAGAGGGCCACCAGACCAAATCTGCAGTACAATCCCCAGTACAATATTCAGCACAGTGAGCCCTTTTTTGTGTTTGAAGGGGACAAGAAATATTGACCCACCACATTTCACATTTAAAGGATTTTTCTCCTATAAACTTCTAACATGTTGATGAGAGGAACAGCAATAACAGAAGACTTTACCAGTTGTGTTCAAGAGTACAATTTCTCTGCCTTATGGGTTTGTTCATGTAAGTGAAGCTGAGAGGATGTAACAAAGGATTTTTCACATTGTTGACATTCATAGGTCTTCTCTCCAGTATGACTTCGTTCATGTATCAGAAGAGAAGAGGAATTAGTGTAGGCTTTCCCACATTGTAGACATTCATAGGGCTTCTCTCCAGTATGAGTTCGCTCATGTATCACAAGGGAAGACGAAGTAGTGTAGGCTTTTCCACACTGTTTACACTCATAGGGCTTTTCTCCAGTATGTATTCTTTCATGTACGTGAAGTTCACAGGATCTACCAAAGGCTCTACCACATCTTTGACATTCATAGGGCTTTTCTCCAGTATGTGTTCTTCCATGTCTGTTTAGCTGATAGGATGTAGCAAAGGCTTTTCCACACTGTTTACATTCATAGGGCCTCTCTCCAGTATGCGTCCTTTCATGTCTGTGAAGCTGAGAGTAGGCAGCAAAGTCTTTTCCACATTGTTGACATTTATAGGGCTTCTCTCCAGTATGCATCCTTCCATGTGTGTGAAGGTCACTGGATCTAGCAAAGGCTCTACCACATTGTTTACATTCATAGGGCTTCTCTCCAGAATGAGTTCTTTCATGTATGTGAAGCTGAGAAGATCTAGCAAAGGCTTTGCCACACCGCTTACATTCATAGGGCTTCACTCCAGTATGAGTTTGCTCATGGGAGCGAAGGTGAGCAGACTGAGTGAAGGCTTTGCCACACTGCTTACATTCATAGGGCTTCACTCCAGTATGTGTCCGTTCATGTATCTGAAGGTAAGAAGAAGTACTGAAGACTTTTCCACATTGTTGGCATTCATAGGGCTTCTCTTCTGTGTGAGTTCTTCCATGCATGTGAGGTTCACTGGATGTATCAAAGGTTTTTCCACAATGTTGACTTTCATTGGGCTTCTCTCCAGCATGGATTTGTTCATGCATCTGAAGGTAACTTGAAGTAGTGAAGCCTTTCCCACAATGTTGACATTCATAGGGTTTCTCTCTAGTATGTGTTCTTTCATGTCTGTGAAGGTTAGAGGACACAGTGAAGGCTTTTCCACACTGTTTGCATTCATAGGGCCTCTCTCCAGTATGCGTCCTTTCATGTTTGTGAAGGTGAGAGTAGGCAGCAAAGTCTTTTCCACATTGTTGACATTTATAGGGCTTCTCTCCAGTATGAGTTCGTTTATGTATGTGAAGCTGAGAAGATCTAGCAAAGGTTTTGCCACACTGCTTACATTCATAGGGCTTTTCTCTAGTATGAGTCCATTCATGTATCTGAAGGTAAGAAGTACTGAAGACTTTCCCACATGGTTGGCATTCATTGGTCTTCTCTTCTGTGTGAGTTCTTCCATGCATGTGAGGTTCACTGGATGTATCAAAGGTTTTTCCACAATGTTGACTTCCATTGGGCATCTCTTCAGTATGGATTTGTTCATGTTTATGAAGGTGAGTTGAAGTAGTGAAAGCTTTTCCACATTGTTGACATTCATAGGGTTTCTCTCCAGTATGCATTCTTTCATGTCTGTGAAGGTTAGAGGGGTCACTGAAGGCTTTTCCACACTGTTTACATTCATAGGGCCTCTCTCCAGTATGCGTCCTTTCATGTCTGTGAAGCTGAGAGTAGGCAGCAAAGTCTTTTCCACATTGTTGACATTTATAGGGCTTCTCTCCAGTATGCATCCTTCCATGTGTGTGAAGCTCACTGGATCTAGCAAAGGCTCTACCACATTGTTTACATTCATAGGGCTTCTCTCCAGTATGAGTTCGTTCATGGGAGCGAAGGTTAGCAGACTGAGTGAAGGCTTTGCCACACTGCTTACATTCATAGGGCTTCACTCCAGTATGAGTTTGCTCATGGGAGCGAAGGTTAGCAGACTGAGTGAAGGCTTTGCCACACTGCTTACATTCATAGGGCTTCACTCCAGTATGTGTCCGTTCATGTCTGTGAAGGTAAGAAGAAGTAGTGAAGACTTTTCCACATTGTTGGCATTCATTGGGCTTCTCTCCAGCATGGATTTTTTCATGTATCTGAAGGTAAGATGAAGTAGTGTAGGCTTTTCCACATTGTTGACATTGATAGGGCTTCTCTCCAGTATGCGTCCATTCATGTCTGTGAAGGGAAGAAGAAGTACTGAAGACTTTTCCACATTGTTGGCATTCATTGGGCTTCTCTTCTGTGTGAGTTCTTCCATGCATGTGAGGTTCACTGGATGTATCAAAGGTTTTTCCACAATGTTGACTTTCATTGGGCTTCTCTCCAGTATGGATTTGTTCATGCATCTGAAGGTAACTTGAAGTATTGAAGCCTTTCCCACAGTGTTGACATGCATAGGGTTTCTCTCTAGTATGTGTTCTTTCATGTCTGTGAAGGTTAGAGGGGTCATTGAAGGCTTTTCCACACTGCTTACATTCATAGGGCTTCTCTCCAGTATGAGTTCGTTTATGTATGTGAAGCTGAGGAGATCTAGCAAAGGCTTTTCCACACAGTTTACATGCATAGGGCTTCTCTCCAGTATGAATCCGTTCATGTATCTGAAGGTTAGAAAAAGTACTGAAGACTTTTCCACATTGTTGGCATTCACAGGATTTCTCTGTCATATGAGTGTTTTCAATTGAGTGAAGGTTAGAAGACTGAGTAAAAGCTTTGCCATACTGCTTACCCTCATAGGGCTTCTCCCTAGTATGAGTTCGTTCATGTCTGTGAAGGTTAGAAGAAGTAGTGAAGACTTTTCCACATTGTTGGCATTCATAGGATTTCTCTGTCATATGAGTGTTTTCAATTGAGTGAAGGTTAGAAGACTGAGTAAAAGCTTTGCCATACTGCTTACATTCATAGGGCTTCTCCCTAGTATGAGTTCGTTCATGTCTGTGAAGGTTAGAAGAAGTAGTGAAGACTTTTCCACATTGTTGGCATTCATTGGGCTTCTCTCCAGCATGGATTTTTTCATGTATCTGAAGGTAAGATGAAGTAGTGTAGGCTTTTCCACATTGTTGACATTTATAGGGCTTCTCTCCAGTATGAGTTTGCTCATGAGAGTGAAGGTGAGCAGACTGAGTGAAGGCTTTTCCACACCGCTTATACTCATAGGGCTTCTCTCCTGTATGAGTCCATTCGTGTATCTGGAGGTAAGATGAAGTACTGAAGGCTTTCCCACATTGTGGACATTCATAGGGTTTCTCTCTAGTATGTGTTCTCTGATGTATTCTAAGTAAACTGGGATAAGCAAAGTCTTTTCCACATACCTTACATTTGAAATGTGCTTTCCCAGTGTGCCTGATCATGTGACATCGAAGACTTGTGAATGAAACCAAAGTTTTACCTCCTTGTTTACATTTATGGAGTTTCTCTCCAGAATGAGTTCTTTCATGTTTTCTAAATAAAGTGGGGGAATGAAAGGCTTTCCCACATACCTCACATTGAAAAGGTTTACCTCCACTGTGTGTTCTCATGTGTCTTTGAACAGCTGGGAGAGAAGAAAAGGCTTCACCACATTGTTGACATTCATAGGGTTGGCACTCAGTATGAGAATCTTCATGTCTTTGAATGTCACTGGAACAACTGATGACTCTTCCACATACTGTACTTTCATATGGTCCATCTCCAGTTTGTGTTAACATTTGTGTGTGAACACTTTTGAGAGAAACCAGAGATTTTCTGTATTGTTTCAATTCACATGGCTTCTCTTCACACTCTTCATGTTTATAGCATTCATGCCCACAGTGAGATCTGAAGTGCCTGTGAAGGTATGAAGGACATATGCAGTCAGTTGCACACATAATGCCGTCATATGAATTCACTCTATTAAAATTTTTCTTTGTCTACTTAAGAACTGGAATCTCATTGAAAATTTCCCCATACTGTTCTTTGCCTTTGAAGTTTACCATAAGATTTCTTTAAAGAATGATCAGCACATGATTAATGCTTGATTCATTCATGATTTTATATTTATTTAAAGGTGCTAGGCTTACATTACTACCAACATCAGGTAAAGACTAGGTTTTCCAACTTGTTCAAATTGCCAGAAAATAAAGAGATTGAGAGGAAACAATGCTTTGCAACACAGCTTGCCTATGACTATTATACAAACAGTGATATTTACATATGCAATTTCATAGTACTTTTGCATGTCAAGTACTTTGAAAAGACTGAGTATATTTTACAGTTAAATACACATGTATGTAAAATTTATTTCAGTTGTGAATAAACTTTATTGATTTAAATGTGGTGCAGAGAAGAGAACCCAGTGCCACAAGTGTGCTAGGCAAGCTCTCTACCACTGAGTCACAACCCCAGTCTCAGTTAAGTATATGTTTTTGGTAAAAAATCTTGTAAGAATAAATACATTTAAAGTTGTGCACATTTATATGACATTCTCAGATTCCCTCAAGGATTCCTCTTGTGAGTACAATTACCTTAGATTACTCCCAGAATTATTGATCTGATCTTCACTGTTCTTGTCATCCCATCTCTTTCCTAAAATGCCAAACCAAAACATTATAAATTTTTAGGAGCTAGAAATGCTTTTCCAAATTTATGGAGCATTTTATGCTACAATAATTCACCAATTGATTGTCTTTTCATGTTCTACATAAATGACCAAAATAAACACGACTTCTCTATTTGATTAAATAACTACACAACATTATTACCTATAGAAGCCAGGTTTCTGAAGACTTCCAGCATCACACCTCTGTAAAGGTTCTTCTGGGAAGCATCCAGCAAAGTCCACTCCTCCTGGGTGAAGTTCACGGCCACATCCTCAAAGGTCACTGAGATCTAAAATATCCCACAAATGTGTAGTGGAGGCCAGGAGAGATTGACAGTGTGAGAAATCTATACTCACCATGCATGATGTTCACGATTCCCTGGCCTCCCGATTAATTCCACGATTTTGTCCATGAAATCTTTAGTGTACTTAAGTCCTCACAGCCACTCTAACACTAGAATTGGGCCCCACACACAAGGTAAACAGAGAGTATTGTACACCCTTCCTTTGGTGAACTCACTTTTGGTGAGTTCACAGGAAGTAAGAGGGGCTCTCGGGTCACCCTTAACTTATTTGTTGATTGCATCTCTATCACCATCCTACCAACATCCTGTGCAGTAGAGAGCTAATATTAGCATTCTCCATATTATTTACCCTTAGAAAAGAAAGCTGACTGAGTAGGAAATTGCTGGGATCACAAAACTCAGCATTTGAGAGATCCTGCCAACCACAGTGGCTCACTGGGCCTACACACTTAATATAGACAACATGGTATTTACTGATCTCCTGTTTCCTTCTGAAAGTCAATTGTTCCATCCTTAAAGAAGTGCCTAGAATCAGCCCCAACCCACACCCTCCGAGTATGGAGTCACTAAAGAGTTTCCCTCATAGACAACAGTTAGACAATCTTCCACACAGATTGTCACAATGTGTTCACTGGGGACTGAGCTCAACTTGGATGATTACACTGAGGACAACTAGAAGTTTGCAGGAGCTTTACTCCAGAACAAATTTACCCATTAGTAATCAAGCACATTGATTAATAAACACAACAATATAATAATTTCTAGTGGTTAATGTCAAAGCAGAATGGGGTGTGTGGAAAGATGGCATGTCTTAGGAAAAACTCGATGACCCCCAGATGTCACCTTATTGAGACAACAGCCTTACAAAGTTATATAGGTCTGAAAAACAGTTTTCTTAACAGACAGCAGAAAATCCTTTTCCAAACCTTGTGGCAACCATGAATGTCCAATGATTCTCAAGCTCTTCTGAACAGCAGATGTCTCACTCAGATCATGTACAGTCATGAGACACACACCACCGTTCTGCTCAAGGACACTTTGATCAAGATAGGCCACATGTACAATGGTGGTCTGTCATGAAAGAGATTCCTCATTCCTGTAGCACAGCTGGTGCAAGGAAACCTCAGGCACAAGCACTTCCAGGGTGTGTTAAAGCAGCAGGTTTGCAGCCCAGAATCCTGAATACCCCACGCTGACTGCTTGTGAAACAGGCCACTCCATGTGGGTCTCTAAGCAGGCTATGATTTCTGCACAGTGTGGAACAGCCAAAAACACCACCTACCAGAACAGGACCTTGCCACTCACAAAGAACCATGTTCAAGGACATAAGACACATGGCATTTGAAGCACGACAGTATCAACAGAGGCTAGTAGGAGCCCAAGAGAAAGCCTTTAGTGCGCTGTTCTTCATGGCATGGAAAAATTATGGGTGACAGCAGGTGTCTTGGGGACAGATCACAATGATGGTCCAGGCAAATGAGAATCTACGTGGCAAGTACTTCCTCCCTCTATTCTGCAGACAAATGTGATTTATTGTACATTTAACTGTGAAAGACTAAAACCCATTTCAGAAATTTAAGAGAAATATATTTTTATTTACTTATTTATGTGTGACAAATTGAAAAACAAATAAATAAACAAAAACGCAGTGTGGATCAAATCCAGGGGAGCAGAACCACACAGGCACATCCCTGACACATTTGATATCTTGAGACAGGATCTTGTATGTTGCTCAGGGCCTCCTAAGTTGCAGAGACTATCTTTTAAACTTATGATCCTCCTGCCCCAGCCTCCCCAGCAGCTAGGATTATAGGTACTCACCAGTATGTCTAGGAAAAATTTACTTTTATAGAAAAATAAGGTAAACAATTTTCTAAAAACGATAAGCAGAAAAGAAAAAAAGATCAAAATAGACACCAACATGACACAACTCAGAGTCTGGGGCCCTCACAGTACTACCACAACATAGACCAGAACAGAGCCCAGAAAGAGACTCCCACAAATATAGTCAACGGACCTTGCAAGAAGGAAAATCATTTACATCCCAGGTGATGATGACTCCAGAGAGAGGGAATGTTCCACACACAAGCAGAACCATTAGAACAAGAACATCATCATGTGTGAAAGCCCCAAGAGGTTCTCCACAGCTCCATGAAGCAGTCTTGGAGAGCAGCAAGCAGGGTGTGACCTTCACTCACCCTTCAGAAAGCCCCTCTCTGGTGCAGGACAGGGGTGTGACCTCCCAGTATGAGACCCTAGTCACTGGCTACAGACTGCACACAGCAGATCTTTTCCAAGTTTCTTTAATTTCTATTAAATTTATCACAGAACTAACTATGTTAACATCTTAAAGAAATTTTAAAAAGGTTCTCACTGTTCTAAGTCAGAAGAAATTACTGTGAAAAAATAGGTGGAATTCCTTAAAAAGAGTTAACTAAACCCACAGCCTGCATATAGGAATAGTAGCAAGTTATTGTTTTGGCACTCAACCACCACCTGAAGTCTAGAGAAGAAAGCTGAGGAAGAATTTCTTTTGGAAATCAGGTTTCAAAAATACCCAGGTTCAGGAGGCTCAGGCAGGAGGATTGCAAGTTCAATGCCAGCCTCAGCAACTCAGGGAGCGACTAAGCAATTGAGCAAAACCCTGTCTCAAAATTGAAAACAAAATTTAAATACAGGGGGCTGGGGATTTGGCTCATTGTTTCAAAACACTTGGGTTCACTCCACTGTATTGTGCCCCCAAATAAGAATACCTAGGTATACAGAGGAAGTAAGGAAGCCCACACAGGCCAGGAGAAACCCTTTCAGAGAAGACCAAGAGCTGCATCCATTGCATGCTCAGCACTGCTGTCTCTCCAGGCTGGGGTGGGCAGAGTGCAGGAGCAACAGAGTGTGAAGCAGCACCGGTCTGTGTTAAAGCAGAGGCCCCAGCACAGCTACCTGGAGGAGCCAGAGCACTGAGCTCTTGCTGTTTCCACTGCTCTTTCCTTGCTTCTGGGGAAGCAGCACATGAGGGCAAGACCCAGAGATCTGGCAGCAACACTTTAGTAGTGGCACCAGAGCCCAGGGGAACAACTCCGAAAGCCTGAGCCTGAGCACATCAGGGCCTTTACTTTTAAGCGTAAGAAACTTTTGAGAACACTGAGGTAGGGGAGTTGGTGCCATCTATTTGCTATCCCTTACATGGACACATGCTTGTCCCTGCCGAGGGACTCAGCTCTTAGAGGTCACGGCCTTTGGCGGCACTCAACCTAAAGAGTTCACCTGGAGTGAGCCTGAGAGTTTTAGTGTGAGAAATGTGACAATTGGTGGCCCATATGGCCACTCCAGAGTGATTTTTATAAATTTAGTGCATTTGGAATTTCTCTTCAGAAGTTAAGCATGCTTCGGATTGCAGAGTATTGTGGGCTGAATTGTAGAAAGTAAGTGAATTAGAAGAAAACTCTGTGAGGTTAAACTTTCAAACATTTGGGAATATTCTGTGTTTATAAAAAATGATTTTATAATTCTAGACTCTAAATAAATGTAAAGTATTATTAAGATGATTAGTGGGATATGTTAATTTCAGTCCTCTTTCATGGGAAAAGTGCTTTTGTGCACTTTTTGGGATTGTTTTTGTGAATCTTTATATTTTGAAACATTAAGATTTTTTGGGAGGAGTGTTTATGTACTAGAAGTCTGTGCTGGGACAGTGAGAAAAAAGGAAGAAAATTTTTGTGCTGAGAGATGATACAAGGATTCTCTACCTGTAGAGAAGTGAATTTTATATTTTTATTGTTTTGTGAATACTCAGAAGGTTCTGAACCTCTGCTACACTCTTGTCCTATGGATCAGAAAGACTGTAACTGAGCCTAGCCGGTGCTCCCTGTGGTGTCTGTAACTAGAGCCACCACCAACAGTGCTTTGAACCCTTAAGCAACCTGGCCTGGGTGCAGAATGCCTTAAAATCTGATAGTAACACTGGTGTCTGTGGTTAAAACTCACCTTTAAAGGACCCATGTGCTCCCAGGGAAAGTACAAAAGACAGGAGGACACTGTGAAGGGATCATACAGGAAAACGTCCATGAACTGCAAGAGTGCGAACAGCAGTGCAGGTCTCCAGACGAGGCTTCATAGGAACAAACCAAATGCAATGCAACCCGCTGGGAAGCTCAGGGAGCCTCTTCCCTGAACTGTGGGCAATGGGCTCCATGCTGTTTCCATCACCATGGTAACCACCCAAAGCCTGGCTGGCCAAGTGGACTTCCTGGTCCCGCTCCCGCATTTCCAAGGCTTCCTATTGGTCCTTCCACTGTCACTCAGACAGGACTTCTGGTCCTGCCTCCCAGCCACTAACCTTCCTTCCTGTTTCACACAGATTTGATCCTGAAACTACAGAGCCTGCACTTTTTAAGAATCCCCACTTGTAAATGCTAACAAACTACATCTTTTCCAGGAAAAACCTAATTCCACAGGTTACTGTGTGGCAGCCCAAATTTAAGTTATTTTTGAGTTCCATAACCTGACTTTTCTCTATGGTTGTTACTAAATAATGTTCTATTGATTAGAAATATCAAACATATGCCTCTTTATATTTTGCTTTTAATTTTGGAGGTTATGGGAATGCATTTGCTTGTTGCAGGAACAAAAGCCGGCAATGTTCCTGTGATCAAGAAATCCTTATTCTCATTCCTGTGTATTGTCAAAAAGAATAAAATATACATAAGGATCTTATTTCAGCTACATCGTGTGAATCATATATAAGAATGCACTCTTAGTTAAATGGATCCAAAATATCTTAAGAACCACGTGGTTACATAAAGTTAATACAACTACAAGTTATGCTCTTTGAATAACCTATAGTTGTTGATCCATAAAATAATTAACATATCAAATTGTTTAATTAATATATATTTATCTAATTGTTTTTCTTCAACAGAAAACACATAATTTATATATTTCTTATACATGCATTTACCTGATGCTCTGCCTTTTAGTTACAGATATTTGAGATGAATGTATTTTACTATAAATTTACTTTCAAAACGTAATCAAGTAATCTCAAATTACTGCACAAACTTTTAGAATAAACAGATATGACTTTGTCTATAAGAATATCCAAGGGCTTTAACTGTATTTTCATTCAGACATTTCTTATGAAAGTATAATAATCTGCTTAGACTCTACGGTTTTCAGAAATTGTTCCAAAGTGTAACTAGGAAAAACTCTAATAAAAGAAAAAGATGCTTCAACAGAGAGAAAGCACGCATAGGAGGTCCTAAGAAGAAGAAAGGGATCATCTTTGGGTGAAACAGGTCTTTATATTCTAGATTTTAATGATAAAAGTAGTTGTTTAAATAGAAAGATCTTTACATCATTATCTAGACAGATGACATAGAAAGTTAAAACAATTGAGAAGAACATTTATATGTACTGGATTGACCATAAAAATTTAACTGATTAATTCAAGGATACTTCAGGGTATTTCCCTAATTTTACTATGCTGATATAAGCTAAAATATTTGCCCATATTTTGACAAGATAAAGACCTATTAAAATGTTAAGTTTATTTTTGTTAAAGAAGGTCTTTATTGCCTAATGATTTTTCACTGTTTCAGGTAAGGATTAATTTTGGTGAATAAATTCACATCCTTGACTAAACACTAAATATATTAAACTGCTGACTTAGATTCCAATTTTGACAATTCTCCTTGGAGGACTAAAATTGACTGACTCAAATACTCTGCTAATTCCTATATATTACTTTTGTTGGATAATTGTGAGATGTGGGAGAACATTTTATTAAGATTGATGTTCTTCAAATTAAAGTCACACATTGGTTTTGAGCAATAAAAGTTGCAAAATTGGTTGGAAATTCATTGATATAAGTTCTCTGACTAGACCTATTATCCACAAAAAATATGGTAAGATTTATATGTTATTCCCTCCACTGGGAAGTAACCTTCATCATATTTTCTAAAAGATAATTAAGAGACACCTATTGAAAGGATAATATTCTTTAATTTTTTTTTTTTTTTTTTTTTTGAGAGAGAGAGAATTTTTTAATATTTATTTTTTTGGTTTTCAGTGGACACAATATCTTTATCTTTATGTGGTGCTGAGGATTGAACCCAGCGCCCCACACATGCCAGGTGAGCACTACCACTTGAGCCACATCCCCAGTCCTGAAAGGATAATATTCTAAAATACAGAGATATTTGGAGACCTTCTCTCAAAGAGATTGAGAGTTCTTTTTAAGTTGTTAGGATGGATCAACTAGTCTATATTGGGAAATTGCAATAATGCATAAAAGATAATTCTTTCTTAGTGTTTAAATACTTGTACTATTACCTATAACTTAAACTGGTAGTGCTATGGCTTACGCCAAGCCTTGACTCAGTTTTATTAAATAAAGACAAGTGGGGACAGGAGCTCCAAGGCCAAGCTGTCTGGAACCCACCAAAGCTCCTCCAGACCCAGGTGGCCAGGAGGGACCCCTGCTGCCGAGGGGGACCCCACTTCAGCAGGGAAGGATGTGGACTTGCTCTCTGTCATAGAGATGGTGGCCCTGGTAGAACAGAGGGGTGCCCTGGCCCTGCAGAGCTGTCCCTGCCCCACCACCCCAGCGCCTGTGGTCTTTGTGTCTGCTGAGCAAGGTGGACCACCTAAGGGGTTGGGGTCTGAAGGAGATCTGGCGGTGGTGACTGCAGTCGTGTGGCTGAAGCAGTAGGCCATTTTGAGGCCCGGTGGACAGCCCTCCGACCAAGGGCCTCCGCCAGGAGGATCGCCAGGGCCAGGTCCTGGTGAGGTAGGCACTGCCTTCCTGTCTCCAATGGCAGGGAGCCCCAGGCAGCCTACCCAGTGGAGGCGGGGCCTGGCTGGTTGTGCCTTCCCTGGCAACCCAGGTCCCTGGGGCTGGAATCAATGACAAGATCACCTGTGACTTACACCAGCTCATCAGCCCCTCCAGGGTGCCCTTCCCAGCACCATGGAGTTCCTGCTGCCTAGGGCTGATGACGCCAGCGGGGCTGAGACCCCAAGCCCTCCAGGCCTGAGGACAGTCCCCCCGCCCCACCCCACCCCCTGCCTGGGACTTTGGAGCATGGATGTGGGGGTGACGGGTGTGGTGGACGAGTGCGTCTTTGGTAAGGACGGTGCCAAGAAAGTAAGAGAAGAGGCAGTGCCTGACTGTGCCCAGGAGCCACCCCACCCGGCCAGCTCCCTTCCTCCAGTCTCAGGGGCCAGATGGGCCACCCCCAGCTGATGTGCCAACCACATCGCCAGGCCCAGATGATGCTGAGGGCACAGCAGACACCTCCCTGTGCTGCCTTTACCGACACGTGTCACACGACTTCCTGGAGATCCGCTTCAAGATCCAGAGGCTGCTGGAGCCACCACAGTACATGCTGCTGCTGCTGCCGCCTGAGCACGTGCTGGTCAAGATCTTCAGCTTCCTGCCCCCAAGATGGCTTCTTAAGTGCACCTGCCACCACTTCAAGGGCATCATTTCGAGGCATTCAGCATCCGGGCCACACACACATTGGAGCCGAAACCCCCTGTACCTCGATGACCCTTGCAAGCAGTGCCGCAAGAGATACTGAAGTGGGCACCCTCTTTCTCCACAGAAAAGCCCTCTTCACCATGGCTGATTTTGGGACTGTCAGCAAAAGAATCTCTGCAAAAGAGTTCAATGTAGATAAACTTCCTATTTTTGTGCCACCCTGTTTACTTGGCCACTGGCTGAAAAGATACCAGCACTCCAGGTGCTGACACCCCCTTACTAGTTATCACAAACCCATCCAGTATAGTACTTTGAAGAAATGTGCAAACGAGGCCTCTGGCCTTGAGCTGGGCTTCACAGAGATGTCTACATTAAGGTAAGTTACAACTAGGATCCATGGCAACAGCAGGAAGGGGGAGGAAAGAAAGGGGAGAAGCAGCTCTCCCCTTCTCAGGTGTTGTCCTTGAAGAGTTAACTTGCCCAGAACAGTGAGAGAAAAAGCTGCTTTTATGTGAACTTCTGAGCCCCTCCCCTTACATGCTGGGTATAAAACTCTGAAACTCCCTGAACTTGGGTTCAGGGGATTGATTGATTACAGCAAAGGCTGCACCCTCTGAACCTGGCTGCAGCCAAACAAAACTGTTTCCTGCTGTCTTAGGTGCCTTGCCTCATTTGTCCCTACAACAGTACGAGATGGGTGATGAGAAGGGCGACGTGTGGCTCTGCCACTGGCACCCCAAGCCCCACCACCATGACCTGCCTTATGTTCCTACTAGATGTGTTGTCGCTGAGCTGAGCTGATGGTGACACAGCAGGCTGCCCTGCAATGGGCTGGGTGGGGGCCGCACTGGCAGGGAGGAGGGGAGGGGAAGGGGAGGAGCCCATCACGCCCACCCCTCCCCCACCCCTGGGAGCCAGGGACCAGAACTGGGCCACCAGCCCACACCCCAGTCCAGGTAGTGTGGATCACCCGCCAGAACTGAGACCAGGCTCAGGGTGACCCAGAACTCCCGGTGACCCCTGTTGGTTTTCCACTCCTCAGACCCAGGTCGCGGGCCCTCAGGTCAGGTGTTTGCACCAGCATCTCCATTTCCTCCACATCCAGCCCCACCCCCCTCCTGCCACTCTCTACCCCCAGGGACCCACCAGCAGGGAGCTGAGGGCAGCTAATTTGGGTACCACCTAGGGCTCCCCCATGCTGGCCGGCTTCTGCGCCTTCTCTCAGCTCTTCATATCTGGAGCTGTGTTCTTTCTTTTCTCTTGGAGTTGGGGACCATCAGATCACAAGGTGGATCTGGCACTTTATCATAGCAGCCTGCCATCTCTCTGTTTTCCTCATGAAAGAAAGAAAACTCAGTGTTTTCTCCTTAATCTCAAGCTACCAGTGTGTTCCCTTCCCCTACAGGGGAAGAGAGAGAGAGGAAAAAAAAAAAAAACAAATTATGGAAACTCTCCTTCTTCCCATTACTTAAGCTGTGGCCTTTGCTCCTGGCCCAGGAAACTTGGAAGCCCTTGACTTGCTCTTGACAGCATGGGGGTGGGGGGGGCAGAGGGCAAAGGACTGTGGGTTTGAATTTCTACATGGTTTTCCCTTCAACTGTGGGTACTTGTTAAGGCATTGGGGTCTCTTGACCCCCAGCCACATGTTTCTTTAGAATCTTTTGGTCATTTGGGACCTTGATTTTCTGGCAGTTTGGTCTGGGGTGTTTTTTTGTTTGTTGTTTTTTGGGGGGGATGTTTTTGTTTTTTCATAAATTCATAATTGTGGTTCTGGAAGCTTCTAGTATGTGGCAACTGACCAATTTTAAATTGGTGCTTTCTATAAAATCAATATTTATAAGGCAAAAAAGGGGGGGAACCCCAGAGGCACACTAGATCTTACAAAATATTTTAAATTTTTTTCTTAATTGTAATATTGAGAATGTCACTGCACTGAACATGACTCAGTAAGTTAAATCAGATTTCAAAGAAGAGTTTAAACCAGTCGTGATGAAAATGACTGAGAAACCTGGTACAGGAAGGTCAATTTCCAGCTGCAGGGTTTGTAGCTATGCAGCTTCAGGAGCTTGTCAGGTAAGTAAAAATGATAGAGAGACTTCTATGGACCCATTTTTCAGGTCCATTTTTAATATACTTTACAGTGTGGACTGGAAAGTCCACCCATAACTAGATTAATTCTCCTAACTGCCATGGTCAGCTATACCCACATGTTGATCCTGTGGTAAACAGGCTGACTGGGAATATCTTTTGGAAACAGACAGCATGTAAGAAACCTAAAGCAGCCAATCATGCTGGTCCTTAGAGATTAAGACTATATTTACCTAACTGAACAATTGTCAGAAAGATTAATAGATTTTTTTTTCCTGTATAGGCCAGTTATTCTTTAAAATATCCACCAATGCATGGTTGCCCTAATCATTCTACAATTGAAACTGGCACCTAAGTATTATTCCTGAGTATTCCTAAGTATTATGCAAATGTCTGGCCAGTACAACACAAGAGGTCTAGAAATAGTGGGTACATTTTAGGCTGGTCTCCTAGAATGGACAAAAGCAATTACACAAGGATGCCTGGCACCTGGAGGTTGATTGGTAATACCCCAACCCTCAGTGAGATGGCACCCAAAAGGATGTTTGGATGTTTGTCTTCTGCCTTCAGAATATGTACATCACTGACAGACCTAATAGGCTCCTTAAATATGAGAGTTAAGAGGAAGGATGATGAATATCCTGTAGCCTGTATGAATACAACTCACCTTATGGCGTCACTAGGTATTGCCGGCTGGTATTTCAGAGCTACACTCTGCTGAAGTTAATGTTGGGGTCTGAAACAGGTGCATGCCAATGAACCAGACCTAGGCCAGCTCCGGTCTCATGATCTTTGAAGTGATTACTTTAAATATTATTCCTTGCTTCTATGATACAGTCTTTATGGCTCTGTTTCAAACTTACAACATGTGGATTTTCTTAATGTTTGACTTAAATTACTTCCAAGGTCTTTCATAGTCAGATAAATGCTGATGCAAAAATTAGAACTGAGTTAAAATGCTCTAAAAAGCCACTGTAATAAATATTGTGACTGAGCCCTCTGCTCCGTGGAAAGGCTGAAACACCATGCCAAATGAACATGTCCATGTTACCATTGCCAAGTGCAAGGCTTCCCAATAAATCAAGAAAAGATGAAGAGTCTTCTGATGAGTGTTTGGCAGAATAATAATAATAATAACCTGGATCTTCCAAGTTGGTTATGTCCCTGAGATAGTATGTTTTCTACTAATGCCTTTTGTGTTTCAATAGCAGATCATGATGACCTCGGACCAAGAATCCAGTGACGGAAGGATATAATTTCCCAATTGCCTTCAAATATTAAGGAAGAGGAAATATGTGGGGAGCCACTCTTAATGACCCCCCACCTTCCAGTCCTGAAGCAAGAGGCTCTGACAGATCACTACATTTCATGGTCAGTTGGGCACTGTCCCAGCTCAGGAAGTCAAAGGCATGTCTTCAGATGTAGGTGTCACCCCTGAGGTTGAGCTACACTCACCTATTCTTCTGTAATCCTACCCCTTTGCCCTGTTTGGGATAGAATGTTCCTTGGAAACTCCCTTTGTGTGTGGCCTTCCTAGATGTCAGTCAACCTGCTGACACAGACATCAGGAAGCTAGACTCAGCCCCCTGAAACCTGACCCCTTGCCTCATTGGAATGGTTCTTTCTCAGTGAAAGGGTTCAGCAAGTTCTCTCTTTCTCTTTCTCCCTCCCTCCCTCCCTCCCTCCCTCCCTCTCCCTCCCTCCCTCCCTCTCTCTCTCTCTCTCTCCCCCCCCCCTTAAGTTCAGTGGAGCCATCACAGAACCCCAAGAAAAAGGTATCTGTGTCTCTTGTGTGAATATTTCACGCAGCCCAGTTCCCCTGGAGTGACCCTGAGTGTTTTAGTGTGAGGAATGCGACTCAGCAAATGCATGAAGCCTTCCCAACAGGAAGAGTAACATAGGAGAAAAGGGAAGAACACATTTCCATTCACTTTTCAACAACAAAATATACAAAGAATACTCAACACCAAACAACACATGAGATTGACCAACCCTGAGAAAGATCAGGCTCCCAAATGCCTAGGTTAAATGTCCTCTTCTCTTTTCTTTTTGTACCAGAATTTGAACATAGAGGTGCTTAACCACTGAGCCACACTCCCAGCCCTTTTTAATTTTATTTATTCATTTTTGTTTTGAGATAGGATCTCTATATAATTTATTCAGGGCCTCTCTAAGATACTGAGGCTGTCTTTGTACTTAGAGTCCTCCTGCCTCCGCCTTCCTGGCCACTGTAATTACAGGCCTGTGCCCTCCCTAGGCTAAACTTTCAATTAACTGTCTGAGAGTTTTAATAAGCATGCACCTGAAACAAAGTCAAAACACATCAGGCAGAGACATACAGAACTGCCCAGGACAACGAATCCACACTTCCATTGGGAGACATCAGCCCAACTCTGTCAGGAAAGACATGGGGACAGAGAAGCAGACAGGAGGGCCTCATTGGCCTTCACTCAAAACTAAAGCACACCGAGTTCTCAGGGTCACAGCAACACCCCCCAGGACAAGGCACATTCTGAGCCCTAAACTACACCCGTGAGAGTGTGCAACACCAGTGAAAGCCCAGGTATGCTCAAAGAACATGGGAGTTAAAGCAGAAATCAGATCAGAGGCAGCTGGAAAGCCTCCAGGCAAAGGGAGGTGAAGCACAGGACTCAACAGATCAGGACAAAGAGGTGAGAGAAAAGGTGATCATTTTAAAGGAAATGAAATACAAAAGTCCACCATAGGAAATCTGTAGAGAACAGCACAGGGGATGCCTCATTGGTATCTAAGGCATCCAAAGCACCTTTCAGAAAAGAAGAGCTAAAGCAATCATTGAGACTTGCACTTCAGGAAACCAGAGAAAGAAGGGCAAGGTAAACCTAAATCAAGCACAGGAAGGTAACAGAGTGGGTGTTGATGAAACCACAATCAGGAAATCTGCAGTCTGCAAAATCAAGCCCTTCATGAACATCAGCAACTCTGATAAACTGACATAAGGCCCAAAATACAAAGGACAGAGACTGAACTTGTGGCTCAGTGCAAGAGTGCTTCCCTAGCATGTGATAAACCCAGCCTAATTCTCTCTTAAGATTGGGAGCCATCTTGCCACAAAGGCATGAAAACCTAATTTCAGCTTTGCTATAAATTACTGCAAATTCTAAACTGCTTGGAAGGCCTGCCCATGCCTTGAACTCACCCATGCCTGGCTCTCTGACCAGATAGCAGCCCTCTCTGAAATTTTAGTGATGCCTCATCAATCTTGGCCTTCCCTGGCCAGATAACAATGCTCTCTGAGGCTCTAATGACCTTCATAAATTCTGGAGCTTTCTTGTAGCACAGCTTTATAGCCTAGAAAGTCACCAAAGAGGAGTTTGAGAAATTACAGATAACAAAACTCTGAGGAGCATAACACAAGGCTACTTTACATTTTTGCTGGCCTCCACATCAGAATTTATGAAGGTAATTAGAGCCTCAGAGAGGGTCATTTTCTGGCCAGGGAAGGCCAAGATTTATGAGGCGTCACTAAAATTTCAGAGAGGGCTGCTATCTGCCCAGAGAGAGCCAGGCATGGGTGAGTTCAAGGCACGGGCAGGCATTCCAAGCAAGATCAGAATTTGCAGTAATTTATAGTAAACCTGAAATTAGCTTTTCATGTCTTTGTGGCAAGGTGGCTCCCAATTTTAAAGAGGGAATCAGACTGGGTTTATCAACAATCTCCTACAACTTACACACAAGGAGAAATACAAAAAAACAGGCTCAATAACTAATTACCGCCCCCCCCCCCCCCCCGCCACACACACACACACAAAAAGGCTCTGACATGTCAAACAGGCTTCCAGGAGACACTTAAACCTGCCACCAACTTTCTACTGTTTTTTTCCAGAACACAGAAGCTGAGTTAAAACCTCCTAATTCTTTCTGAGCTCTATGTTACCAAATTATCAAAATTAAATAGATAAAGAAAAGTATTATATAGAAAAGGAAAGTATGAATGACTCTCATTATTATGAATGCAAGATTCCTCAAACATTACTTTATTGAGTCCAAAAATAAATTTAAAAAATTATACACCACAGCCAAGAGGGAATTATTACAGCGACTCAAGGCTGATTTAAAATTGGAAAACCAATTAACATTACCCATCATAACAAAAAGCTAAATAATAAATATTGATTATATAAAAAGTTAAAGAGAAAAATCAAGAATAATGAAAAACACTCAAGCTCAGAAAAACACCATGTCTTTATAGAGAGACAGCATGATCTTTACTCTATGTGGAATCCCCCAAAGAATCACAAAAAGCAACTCCGTGATGTCAGTGTTGTCATGTTTATAAACAGGGCAATGATTATCCTGTTGACAGCAGCAAGCTGGACATGGAGGCCATGCCTCTGATCCCTGCCACTCACGGGGCCAAGGCAGGATGATCCCAGCTTGGAGGCCAGCCTGGGCAATTTAGCAAGACTCTCTCCCCAAACAAAACCATTAAAAGGACTGGTAATGTAGCTCAATGGTAGAACAGCCCTGAGTCCAACACCCAGCAACAAAACCATAAAGAAAAACAAACACACACCACTTATACAGAACCAATGAAAGAGAAATACTCATATATAAATCTGATAAAAATCTGTATGACAAAAACTGCTAACTTCCAATGAGACTATCAAAGACAAGGAAAACACATGGAGATATTTTATGTTTACACATGGGAAACCTCAGTGCTATCATCAATTCTTACCAACTTCAGTTATGGATTCAATATAATCCTAATCAAAATTCTTTTAAGTTATCAGTAATAAAAGATCTAGAACAACCAACATGGTAATGAACACTCAATTCACAGGATGAACTCTACCTGAGGCTAAGAACTACTAAAAATCTACAATCATCAAGACACAGTGGTATTTGGCACAGTATAAATCTATTCCATTCATCTTTGACAAAGGAGCAAAGGAAAATCAATGAAAAATACACTGTCTTGGAAAATACTGCCAAAACACCTGGACATTAATGTACAAAGAAAGGAAGCATTCTCACTTCACAAATGTCACAGAATCAGCTCCCAGTGGAGCCTCAGTGTTAAAGTAGGACACACAGCGGGGGCTGCAGCTCTAGCAAACCACCCGCCTGGCACTTAGCAGGCCCTGGGTTCACTTTCCAGCACCAAAAAACATTGCCTATACATCATAGTACTAAATGCAAACTTCAGAACTTCACTAAAATGACACAGAAGTACTTACAGAGAAATCTGGGCTGGCATGACAGCTTCATATGTAACATCAAACACATGATCTGTGAGCAAAAAACTTGTAAATAGAACTTGATCAAAACGAAGTTTGCGTTTTTCAAAGGATACACTTGAGAGAATGAGAAGACATGCTGGAGAACTGGACAAAATTTTGTCACAACACATAGTGACACTCGGTTGGTATTCAACATACATGAAGAATACTCAGTAAAAAAAAATAAGCAACCAACTTGGAAGTGGGAAAAAGATTAGGAAAGACACTCATCAATAAAGAGGCACAGTTAACACATGTGTGAGAAGATGTTCACCTGCATATAATTAGGAAACTTCAAAATGAACAATGAGGTGCCACCAGGTACTCAACTGGACTGGTGAAATGACAAATACCAAAAGCTCCAAAAGACAGTGAAAACATGAATCAGCAAGCACCCTTCCCTTGCTCATGTGAATGGAGAGAAGAACACTGTCTCTGGAAGACAGTCACGCTCTTACAAAATAAACATGGTGCACTCTACAATTAATTCACCACACTCCCAGGTGTCTATGCAAATGAGGTGAAAATTATGCACAGAAAACTTTGCAGCAGTGACTACAGCAGCCATGTCCAGAACTGCCCAAAGCTAGAAGCAAGGAAGATGCACCTTTCAATGCTGAATGGACAAGGTACATTTTAACCACACCAAAGAACATCACCCAGAAAGTGAGCTCTGCAGCCTGCAAAGATACAGCACCCTTAAAGGCAGACTGGTAAGTGAGAGAAGCCAGTCTGAAAGGCCAAGTGCAGTAAGATTCCAAGTCAAGAACATTCCAGAAGAGACAACATTATAGATGCACTGAAACTCTTCTGTATGACATTATTATGTAGAGTATGTGACACACAAAATCACACCACACAGAGGAGGAACCCTAAGGTAAAGGATGGATTTCAGCTGATGATAAAGTGTTGCTTCATCCACTCTCTTAATCAAATGTAGGACACTGATTCAGTAACTAACAAGCATCCAACATCAATGCAAAATATTGAGAACAGTGTAGAGTGTTTGATACTATATGTAATGGCTCATTAGAATTGTCAACCGCATTGGATTAAGAGATACCTGTGATTAAGAGGCCTCTGGGTGTGTCCGTGAGGGTGTGTCTACAAATGATTGGCATGTGGAACAGAGAACCAAACTAGAGAACCTCCTTAGGTATAGGCAGCACCATCCAATAGGACGGTGTCTTAGGTGGAACAAAAGTTGGAAGAAGAAGGAAGCAGCAGCAGAGAAAGCCCCTTTCTGCTCCAATGGCTGCTGCAATGGCCTGAGGATATCACACTCTGCCTTCTTCACTCTCCCAAAGTGGACTCTGCCTGTGATTCTCCAGGGAGTTTCCAGAACCTTTGGTCTGACTAGGGCAGCACCAGTGATCCCTCTTGTTCTGAGGCTTCAGCCTCTTGGACTCTGCAGCTACTACTTCTCAAGCTCTCCAGCTGCAGATGGCCACTGTGGACATCCAGCTTCAGGTCAAGTAGGCCAATCTAATACGTCCCCTTTTAGATCACACTTCGTGTTGATGCTGTTCCTCTAGAAAACATTGACTAACAAACTATAAGTCTAAAATTGCTCTGAAAAACAAAATTGATTTAATAAGGAAGTGAATGAACTACATGCCATAAACTTTAACAAATATAAACATAAGAAACAATATTACATAATGAATACCTTTCCCAAATAATAATGCAAAAAATAAAGCAAAGAAGAAAAGTCATAGTTACCAATTTCAAAACTATGGACAAAAGCAACGAAACTGATTTTCAATACTATTTCCATCTGGCAAGAAACTGGATGATAAAACTTTTTTTTTTTAATATATATTAATTCTTTAGTACTAGGTGGGTACGATTTTTTTATTTAATATTTATGTGGTGCTGAGGATCGAACTCAAGGCCTCACGCATGCTAGATGAGCACTTTTTCTCTGAGCCACAATCCCAACCACTGGATGATAAAGCTTTAAAAGGTATTCCAACTGCTGGTGTGGTGGTGTGCACCTGAAATTTCAGCCACTAGGGAGGTCAAGGCATGGAACTGGCAAGTTGGAGGCTCTCTCTGCAATTTAGCAAGACATCCAGAAATTTTGTGAAACTTGGTCTTCATCAACAATAAATGGGGGGACTGGGATTGTAGCTGAGTGGCAGAGCACTTGCTAGCATGTATGAGGCACTGGGTATGATCCTTAGCACCACAGATAAATTAACAAAAATAAGGTATTCTGCCCCCTCTGCAACTATACAAAATAAAAATAAAAATAAATAGGTACATAATAAATAGGAAGGGCTGAGGACGTGCTCAGTGGTCAAGTGCCTCTAGGTTTGTTACCAAGTAAAACACCTGCCCACCTCCAAAATGTTGCTCACACATTGAAATTCATTTTTTTTTTTTTTTTTTTTTTTTGAGGACAACATTGTTAGAGTCTGTAAACAAGTCAAAAATAACACCTGACATTTTGCCAGGGGAATGTTAGAGTTCGTAAACAAGTCTGGATGGTGCCTGGCAAAATGCCAGAGGGAGTGGTTTGAGAAGTAACAAAAGGGAGCCATTAAGTGTGGAGATTCCTTATTGGTTGACTGATGTATCTAGTTTATGCTAATTAGATAAGCTGTGTGGAATGTATAAATACTGCTCCTGTCCTGCAATAAATGGCTTCCACTCCTGCTGTATCAAGCTACAGAAGTTATTCGTCACCCCCCTGATTATTCTGCTGCAGCCAGACTGCGGCAGATGGTGGCCCGTTACGGGGAGCCCCGGGACACTCGGGTGTAAGTGACGAAAAAAAAGCTGCCCGTCCATAGATAGGACGGGAGCAAATCTGCTCGTCCGTAGGTAGATAGGGCGAGAGGAAAAATGGCCATTTCGAGAAAATGGAGAAGATTGATACAGTATGTTTGTGTCTTGTTTTGTCTCAGTGTATTGTATTGTCTTTGTGATGAAAATATGGAAGGGGTGAGAAGTAAATTACTAAGGGAAGGAGGCACCCCAGTGGAACCAAGAGCAGTTAGGGCATGTGTTGATAAGAGCCCAGGAACTCTAGTCAGAAAGAAAAAGAAAGTTCAGAGGAGGAAGGATTATCAGGAAAAAAGTTGCAGCAAAAGGCTATCACTGAATACTTTTCGTTACCGGAGGGTGCGTGAATCGGAGCGGCGGCTGCCACGTACGCAAAACGCTCATGGCGCAGCAAGGTTTTTCCAATCAGCAGCAGTGGGCTCTTCCCCGCCCAGGGAGCGGGACGCCACTTCAAGAGCCCAAATCCAAACCTGACCTGGAGGCACAGTCTTGCAGGCTGTTTGAGTCCAGGACACTACCCAGGGCCATCTGGGGCTGCCCAGGATGCTACAGCTGCAGAAGACGCTATTGGTGTCCCTGATGTTTGGTCATTTTCAATGCCAATAACTAAGCTACAATGGTTCTCCCACACCTGGAAGCTGATGAGTAATGAACACTATTAATGCTTATTTCAAATGCAAAAAAAACCTTGAGATAATGTACTAAATTGTTCAGAAGGTTGTTTTCTTAGTAGAATACTACAGGATTTTCTTTAGCCATCCAGAGTTCCTGCCTTCATCCCAGTGCCAGTGAAGACGAAGGTGGAAGAATTTCCAGTGTTGCTGAGAAACGGACGAGACTTCGGATCAAGCTAGCTGCCTGCAGAACTTACCTGGACTGTGATTTAAGCTAGCTGCCTGCAGAACTTACCTGGACTGTGAGTTAATCTATTGAGACACTGCTTTACCTGGACTGAGATAACAAACTGTAATCTATAACAAATTGTAACTCGGTATCTTTGCTAACAGTGTCATTGCTGGTATAATTTTTCCAAGGGCTTCTTGCATGGAGCCATCAATTGGCTTGGTATTATGGCATTTTGTATCCTCCCTTTCTGTTTGTAGCAGGTTATTTATGGTGTTTCTGTAAAAACCACTATGGTCATTATTTAAATTAAACAAAAGTGGGAAATGTTAGAGTCTGTAAACAAGTCAAAAATAACACCTGGCATTTTGCCAGGGGAATGTTAGAGTTCGTAAACAAGTCTGGATGGTGCCTGGCAAAATGCCAGAGGGAGTGGTTTGAGAATTAACAAAAGCGAGCCACTAAGTGTGGAGATTCCTTATTGGTTGACTGATGTATCTAGTTTATGCTAATTAGATAAGCTGTGTGGAATGTATAAATACTGCTCCTGTCCTGCAATAAATGGCTTCCACTCCTGCTGTATCAACGTACACAAGTTGTTCGTCACCCCCCGGTTATTTGCTGCAGCCGTACACCGGCACAACATAAGCATGAGCAAGTCCCTGGCTTCAATCCCAGCACTCAATACATCAGCAAATAAGTAAACCCCAGTCTAAAATACTAATTTTCTTGGGGTGGAGAGTAGCTCAGTAGTAAGAACTTGATAGCCCTCGGTTCAATCCTCAACATTCCATGTACACACACACACACACACAAAAAAAAAAAAAAAAAAAAAAACAACTCTGAAAATATATGTAATGAGTGATAAAAAAAGATTATAATACAAAAGATACACAATGAGAGGCAAGAAAAATCAATGAAAAGACAACACACTTTCTTACAAAGGAGACTGAACTTGCCCATGATCTACAGTCTTTGAAAAAACAAAGAGCATTTCAGTAAATTATGTGAAATTCAGGGCATGGATTATTGTGTTTTATGGGGTGAAATTAGAAAAACTATATCTAAAATGAAAATAGTACACTGTATCTAAGACCAGTGAAAATATTGTACAGGACAGAGAGAGTAGAGAGAGCATTTATGTTACTCCCAAGTTTCATAAGCTAAAAGGCCAGCTCCCAAATGGGTAGCCCTAGGAGGAGGTAATTAGGAGGGAACAGGAATCAGGTGACATGGTGGGAGTGCTTGTGAGAAGATCAGCACCCTCACTTAGACACATATATCTCTCCTTTTCAGAAAACAGGTGTCATTTATTATTTCACTGATTAAGTATACAGTGATTTTTAAATGATCACAGTTGGGTATTTATGTATTGCCAAAATTGTCCTTAAAACTTCCAATGAAGATGGGTGTGATGGTGCACATCTGTAACCCCAGTGGTTCAGGGGTCAGAGGCCCAAGGTGATGTAGCAAGACCCTGACTCAAAAGGAAGAATCTAAAAGGGGCCAGGGATGTGGCTCAGTGGCTAAGCACCTCTGGGTTCCATTGCTGATACCAAAAACGACACAGCTAACATGAACCTGCCAAGTCCAGACAACAACAGTAACAACAAACTGTCATTCCTGTCAAATTCATCAGCTTGTCAACGACTGTAACTAATTTACATAAAATCAAATTCATAAATTTATCCACCACAATTTTTGTAGAAATGGATTCATTTCCTGAAGCAATAATGGTAGACAGAGTTTCTCTGTATCTTAAGTGGCATTCTGGAATCTAGGGCATGGATTTCAATTGGAAATCATTGAAAAGAGAAGATCAAATCTCCCCAATTTTCTATGCATACTCAGGGGTAGCAAAAGATAAATTAGATGTGTTTTTGTTGTTGTTGTTGTTGTTTGTTTGTTTTTCTGTTCTGTTCTTTTTCTTTGGTTTGGGATCAGAGATTAAACCCAGAGGAACTTTACTGATAAGTCACATCCCCAGACATAAGGCCTGGCTAAGTCGCTAAGGCTGTACTCAAGTTTACAATCCTACTGCCTCAGCTTCTGGAACAGCAAGGATCACAGGTGTGCACCACTGTACCTGGCTGTAATTGTTTTCACAATGGAAATGTAACTAGAGTTTTTAAAATCCACTTCTTTCTTGCCTATTTGATAATAGTCCATCCCATTTGGCTCTGAAAAAATAGATCTGGGCCTCAAAATGTGAGCAGATCATTTCAAAGTGATACACAGAAAGCTTTGGTGCTGAGGGAGCACACATGTGTCAGGCTCAAGGGGCAGGGAAGGTCCCTGACATGTGGGACATGCTCCCTCCTGGTCTTGCTTCCTGAAAGCCTCTAGGATCACCCTCCCAGGGACCTAGACCATGACGCCAGTCTATGAGGCTTTTCAGGTTTGCACAGTTCTGCACTGGGGTGAGTGTTGCTTATGCTCTGGGAGAGGTTTCGCTCCTTCACACTGTGAGACTACAAGGGCAGGAATCACTGGTGACCTGGCCCCTCAGCACCAGCATCCACAGGCTGAATGGCCACCTGTCTCCAAGGAATGGGAACAGAGCTTGGGAAAAACAAGGTCCCAAGGAAGTAGCTGTCTCGATGAGGCCTGTTCCAGGAGATTCCTCAGCCCAGAGCCCCCAGCAGCTTCCCTGAGAGGCTGCACCCCACACCTCAGGTGTCCTCTAGGAGAAACTGACCCAGGGTCTGAAGTTCTGTTCACCCTGCAGGGACCAGGGCAGCTGTGGGCACCTTGTGGCAGCTCTAGGAGAGGACAGTGGCTGAGGATATAGGACCCTGTGAGGCGTCCAAAGGGAACCTCTGCCCAAGAAATCTGACATGGTGTGTACACCTAAGGAAGATATAAGGAGAAGCACAAGATTTTTACAGCTGTGAACTCAAGTTCTCTATCAGTTGCATCTACATCAAAGAACCTTCAGAGTACTTGACTTTGGCTAACCAGACCACCATCAGGGTGAAAAAGGCAGGGTTCTGTATGGAGAGCAAAAATTATCTTGGGCTATCTTAAGCCATTTAGTAGCCAATCATCTTAATTTCTGTATCAGACCACAATCTCAAAACTATTAAATTACTCAGAATATATCATTACCCTTACCAGACATCTAGTCCCCACCATCTACCAAAGTAAGAATGTAATAACAACAGACAGAAGAAATTTCTTTTTTCTTTTTTTCTTCCCTGTAACCCACCCATCTGATGATCCTACCAATGCATTTGGTTAATGTAGTGATACACAACTTTCTTTTATAAAAGTTCATGTAGGCCAGGCACAGTGGCACACAACTGTAATCCCAGCAGCTTGAGAGGCTAAGGTAGGAGGATCGCTACACTCAAAGCCACCCTCAGCTACTTAGGGAAGCCATAAAGAACGTGGTGATATCAGCCTCATAATACAATATAAAAAGGACCGATTGTGGCTCAGTGATTAAGTGCCTCTGGGTTCAATCCTTGTCTTTCAGGGTGGGACACATACATCATTTCGGTTCACTTGAATTCATGTTCCTGAGTATGCTCATTAATATTTGGATCAAAATGAACTATTTTCCATAGCTGGGATTGCCAATGCCTTTAATGTCAACAGCTTGAGAAACTGAAGCAGGCGGGGGAGGACTTACAGGCCAGGCTGGGCAACATAGCCAGACCCCATCTGAAAATCAAATTTAAAGAGCTGTGGATGAAGAACAGAAGAATGAATCACACACTATTATCCTATGTGCACATATGACTACAGGACTGGTGTGAATCCACATGGAGTACAACCAGAAAAAGGAGCAGTGACACTCTATTTATGTGTGCTGTGTCAAAATGCATTATAATGGCATATATAACTAATAAAAAGAAATTTAAGTAAATAAATAATATATGTCAAAGTAGGGAGGGGGGCTGGATACATAGCCCAAGATTCAATATTCCTAGCTTCTATGTAGAAATGCCTTTTTTCCTTTTAAAGTACTTACTTTGACCAAACACAGGGAACTGTTAAGTTCCCCTTTCTTTCCCCTCAAGTATAATATTCAGAAATAGAAAACAAATGCTTTCAAAAGTGTTCTTCTTGCCAGGGACAGTGGCATAGGCCTTGTTAGAATGGCCTTAGGCCTGAGCCTAAGCAACTCCATTTTAGAAGACCTGCAGTTTCACCAGGCACATCCACAGATCCCTCCAGTAAGTCCTCAAACAAGTTCCTTCCCCTCAACCTGATAAAGAGAGTGAAGCCTCTGGCAGGCTGTCCTTGCCTAATAAGAGGGAAAGGGAGAAGATCAGGGTGAAGACCACCAGACTAGATGTTTCTGACCCCAGGGTAAATGATGTCACTGAGAAATAGGGTGATAGCTGATAAGGATTGAAAGGGGGGTCAAAAGCCCCCAAATTTAGTATAAATGATAGAGCAAATGAACAGGGATTCAGCCAGCTCAAACAAGGATGCACTTGAGCTGGAGAGCCTGCTGAGGACCTGACATCCCATCACTTGGCATCTTTCCTGAGTCTCTGTGTGGTCCTCACTGCTCTCAAACTTTACTGCCTCCTCTGGACCTTGGTGAGAGCTGCAACTCCTTCCTAGGACCCCCTCCTCAACTGGTCATCTGCTCCACACCAGGAAAAGACTGCCTTGGTTACAGACCTGGTCACGGAGGTCTGAGGTCTGAGTGAGTGTGCATCTGCTGGACTCAAAGCCTAAGACATAAGACCTTTAAACTCAGCATACAGAGGGAATGTCTGTCATTAGCTTATCATGATTAAGTGTGTTTTCCAGTGCTTAGAATGAATCTAGAATTGTTTGCTGTGAATTAATCAACCTGGAATTGTTTGCTGTGAATTGATTATATCTATGGCAATGCCTAGCATTAAGGATTGTTGTTTTCTTGATTAAGAACCTATACAGTTCTACTGTATTGAGTAATTTGAGTGAATAGAGCATTGAAAGGGGCACAAGTGTGTGGACATTCTTTATTTCTCCCCTTGACTGCATAAGTCACAGTTTTGCCCCCTCCACACAGCCCTGTAATCCCAGGAACTTTGGAGGCTGAAGCAGAAGTGAAGCCAGATTTACAGATAGGTAGTTAGGTAAATTGGGTCTAATATTGTGTAAGATAAATAAAACAGAGGCCCTTATAGAGAATGGAGTCCTGGAAACCAGAGCAGCAATTGAAATGTTAATGTCCCCAAGGCACGAATCCATTCTAAGGAACTGTTTATCATAATCCAAAAGCCACCCCAGGCATTCCCTGCCCTGATTACTCCTCCAGCCCACCAATCTCCCACCTTTTGGACCTTCCCACCTGCATTCTATCACTGCAACATAATGAGAAACAAAGTGTGGGAAAGCGGAAAGAAGACTTTAGCTATAAAAGAGGGAAGACTTCCCCCTTACAGGGATTCCACCTCTTGGGTCCCCTTCTTCCTGCGGGGAGAAGTCTTTTCTGCTGTCCTTTAATAAACCTCTACTTTCCACTCTACACTTGCCTCAGCGTGCTTCTCTGGTGTTATACTTCAGCATTCGGGGAAGCAAGGACTCGTCACTGGTAAACAGCGGTAACAGAAGGATCACAGGTTGGAGACCAGCTTCCACACCAAGTGGGTGCAGACCTCAAAAATCAGTAAAAGTGGAGGCTGGGGATGTGGCTGATAAAGCTCCCCGAGTTTGGGTCCCCAATTAAAAGAAAAGAACTATTCTCTCCAATATTTCATTAGATGAAAAGTGACAATTAGCGGACGGTGTCCATTTGGACCAAGTGGGAAGAACGAACGTCTGGCCGAGCTGTGAGCTGGAGGGAAGGTGGGGTTTAGAAGGGAGGAGGCGCCTGCAATTTGGGGAACCTACAGCAGCCTCCGGAGGAGCTCCACTGGGAGAAGGAGGGCGCATGTGTGGCCCTGCTTCCTCCACGTTGGGAAGAGTGGGTCGGGCCACCAGTAGGGAGCAAAGGGGACACCAGGGACCTGACCCGCCCTTCCAAACCCAGGGAACCAGGGGACAGGGTCCAGGGCCACCCTCCAGCGGGCACTCTGCCACACTCAGCAGCTCACCTCAAAAACCCAAAACCCAGCTCACCCCACGACACCAAGGGACAGGGCCACGACTCCGCTGCGCTCCCCAGCTCACCCGGGCACCTGGCCCCACGGCAGGTGGTGACGCGTGCCTTCTGCCCTGGTCGCAAACTCACCATTTTTGTCTTCTGTGGTGACCCGGCGTCCTCTCGAGGAACCTCCAGGCACCCGAGACGGGGGTGGGGGGGACACAGGCAGCGCAGAGTCACCTGAGTCCCTGGAGCAGAGAACTCTTGGCTTGAAGGATGAGGAGGGGAGTCCCTGAGGAAGAAACGCTCGCGAGATTGCGGAAGCCCGCCCTTCCTCTCCCTCTGCGCACTGATTGGACAGTTCCCCCAGCATCCGGGATGGACGGCCTCCAGGCCCGCCTCTGCATCGTGATTGACAGCCAGCGTCATCCAATCACTGGCTGAAGTTGGGTAGAGTGACAGATGCTTGGCCCCAGCCCTTTTCAGGCGGAGCTTTTCAGCTGTGCTGGGAACTAATCCAGGTGGGAAGCCTTGACTTAGCCTCTGGTGCAGAGGTGACACCTGGCGCTGAGCTAGGCTTCAGCCATAGAGTGCTTTCTGAGCATGGCGAGGCCCTGGGTTTAACCTCAACACAAAAACAAAGCAAAGCTTCTCAGGGAGGGTGAGGCTGGAGGAGCCCAAGGTCAGGTCAGTGTCTGCAAACAATGAGACCCTCTCTTTTTATTTTATTTTTTTTAAGTTGTAGATAATACAATCTTTATTTATTTCTTTTTATGTGGTGCTAAGGATCGAACCCAGTGTCTCATGTGTGTGAGGCAGGCATTCTACCACTGAGGTACAACCCCAGCCCCGAGAGACCCTCTCTTAAAATAAAATGAAAAGGGTGGGGATGTAGCTCAGTGGTCCAGGTCAAGCCCCACTGGGTTTATTTATATATATATATATATATATATATATATATATATATATATATATATATATATATATATATATATCTATCTATCTCAGGCAAATTAGAAAGACACGGTCTCCATATTTTTGAAACACTCTTTAAAGATATCATATATATCCCACATATATATGATATCTACTAATGAAAACAATTTGAAAAATATTTTAGTATTTCTCATTACCTCCTGGCCTCCGATCTTTGAGGAGGCAGCCTGAGCTATAAAAGGAAACATTTGGGGTTCAGGCTGTGGCTCAGTGTTCCATCCCCAGCAGAGAAAGGGGTGGGGTAGGGGGAGGCTGGCAACCCTCTCAAACAGCAATGTGCAGCGGAAATAAAATGGGCGCCTTGTGCTGAATGTAGATAGTCTACATTCTACAATTATCAATTCTTATGTACAGACCTGACTCTGCTGATCCCACAATTCTGCTCAGCTGTTTGCCCTAAAAGCAAAAAGAAAAGGTGTTGATTGAAAGCAGGAAAGGAATTTTGACCAGTGCAGCTACACCAGGGAGACAAGGAAACCCTCTCCTTACCCTGTGTTTAGGTGCTGACAAGGGCTGTGAGATTTTCTAGAAAGGGAAATCATTGTCATGAATGTATAGGGTCCCGTAGCTCTCAGTGATGAGCATGTGGAGATGTGGCAAGCCAGCCATGGGCTGGGTGTGAACTATGAGCTTGCTGGACTCTGCCCAGCACCTCAAGGAACCAGGGCTCTGAGTCAGGCATGAGGATGTGGGTCTCCCAAGGGTCTCTGCAGAGGTCAAGGATCAAAGGCAGGTCAAGCTGGACCACTTTTCCCCAAAGCATGGCAGACCCCCCCTCCTTGGAGGCTCAGGCACCCTCTGGCTGGAATAGCAGGGTCAGGAGTTGCTCCTGTGGAAGGACAAGGATCACAGAGAGATGACTGAGGAAAACAGCAGGACTCAGCCAGGTGTCCTCAGGAGGTGAATAGCACCAGGGGCGGTGGCCCGTGTGTGGTTGGGCATAAGCTGTTCTGTCCTCTCCAGAGCAGAGAGAAGGCAGCCTCCAATTAGATCCTGCACAGACACATTCACTACAATGAGACCTGAGAGTGTGACATCCAGAGAGCAGCTACTGCCTGAGGATCTACACCTCAGACTGGAAAAGCCACCAATCAGGATGGACCCCAGCCATGACTGACGTCTGTCTGCTCAGCCTGCTGTCCTGCTGCCCTCCAGGCACTGGCACAGCCCACCAGCTCCCAGCCCTGCCCGGCTGCTGGTCGACCTGAGTCCCTTCAGCTCTCACCTTCCTCCGTCACTATTCTCTTTTTGGAGAAACACACCTGATTTTAGAAAGATTCTTAGAGATCAAAATTCTTCTTTCATCTCACTCCAGGGACAATGGCAGCTTCTAGGAACACAAACAACAGTGAGTGTGGCGCAGGGGAGGGTGTTAGACCAGGACGCAAGAAAAGACCACTGGCTCCAATTAAATCAAATTAAAGCAAGGTTATTATTTTGACCAGCCGGGCTGCCTCTCCCACCCAACACTGACCCCAGGACCTGTCTGCACAGCAAGGCCCCCTCCTCCCCCACCATCTACCTTCCCTCCTGTCATTGTCTCCACCATCCTCACACCCGCTGGTTCCATTCTGTACTCCAGAGGCTCTGCAGTCTTCAGCAACCTGGCCCTTTTCTGGGTCTCTACTTGAGGGAGACGCCCCTGCACATGCAAGGGACTGAGTAGCTTTTCTCCCTGTTTCTCTCTTACTGCCAATTTAATCCCCAGCCAGCCTACAGGCCCTTAATGGGGACCTTTTCCTTGCCAACACCTCGTGGGACCTCTCTTTCACGTCTCTGCAGTCACTCTCTGCTCTCTGGGCTGTGCTCCTGTGCAGACACTTCATCCAGTTTCCTGAGTTTACAATCCTCTCCTTGATGCAGGGGGCCTGTTTTCAACACTTGGTTGTGAGCAGAGTGCCCCCTGCTGGCCGTCCTGTGTTATGACCGCTGGTTTTACAAGCCTCCTCTGTGGTGTTCAATCTTCAGTCCTCAGGTGCTTGTGTGTCTGGTGCACTGCTCCATGTCTGGGTCCGTGCGTTTGCTTCTGTACATTGCTTCCAAGGAAACCGGGCCTTTGTGTTTGTGTGGGCTCTGTCTCATCCAGCAACGAGGCCCACGGAACAGGGTCGAGGACAGTGTGGCTAGACAGTCAAGAATCAAGACCTCCAGACACCAAGCAGGAAGCAGGTCTGATTTTATTGCGCAGTTACCATGTGTATACACTCGGGCAGCAGCTAAGCACATTACACGCAGCCACCAATACAATTTCGGAACAACTCTAGGAGACCAAAGCAGGCCCACCAATATTCCCTCTGGCCTACTGATGATTCCAATGTGGTTCTGTTGAGCAACTGCTGGCAGAGGAGTGACTCTGAAGAGCCACAACCAATCAAGTAGCAGGCCGTGGAGCAAGTGCAGGGTCTGCAACAGGTGGTCTCACGCCCAGGGAAGGGCCTACAGGGTGAGCAGCCTGCAGCTCACACTCCTAGCTGGAGGGGAATGGCCTGCCACTCAGGTGCCCTTCATGTATGCCACATATGCAGTTGTCCATGCACTTGTCCCCACGTCTCCCCCTCAGACTTGCCACAAGGACTTTTGCTAGCATCCCTTATTTTTGTTTGGTGGCCTCCACATGCTTGCATAAGTGTCTCACAACACAAGAAAAAAATTATTACTGTCACACTCAGTATGGCCAGGGTAATAGCGTTATAAGGGTTAGTAACTTGGCTCTCAGGTTTTTCCAATGTTCAGCCAATCCCTGGAAGAAAGAGGAGGCTGTTGAGACAGACACTTTAGTCCCCTTGATTTTGTCCATGGCCTTAGTGACGTCATGCAGTTGTAACACAGTGAGCATCCCAAGCGCCCTTCATGAACTGAGAAAAAGTTGAGAACTCTAAGGTTCCATTGTCAGATACAGCGTATTGGGTGATGCAAATCCTATGTAATTCAGGGTGACTGTGAGCCTTAGCAACATAAACAGAACACTTCCTGGCTCCTGGTGGAGGTCTGGTTCTTGCTGAATGAGGAAAATAGTGGTTCAGTTCAGTTTATTTAAGTCATTTTGAGAGGCGAAGGCTGCTGCCACACAGGGGACACATTGTTTCCAGTGTGCACAGTGTGGATCCTCTGAGTGAGCGCAGCAGTGGCAGTGGCTATGGTGGCGATGGCGGCCACTAGGGCAACAATCCCAGCAATGATGAGGCCAATATCACGCCTTGTCTGGTGCAGGATCTCAGAAGATGCTTCCTCTGCATGTCCCATGGACTCCTCCACTCCTTGGACTGGTTCACTGGAAGCCAGGCTGCGGGGGGCATCTGAGGATCAATACACATTTAGCTGTCATAGCCGGTGTAGACAGGTTGTGAGCCAGCAGGATGCATTGACTGCACAAGGGATCTCTGCATGAGTGATATTTACACCATCAGAGGCAGTGATTATGAGCATGGCAAGGGTGGCGTGACACAAGCTTGTGCACAGTGGGTATGGGTATACTTTGGGATGAAGGTATATGTTGGGTTTAGGGCCCATTATCCACTCATGCATCCAGCCAGCTGCCACCCATTTGAAGGGTCTAGTGGCCAGCAATATTGGCCTGATATCCATCATGCCATATTGATTTCCTGCAAAATGGTTGGTGACAGATCATCCCAGGGAGCAGTTACTGCATTAGCCCACATGGTTTGAGGCACATGGCTTACATTCCAGGGAGCTGCACCCAACCCGGCACTTAGGTGTTGATCTTCTCCAAAGAAATTTCTCTTATCAAGGAGATAAGGTGTGGCTGCCACACATCGATTCCATGGGGTGCTGGCATTATAAGAGGGGGGCTTTCTAAAGAGTGTTGTTGGGCATGTTGGCAGGAAGAGTTTCTTGCACTTGCCATGGGGAGGTAGTCTATGGCTTTTGGTAGCGTTAACTACCAAGTATCAGTGAGAGACAGCCATCATAGGACTTGTTATATTGATCTACAAAAGTTTCATTAGCAAGAGCAAAAGAGAGAGGACGGTTCTGATTGTAGGTCTCAATATCAATGACGGAGAAACCACTCGGCCGAGCAGGTGTGGTAGTGCTGGTGTTCCCCTGCCCGAGGGGGGGGGTCCTTGTACGGCTACCTCAGGATCAATCAGGAGGAATTATTAGAAAAGAGCTTAGATAGGGCTCCTTCCCAATTGACCAGGCTAATTTGGTGGCCAAGGGTCCAAAGCCCAATTTACCTGGCAGGCAGTTTCACTGCAGGCACCCAGATGGGGTGAGGATTCTGTCAACATGTACAAACCCTGGACCCAGTTTTAGGAGGGACGCTGGACCATCATGCACTTGTGATGGGATCCAGCTGGGAGATTATAGGTAAATGGCAGGGCACAGTGAAGGGGGCCTACTGTTTATGGGTGGCTGTTTCCATGGAAAATTTTGAAGTTGAAAGAAAATTTGAAGCAAACAAGATTTTGTTCAAGGCATTGTGAGGGGATTTGGTAGAGCCTTCTCCCTCCCCCTGCCCCATTTTTGTAGCCTGGTCATTAATTCCTTGTGTGTTCTGTCTACAATGCATTAAACCTGAGGGTTATAGGGGATCCCAGTGACATGATTTCTGTGCCATGTAGAGCAAAATTCCTTGAAGGCTCTGCTTGCCCAGGCTGGACCAGTGTCAGTTTTCATGGAGAAAGGAGATGCCATGATCCCAAAGCACTTAAGTAGATGGGGATGGCCATTCCACAGCCTGAATAGGTATCAGTGACCACATAGTTATATTTTAATTTCCTGAAGGTACATAATGAGTGACATCCACTTGCCATAAGGCATTAGATTTTAATCTTGGGGATTTACTCCAGCAGGTTGTTAAGCGACAACAGGAAGGAAAGGGGCATATTTTTGTGGTCTTGACTAGCTGCTTGCAAGCCTCCTTGGTCAGTTCAGGAAATAATTTGCAGAGGCTCTGGGCATTCTCGCCAGAACTGTCCTGTCCCTCCACACCCCCAGCAGAGAGGCTTGAGCCCCTTCTGTCCCTGTATCCTGGGTGGCCAAATCCAGTCATCCACTGGGCTGCATTGTGCTGGCGCCTGCTGCTCTCTGTCCCTTGTTTAGTCCCTCCCTGATCACCTCCTTGGCTGTGGCTTCCCTTGCTTCTTCATGAGACACTTTTCCTTTCAAGCCTGGTTCACTCTGTCCATAAACTGTGGAAAGTCCTCAGTGGATTTTTGCCTTAAGCCCTGTGTATCCACTGTACCTCCCCCTCTGGTTCCTTCTAGCACATTCTTAAAGCAGAGAGTGAACCAGATTGACATAACCTGGTGGGCCTGTGGCTTGCACTATGAGAAGAGTAGATCCCCTCTCCCCACAAGCACTCAGCTGGGGGGTCAATATTTGTGGTGGGGTGAGGTTCCCCTGCTTTCACATTTGTCATAGAAGAAGGCCTTCCACTTCAAAAATGTTGTGGGCTCAGTAGCCGCTCTGGCTGGTCTCTCCTGTTAGAGTCTGTAAACAAGTCAGGATGGCGCCTGGCAAAATGCCAGAGGGAGTGGTTTGTGAAGTAACACCAGCGAGCCATTAAGTGTGGGGATTTTTTATTGGTTGACTGATGTATCTAGTTTATGCTAATTAAGATAAGCTGTGTGGAATGTATAAATACCTTTGTTGTCCTACAATAAATGGCTTCCACTCCTGCTATATCAACGTACACAAGTTGTTCGTCACCCCCCGGTTATTTTGCTGCAGCCGGACTGCGGCAGATGGTGGCCCATACGGGGAGCCCTGGGACACTCGGGGGTAAGTGACGAAAAAATGCTGCCCGTCCATAGATAGGACGGGAGCAAATCTGCTTGTCCCTAGGCAGATAGGGCGAGAGGAAAAATGGCCATTTTGAGAAAATGGAGAAGATTGATACAGTATGTTTGTGTCTTGTTTTGTCTTGAAATGTTGTATTGTCTTTGTGATGAAAATATAGAAGGGGTAAGAAGTAAATTACTAAGTGAAGGAGGCACCCCAGTGGAACCAAGAATAGTTAGGGCATGTGTTGATGGAAGCCCAGGAACTCTAGTCAGAAAAAGAAAGTTAAGAAGAAGGATTATCAGGAAAAAAGTTGCAGCAAAAGGCTATTACTGAATACTTTTCATTACCGGAGGGTGCGTGAATCGGCGCCGCGGCTGCCACATGCCCGAGCCGGTCACGGCGCAGCAAGGGCTTTCCAAGCAGAGGCAGCCGGCAATTCCCCGTCCCCAGCCTGGGGAGTGGGGCCCGGTGGCAGTTTCAGTCCGGGACACTCCCCAGGGCCATCTGGGGCTGCCCAGGCACTTCAGCCAGCAGAAGACGCTACTGGTGTCCCTGATGTTTGGTCATTTTCAATGCCAATAACTAAGCTACAATGGTTCTCCCACACCTGGAAGCTGATGAGTAATGAGCACTATTAATGCTTATTTCCAATGCAAAAAAACCTTGAGATAATGTACTAAATTGTTCAGAAGGTTGTTTTCTTAGTAGAATGCTACAGGATTTTCTTTAGCCATCCGGAGTTCCTGCCTTCATCCCAGTGCCGGTGAAAACGAAAGTGGAAGAATTTCCAGTGTTGCTGAGAACCGGACGAGACTTCGGATCAAGCTAGCTGCCTGCAGAACTTACCTGGACTGTGATTTACCTGGACTGTGAGTCAATCTATTGAGACATTGCTTTACCTGGACTGAGACAACAAACTGTAATCTGCAACAAGTTGTAACTCAACTCGGTATCTTTGCAAATTGTGTCATTGCTGGTATAATTTTTCCAAGGGCTTCTTGCATGGAGCCATCAATTGGCTTGGTATTGTGGCATTTTGTATCCTCCCCTTCTGCTTGTAGCAGATTATTTATGATATTTGTGTAAAAACCACTATGGTCGTTCTTTAAATTAAACAAAAGGGGGAAATGTTAGAGTCTGTAAACAAGTCAGGATGGTGCCTGGCAAAATGCCAGAGGGAGTGGTTTGTGAAGTAACACCAGCGAGCCATTAAGTGTGGGGATTTTTTATTGGTTGACTGATGTATCTAGTTTATGCTAATTAAGATAAGCTGTGTGGAATGTATAAATACCTTTGTTGTCCTACAATAAATGGCTTCCACTCCTGCTATATCAACGTACACAAGTTGTTCGTCATCCCCCGGTTATTTTGCTGCAGCCGGACTGCGGCACTCTCCAGTGTGCAGGGCATTAAGTTCAAGAGTGAATGATTTGAGCACTTGATCTGCAGATGGCCCCCGGGGCTCATCCCATGTACTGCCTTCTTTCCCTCCTTCAGGGCACCCAATGACTGTGGGTACCAACCGGCAGGGCGCTGTGGCGGCGCTGTGTTGGTGGCAGGCTGAGTTCCTCTCCATCAACTTTCATCTCCTCTCTTCCACAGACCTTCCAAAGGCTCTCTGGCCACTTGGAGTGGGTTTCTGGAGACCATGGCTCGCGCCTGTCTGGTGGCCTGGTCATTTCCAAGCCATCAGGGCCACATGTTGAGCAGTGCTAATTGCATTCTTAACTATACATTGCTACAACTTTTATGGTTAGGAGGAATCATCCTTAAGTTTCAGAATCTGCTCTGGCAAAAGGGTCACAAAAGTCAGGCCCTTCATACTCTCTTGGGTTCCTCTCACCCATACTAATTCCGACCTGCATTTCCATGCAGACAACAGGTGGTTTGCTCGGGAATGGGACAGACCCTGTCCACTTGCTCCAGGCAGGGCTGCAGAGACATTGCTTTTTTGGCAAATGAAGCATGTGGGGTCTGCCCACTGGGCAACATTTATAGTTACTCTCTTACCTTGTGCTCCAACCATTCATTTATCTGTCTCCTAACAAAGGGCAGAAAAAGACAACATGCTTCCTTGCAAGCCTATGGGAGGGAAATACCCAGCCATGCTGAACTCAGCTTTGACGCCATCAAGGAAGACACAGTGGTTCACACCAAGAGCCCTGAGAGAGCTGGGAGGTTCCAGCTAAGACGCTGAGAGCACCACTGTGAACTCAGCAAACTACAGAAGCAGGACTCGGGGGCTGCTGCCAGTGTGGCCCTGGTACCAGCCAGCAGGGTCAGGTCTGCACATCCAGGTGTGGGGGACAGGCCCTGTGCTGTTATAAAACCCACAGCGCTGCCCTTAGTCAGGCACCCAGAAGACCAACCCTGCAAGGGTGCTGAGAGCTGCAGGCGGACACCTCATCTGCCCCACGGCTCAGAGGACAGCAGTGGCCCTTATGGAGCTGACCCTGAGGCTGTGGGCCGGTCACTCCCTGGGCCCTCACTCCTTGTCCCCTTTTCTGTTCCCCAGCATCAGCTTTCTCACCTCCCTGTTTCTGAGTGTGCAGATGAGGGGTTCAGGAGGGGGTGACGGGGTTGTAGAAGAGCATGAGGACCTTGCCCCGGTCCCGAGAGGAGCAGCTCCTGGCTGCATGTACTTGAAGATGATGTTCCCGTAGGACAGGGAGCCCAGGGTGAGGTGGGCCGCAGGTGTTGAAGACTGTCTTCCTGAGGACGACTGCATTCTGAGCACAGCACTGATGATGTGGCCACAGGAGACCAGGAGGAAGACCACGGGAAACAGCATGATGCCCACATCCAGGACAAGGACAGTGCCCTCAATAGCCACCATGCTGACACAGGCCACACGATCAGGATAGGTATCTCACACAGGAAGTGATCCTTCTTCTTGTGCGCACAGCAGTGTAACCATAGGCTCACTGACACATGACCAAGGAATTGACTGCACCACAGCCTGGAAATCATGATCACTGTGTAGGGCAGGGGCTTCCAGATAGCCACTAACCTGTCATAGGCCGTGACAGCCAGCAGCAGTCCCTCCACTCCACCCAGGCCCAGGAACAGGAAGAGCTGGACTGTGCCCCTGCAGAGCTGATGACCTTGTCGTGGACACGTAGTTTGTGCCGCAGCTGGGGATGGAGCTGGGGGTGAAGCTGAGGTCCTGGAAGGACGAAGGGGGTAAGGAGTACACGGGCGTGTGGAGGTGGGGTCCAGCTGTGACACCAGGATGATGGAGTGTGGCCCAGCAGGGTCAGCAGGTGGGCTACCGGGAGGACCACAGGGAGGACCCTCTTCACATTGGGGAAATTAGAGAATCCCACGAGGATAAAGAGGCCCTGGGTGCTGCCATTGGTCCCATCGATCTCTATGGCACCTGAGGAGAGGTGTCAACAGCAGAAACGGCAAGGGCTGCTGGAGTGTGGGCTCCTAGCCAGGCTTCAAGCAGCACCGTGAGGACTTGTTTACTGACTCAGATAACCTCTATCTGTGCTGTGCAGGCTCTGCTGGGATTATTATTATTGTTCCCAAGTTATAGAAAGGAAACAGTGAATGTCCCACGTGGAGGGGCAGACCTGGTCTGCACCCAGGAAATGTGGCTGCCATCTTCACCCTTATCCACCCCCGATTCAGTGTTACTGCAGAACAGGAGGACACACACCTGCTGAGCTCCATCCTTTGCTTCTTCCAGCTACACAAGTTCCTGAGCTCCTGTCAAAACCTCAGAGGCACAAAGAATACCCCAAACAACCACCTGATAGGATTTAGGACACAATGTGCAGCTGATCCTTGAACATCATGGGGTTGAAGTACAAGGGCAGCTCATACAGAAATCTGGTTCAGTCTATAAAACAAACAGAGATTTACAAGCATTTGATAAACTAAAAGACAAAACATGTAACTAAATATTCATTCTTTAAAATAAATATTTATTTTTTTTCTTTTTTAGGTGGACACAATGACTTTATTTCATAGTTGTGTGGTGCTGACCATCGAACCTAGTGTCTGCTGCATGCTAGGTGAGCACAGCACCATGGAGCCACAGCCCCACCCTACATATTCAATCTTTATCAGAAATTTAGAATGTCATGAATGCATAAATCTATGCTGTCATTATGATACTTTATCATTTACTACTATAAAATACACACAAATCTCATGTAAAGGGTGAAAATATATCAACATTTCCAGAAACAGAGACCATACAAGGAGCCACTTGCAAAGGAGAGAAATAAAAAGCAAAGCAAAACTGCAGCAGCAGCATCCCTGCAGGAGAGGAACTCGGGGACCCTGGTGCTGCACCATGACCTCAGCCACCCCTGTGGCGGGAAACGTGTCCTTCTCCTCACTTGAGCAATGGGGACAGGATCCTAAGCCCCTGGCCCCTGTGTGGAGGTTACTGCTCAGGCTTCTGACTCCCAATAGGAAACCCAGGCTCCTGGGACCCCCAACAGTCCTGACCCCGGGACCCTCTCCTCACAGTGGAGAGGACGTGACCCAGAGACACCCCAGACAAAAGGCACCCTGTGCATGGAACTTCCCCTGGAGGATGCAGGGATGTGCCCAGAGGAGCATCCTGGGTCCTCAACCCTAGGGAGCCCCTCACCCTCTTCACCCAGCATCCAGATTGCTCCCTTGTCAGATGAAATATGTAAAAACCTCCCATGAAATCAAGCTAAAAAGAACACAGAAATGAGACAATCTCTGTGACAACACATTCACCATTATTTTTGCCAAAACGTCACAATTTCCAACTCATGATGTAAACCATGGTCGTGGAGCTGTGCTCCATTAGGTCATGGCTCAGACTCTGAGTCTGAGGGGGACAACTTCAAATAACACCCACTTAAAGCCTGTGACGTGCCCACCCCAGAGCTTGGACGGGGGGGGGGGGGGGGGGGAAGCAATTTTTGCTTCTGTAGACCATGGAACAGTGGGACCCGGTGAGCACTGCTGGACCCGGACACTGACTGCCTCACGTTCGTCTCACAGCTTTACCCAAGAGAAACGATTGCATTTGTGCTGACTGCGCAGGAGACAGCCCCCTGGGGTGCTCTGACAACCACATGCTGGGCAGCTGGCCCCTGAGTCCAACCTGAGCTGTGAATTCTGCTGTCGGGAGTCACTTTAAGTCCTGTGTAGGGGAGTATGGAACAGCTGCTGTGCCCCACAACACATTGGGCATCACCCCCATTCAGACAGTGAGGTGTGGCTCCAGGAGTAGGAGTCCGCCAGTGGGGTTACACCCTCCTGTTCCTTTGGAATCCTACTCTGTGCCCTTTTGGGATAGAATGTTCCTTGGAACCTCCCCTTCTGTGTCCCCTTCCCTTGCTCTGCCCTTGATCCCCACACAGCACATGAGATGGGCGTGGCCTTCCAGGATGTCAACCTACTGGCAGCAGACATCAGGAAGACTCCACCCCCTGAATCTTGACCCTATCCTCATTTGAGTGGCTTCTCCCCAATAAAATGGGGCTCCAGGCCTGCTCTCTCTCATTCTTACCGGCCTTGCCTCCTTTGGGGGAGCTGGGTGAGGGAGCCATCACAGAACCAAAGAAAAAGACATTTCTCTGTCTCTGTGTGACAATGTCATGCAGCCCAGTTCACCTGGAGTGACCCTGACTGGTTTAGTCCTATGTCGGGACAAGTGGTGTCCTGTACTTGAACTTCAGTGTCAATTTTAGAAATTTAGTGAGTTTGGAATTTCTCTCCAGAAGTTAAGTGCACTTAGGATTTCAGAGTGTTGTGGGTTGAATTGTAGAAAGTAAGGGAATTAGACAGAAGAAGAAGTTGTGATGTTAAACTCATAAGATCTGGGAATTTTTCGTCTGTAGAAAGATAAACAAAAAATATTTTTGCAATTCTAGAAACCATAAGTAAATATAAAGAATTATGAAGGTGATTCACGGGATATGTTGCTAAGTTCGGTGCTCTCCTAAGGGAAAGTTGCTTTTCTGAAAAGTTTTTGATTTACCATTTTTACATTCAAAGGATTTTTCTCCAGTAACGTTCTACATGTATATGAGTGAAACAGTAATAACAGAAAAGTTTACCAATTGTTTACATGCATACTATTTCTCTGCAGTATCTGTTCTTTCACTTGTATGAAGCAGACAGGATGTGGCAAAAGCTTTTCCACATTGTTGTTATTCATAGCGCTTTTCTCTGGTATGTATTCTTCCATGTCTCTGAAGCGTAGAGGATGTAGCAAAGGCTTTGCCACACTGCTTACATTCATTGGGCTTCTCTCCAGTGTGCATTCTTTCATGAATCTGAAGGTAACTGGATGTAGTAAAGGCTTTGCCACACTGTTGACATTCATAGGGCTTTTCTCCGGTATGTATTCTTCCATGTATATGAAGCTTAGTGGATGTAGCAAAGGCTTTGCCACACTGCTTACATGCATAGGGCTTCTCTCCAGTGTGAGTTTTTTCATGTGAGTGAAGGTGAGAGGACTGAGCGAAGGCTTTCCCACACTGCTTACATTCATAGGGCTTCTCTCCAGTATGAGTTCGTTCATGTATCTGAAGGTAGGAGGCAGTAGTAAAGGCTTTTCCACACTGTTGACATTCATAGGGCTTTTGTCCGGTATGTATTCTTCCATGTATATGAAGCTCATGAGATGTAGCAAAGGCTTTGCCACACTGCTTACATTCATAGGGCTTCTCTCCAGTATGCCTTCTCTGATGTACTCTAAGTAAACTGGGATAAGCAAAGTCTTTCCCACATACCTTACAATTTAAACCTTCCTTCCCCATGTGTGTGATCCTGTGCCTTTGAAGACTTGTGTATGAAATACAGGTCTGACCACCTCGTTTACATTTATGGAGTTTCTCTCCACAATGAGTTCCTTCATGTCTTCTAAATAAAGAGGAGAAATCAAAGGCTTTCCCACATATGTCCCATTGAAAAAGTTTATCTCCACTGTGTGTTATCATGTGTCTTGGAACACTGGTGGGATAAGAAGAGGCTTCACCACATTGCTGATATATATAGGGTTGCCACCCAGTATGAGTATCTCCATGCCTTTGAATGTCACTGGAGTGACTGATGACTTTCCCATGTACTGTAGATTCATAAAGTCCATCTCCAGTTTGTAGTAACATTTGTGTGTGAATATTTTTGGGAGAAACCAGAGAATTCTTACATTGTTTAAATTCACATGGCTTCTCTTCACATTCCTCATGCTTGTAGTATTTGTGTCCAGAGTATGATGTGATCTGCCTATGAAGGAATGAAGGTCATATGAAGTCTTTTGCACACCTAATGAAGTGACATGGATTTACTCTATTAACATTTTTCTTTGTTCAAGTAAGAATTGGAATCGATTTGAAGGTTCTCCCACACTATCTTGTGCCTTTGAGTTTACCATATGACTTCTTTAAGGAAGAAGAAGTGACCAGCATGTAATCAATGCTTGATTCATTCACCATTTTCTATGTATTGATAGATTTTTACATTACTACCAACATCAGGTAAAGGCTAGGTTTGCTGACTTGTTCAACTTGCCTAAAAATAAGGAGATTGAAAGCAAACAATCCTTTTCAACACAGCTTCTCTATGGCTATTATCCAAATAGTGGTATTCACATATGCAATTTCATAGTACTTTTTGAATGTCAAATACTTTGAAAAGACTGAATATCTGTTACAGCTAAGTATATATTTCTGGTAAAAAACACTATAAGAAGAAATACTTCTCAAATTATGCATACTTCTTTGGTTGGTTTGCTTTAAAAATGATATGACAGTTCTCAGACCCCCTCGTGGACTCCTCTTGTGAGTACACTTACCTTACATTGCTCCCAGAGTTTTCAATATGGTCTTCAGTGATCTTGTCTTCCCATTTCTTTCCTAAAATGAGAACACAACAATCTTTATGAGTATTTAGGAGCTAGAAATGCTTTACCAAATCCTAGGTGCCATTTATGCTGCAATAATTCACCAATTGATTCCCTTTTCACCTTCTGCATAAATGACCAAAATAAACATGAGTTCTCGATTTGATTAATTTTAGAAACGTCATTATTACCTATAGAAGCCAGGTTTCTGAGGACTTCCAGCATCACATCTCTGTAAAGGTTCTTCTGGGAAGGATCCAGCAAAGCCCACTCCTCCTTGGTGAAGTTCACAGCCACATCCTCAAAGGTCACTGAGATCTAAAATATCCCCCCCAAATGTATAGTGGAGGCCAGGAGAGATTGACAGCATGAGAAATCTATACTCAACATGCATGATGTTCATATGATTCCCTGGCCTCTCGATTAATTCCACGATTTGGTCCATCAAATCTTTACTGTACTCAACTTCTTCCAGCCATTCCAACACTAGAAATTGGCTACTCAGAAGGCAAACATCATAGTGATTTATACCTTTTCTTTGGGGAGTTCACAGGAAGTAAGACAGGCTCCCAGATTACTCCTAACTTCTTTATTGGTTGCATCTCTATTACATGTCCTAGAAACGTGTTGTGTGGTACAGAGCTAATATAAGCACTTTTGATAGTACTTATGTTTAGAAAACAAAGGTGATGAGTAGGAAATTGCAGGAATCATGAAACTAAGAGATTCTGCCAATTACAGTGGCTCCCTGGACCTACAAAGTTAATATAGACAACATGGTATTTACTGATGTCTTGTTTCCTCTGAAAGTCTATTGTTCCATACTTAAAGAAATGCCTAGAACCAGCCCCCACGCACACCCTCTGGGCATGGGGTCACTAAAAAGATACCTTCACAGACAACATTGAGACAAACTTCCACACAGGTTGTCACAATGCATTAGCTGGAGATTGAGCTCATCCTGTGTGATTACACTGAGAACAACTAGAAGTTTGCAGGTACTTTACTCCAGAACAAATTTAGTTAACTAGCTTACTATTAAATGGCCAAAACAAACATGAGTTCTCGATTTGATTAATTTAATTTATTTATTAATAAACACAACAATTTGATAATTTCCTGTGGTTACTGTCAAACCAGAATGGGGGAAGTGAAAGATGGCACATGTCTTAGAAATAACTCAATGACCCAAAAATGTCCCCTTGTCCAAACAACAGCCTTACAAAATTTTATAACCCTAAAGACAATCTTCTTAATAAACAGAAGGCACTACATTTCTAAGTCTCATAGCAGCAAGGCATGTTCAATGATTGTCAAACTCTTCTTAACAGCAGCCGGTTCACTACCATAATGTAGTCATGAGACACATACCAATGTTCTGCTCAAGGACATTTTGATCAATGTTGGGCTTTATGTGCAATGGTTGTCTGTTGTGAAAGAGATTCATCGTGCCTGTAGCAATGGTGGTGCCAACAAACCTAAGGGAGACGATCACCCAGAGTGTGGTCAAGCAACAAGTCTGTAGCCCAGATTCCTGAACTATCCCACACAGTCTGGGTGTGAAACAGGCCACCACTCACATCTGTAAGCATGCTAGGATGTCTGCACCATGATGGAACAGGCAAAAAGAAAACGTCTCTGCCACTGACACAGAACCACACGCAAGGACTGAGAACATACAGAACCACCCCAAACAATGAAGAATGCACATTTACACTCAGAGACATCAGCCCAACTCTGTCAGGACAATGATGCAGGCAGGAGGGCTTCATGGGCCTTCAACCCTTGGGAAGCACACTGAGGACTCTGGGTCACAGCAAGACTGCACAGGACATAACCCACACCCCTACAAGTGCACCACCAGTGAAATCCCATGTATGCCCAAAGATCATGAGAGCAAAAGCAAAAATCAGATCAGGAGCAGGTGAAAAGCCTCCAGGGAAGGGGACATGAAACAAGACTCTCAACAGACACAGGGCAAAGTGGTGACTCAAGAGAAAATGTGACCATTTTGAAGGAAAAAAAAACGTAAAAGTCCATCACAGGAAATTCATAGAGAATACCCGAGGTGTGCTGTATAGGTATCCAAGTCATCCAACACACATTTCAGAAAAGGAGCTAAAAGCAATTATTGAAACTGTCACTTCAAAAAACCAGAGAAAGAAGAGCAAGGTAAACCTAAATTAACCACAGGAAGGTAACAGAGAAGGTGTGGATGAAACCCCAATCAGGAAATCCACAGTCCGCAAAATCAACTTCTTCATGAACATCAGCATCTCTGATAAACTGACATAAGGCTAAGAATACAGAGGACAAGGACTGGGGATGTGGCTCAGTGGAAGAGTGCTTGTCTATGCCCTGGGAAAAACTGGGTTCAATCCTCACTGACACAGAAAAAGAAAGAATTAAAAGTGTAAATTATACAATAACATTAAAGAAAAAAGCAAAGAGGACTGAAAACCTACTAACAGATTTAAAATTGTCATCGTCCACAATGCATTGGGACTTCAAGATTATCTTAAATGTGCTTGACAAAAATTAGGCAACTTGCAAAAACTGGACCATTTCAGTGAGAGAGAGTTTTTTTATTTTTACACACAAGGGGAAATACACAAAATAGATGAGCATATGGCTGCTGAAAAAAATAGACTCAATAACTAATTACTACTAAAAAAGGTACGGCAAGGCTCTAACATCACAAACAGGCTTCCATGAGACACATAAAAACTGCCACCAATTTTCTACATTTTTTCCAGAACATAGAAGCTCAGTTAAAATCTTCTAATTCTTTCTGAGGCATAAGTTACCATATTATCCAAATTAAATGGATCAAGAAAAGTATTAAATAGAAAACTATGAATGATGCTCATAATCACAAATGCAAAATTCAATCATGAATGCAAAAAACTCTATGATTAAGTCATCACACTTCAGGTGTCTATAAAAATGATGTGAAAATTATGGGCACAGGAACCCTCACTACAGTGACTACAGCATCCATATCCAGAACTGCCCAAAGCTAGATGCAAGGAAGATGAAGATGCGTCTTTCAATACTGAATGGACAAGCTGCAGTTTGGCCACCTCAAAGAACATCACCCAGAAAACAAGCTCTGCAGCCTGGAAAGATACAGCACCCTTAAAGGCAGACTGGAAAGTGAGAGAAGCCAGTTTGAAATGGCCAAGTGCAGTAAGATTCCAAGTCAAGAACATTCTGGAATGAACATTATAGATGCACTAGCAGAACTGATGGGTGCCAGGGACTCAGGGAGCACAGAGGGAGGAAGGAATGAGAGGAGTGATGAACAGGTGGAACACAAGATTCCCAGAGCAGTGAAACTCTTCTGTACATTTTCTTGTATACTATGTGACACACAAAGTCACATAACACAGAGGAGGAACCTAAGGTAAATTGTGAACTTGGGCTTATGATAACGTTTTGCTTCATCCATTCTCTTTATCAAATGTTCAACCCTGGTTTAGTAACTAACAAACATCATACACCAATGGAATATGTTGAAAACAGTGGAGACTATCGGCTGGATAGAAGGGGTATTCGATACTATGAGTAATGGCACATTTAATTGTCACCTTGATTGGATTAAAAGATACAGTGATTAATAAGCTTTGGGGTGTGTCCATGAGGGTGTGTCTACAAATGATTGGCATGTGGAACAGCGAATCAAAATGGAGAACCTCCTTAAGCTAGGCAGCACCATCCAATAGGATAGTGTCTTGGGAGGCACAAAAGTTGGAAGAAGAAGGAAGCAGCAGCAGAGCAAGCTCCTTTCTTCTCAACGGGTTCTTGATGGCTGCTGCAATGGTCTGAGGATATCAGACTCTGCCTACCTCACTCTCCCAAAGTGGACTCTGCCTGTGATTCTCCAGGGAGTTTCCAGAACCTTTGGTCTGGACTAGGGCAGCACCACTGATCTCTCTTGTTCTGAGGTTTCAGCCTCTTGGACTCTGCAGCTACTACTTCTCAAGCTCTCCAGCTGCAGATGGCCACTCTGGACATCCAGCTTCAGGTCAAGTAGGCCAATCTAATAAGTCTCCCTTTTATAACCACACTTCGTGTTGATGCTGTTCCTCTAGAAATCATTGACTAACAAACTATAAGTCTAAAATTGCTCTGAAAAACAAAATTGATTTAATAAGAAAATGAATGAACTACCATGCCATAAACTTTAACAAATATAAACATAAGAAACAATATTACATAATGAATACCTTTCCCAAATAATAATGCAAAAAATAAAGCAAAGAAGAAAAGTCATAGTTACAAATTTCAAAACTATGAACGAAACTGATTTTCACTACTATTTCCATCTGGAAAGAAACTGGATGATAAAACTTTTTTTTAATATATATTAATTCTTTAGTTCTAGCTGGGCACAATTTTTTTAATTTAATATTTATGTGGTGCTGAGGATTGAACTCAAGGCCTCACGCATGCTAGGTGAGCGCTTTTTCTCTGAGCCACAATCCAAACCCCTGGATGATAAATCTGTAAAAGGTATTCTAACTGCTGGTGTGGTGGTGTGCACCTGTAATTTCAGCCACTAGGGTGGTCAAGGCATGGAACTGGCAAGTTGGAGGCTCTCTCTGCAATTTAGCAAGACACCCAGAAAGTTTGTGAAACTTGGTCTTCATCAACAATAAATGGGGGGACTGGGATTGTAGCTGAGTGGCAGAGCACTTGCTAGCATGTATGAGGCACTGGGTATGATCCTTAGCACCACAGATAAATTAACAAAAATAAGGTATTCTGTCCCTCTACAACTATACAAAATAAAAATAAAAATAAATAGGTACATAATAAATAGGAAGGGCTGAGGACGTGCTCAGTGGTCAAGTGCCTCTAGGTTTGTTACCCAGTAAAACAACTTCCCACCTCCAAAATGCTGCTCACACATTGAAATTCATTTTTTTGAGGACAACATAAGCATGATCAAGTCCCTGGCTTCAATCCCAGCACTCAATACATCAGCAAATAAGTAAACCCCAGTCTACAATACTAATTTTCTTGGGGTGGAGAGTAGCTCAGTAGTAAGAACTTGAAAGCCTTTGGTTCAATCCTCAACAGTCCATGTACACACACACACACACACACACACACACACAAGAACAAAAAAAATCCTGAAAATATACGTAATGAGTGATAAAAAAGATTATAATACAAAAGATACACAATGAGAGGCAACAAAAATCAATGAAAAGACAACACACTTTCTTACAAAGGAGACAGAACTTGACCATGATCTACACTCTTTGAAAAAACAAAGAGCATTTCAGTAAATTATGTGAAATTCAGGGCATGGATTATTGTGTTTTATGGGGTGAACTTCGAAAAACTATATCTAAAATGAAAATACTACACTGTATCTAAGACCAGTGAAAATATTGTACAGGACAGAGAGAGTAGAGAGAGCATTTATGTTACTCCCAAGTTTCATAAGCTAAAAGGCCAGCTCCCAAATGGGTAGCCCTAGGAGGAGGTAATTAGGAGGGAACAGGAATCAGGTGACATGGTGGGAGTGCTTGTGAGAAGATCAGCACCCTCACTGAGACATATATATCTCTCCTTTTCAGAAAACAGGTGTCATTTATTATTTCACTGATAAAGTATTCAGTGATTTTTAAATGATCACAGTTGGGTATTTTAGGTATTGCCATATTGTCCTTAAAACTTCCAATGAAGATGGGTGTGATGGTGCACATCTGTAACCCCCGTGGTTCAGGGGTCAGAGGCCCAAGTTGATGTAGCAAGACCCTGACTCAAAAGGAAGAATCTAAAAGGGGCCAGGGATGTGGCTCAGTGGCGAAGCACCTCTGAGTTCCATTCCTGATACCAAAAAACACACAGCTAACATGAACCCGCCAAGTCCAGACAACAAGAGTAACAACAAACTGTCATTCCTGTCAAATTCATCAGCTTGTCAACGACTGTAACTAATTTACATAAAATCAAATTCATAAATTTATCCACCATAATTTTTGTAGAAATGGATTCATTTCCTGCAGCAATAATGGTAGACAGAGTTTCTCTGTATCTTAAGTGGCATTGTGGAATCTAGGACATGAATTTCAATTGGAAATCATTGAAAAGACAAGATCAAATCTCACCAATTTTCTATGCATACTCAGGGGTAGCAAAAGATAAATTAGATGTGTTTACTTATTTATTTATTGTTTGTTTGTTTGTTTTTCGGTTCTGTTCTTTTTCTATGGTTTGGGATCAGAGATTAAACCCAGAGGAACTTTACTGATAAGTCACAACCCCAGACATAAGGCCTGGCTAAGTCCCTAAGGCTGTACTCAATTTTACAATCCTACTGCCTCAGCTTCTGGAACAGCAAGGATCACAGGTGTGCACCACTGTACCTGGCTGTAATTCTTTTCACAATGGAAATGTAACTAGACTTTTAAAAATCCACTTCTTTCTTGCCTATTTAATAATAGTCCATCCCATTTGGCTCTGAAAAAATAGACCTGGGCCTCAAAATGTGAGTAGAGCATTGCAAAGTGATACACAGAAAGCTTTGGTGCTGAGGGAGCACACATGTGTCAGCTTCAAGTGGCAGGGAAGGTCCCTGACAGCTGGGACATGACCTCTCCTGGTCTTGCTTCCTGAAAGCCTCTAGGATCACCCTCCCAGGGACCTAGACCATGACTCCAGTCTACGAGGCATTTCAGGTTTGCACAGCTCTGCACTGGGGTGGGTGTTGCTTATGCTCTGGGAGTGGTTTCGCTCCATCACACTGTGAAACTACAAGGGCAGGAATCACTGGTGTCCTGGCCCCTCAGCACCAGCATCCACAGGCTGACTGGCCACCTCTTTCCATGGAATGGGAACAGAGCTTGGGAAAAACAAGGTCCCAAGGAAGTAGCTGTCTAGATGAGGCCTGTTCCAGGAGATTCCTCAGCCCAGAGCCCCCAGCAGCTTCCCTGAGAGGCTGCACCCCACACCTCAGGCTGTCCTCTACGAGCAACTGACAAAGGGCCTGAAGTTCTGTTCACCCTGCAGGGACCAGGGCAGCTGTGGGCACCTTGTGGCAGCTCCAGGAGAGGACAGTGGCTGAGGACATAGGACCCTGTGAGGCGTCCAAAGGGAACCTCTGCCCAAGAAATCTGACATGGTGTCTACACCTAAGGAAGATAAAGGGAGAAGCACAAGATTTTTACAGCTGTGAACTCAAGTTCTCTATACAGTTGCATCTACATCAAAGAACCTTCAGAGTATTTGACTTGGCTAACCAGACCACCATGAGGGTAGAAAGGCAGGATCCTGTATGGAGAGCAAAAATTATCTTGGGCTATCTTAAGCCCTTTAATACCCAATTATCTTAATTTCTGTATCAGACCACAATTCTCAAAACTATTAAATTTCTCAGAATATATAACTACCCTTACCAGATATCTAGTCCCTACCATCTACCAAAGTAAGAATGTAATAACAACAGACAGAAGAAATTTCTTTTTTCTTCCTTTCTTTCTGTAGCCCACCAGTCTGATGATCCTACCAATGCAATTGGTTAATGTAGTGATACACAGTTTCTTTTATAAAAGTTCATGTAGGCCATGCACAGTGCCACACAACTGTAATCCCAGTAGCTTTAGAGGATAAAGTAGGAGGACTGCTAAATTCAAAGTCAGTCTCAGCAATTTAGTGAGGCCAGAAGGAACTTGATGAGATCATGTCTCAAAATACAATCTAAAAAGGACTGATTCTGGCTCAGTGATTAAGTGCCCCAGGGTTTAACCCTTGTCTTTCAGGGTGGGACACATACATCATTTAGGGTCACTTGAATCCATGTTCCTGACTATGGTCATTAATATTTAAATCAAAATGAACTATTTTCCATAGCTGGGATTGCCAATGCCTTTAATGTCAACAGCTTGAGAAACTGAAGCAGGAGGGTCAGGACTTACAGGCCAGGCTGGGCAACATAGCCAGACCCCATCTGAAAATCAAATTTAAAGAGTTGGGGATGAAGAACAGAAGAATGAATCAAACACTATTATCCTATGTGCACATATGACTACAGGACTGGTGTGAAACCACATCAAGTACAACCAGAAAAAGGAGCAGTGACACTCTATTTATGTGTACTGTGTGAAAATGCATTATAATGCCATGTATAACTAATAAAAACAAATTTAAGTAAATAAATGATTTATGTCAAATTGGGGCCGGGGGGCTTGGAACATAACCCAAGATTCAATATCCCTAGTTTCTATGTACAAATGCCTTTTTCCTTTTAAAGTAATTATTTTGACCAAACACAGGGAACTGTTAAATGATTATTCTTTCCTCTCAAGTATAATAATCACAAATAGAAAACAAATGCTTTCAAAAGTGTTCTTCTTACCAGGGACACAGGCCTTGTTAGAATGGCCTTAGGCCTGAGCCTAAGCAACTCCATTTTAGAAGACCTGCAGTTTCACCAGGCACATCCACAGATCCCTCCAGTAAGGCCTCAAACAAGTTCCTTCCCCTCACCCTGATAAAGAGAGTGAAGCCTCTGACAGGCTGTCCTTGCCTGATAAGACGGAAAGGCAAGAGGATCAGGGTGGAGATGATCCCAGGGTAAATGATGTCACTGAGAAATAGGGTGGTAGCTGATAAGGATTGAAAGCATGATCAAAATCCCCCAAATTTAGTATAAATGATAGAGCTGATGAGCAGGAATTCAGCCAACAGAAACAAGGATGCACTCGAGCTGGAGAGTCTGATGAGGACCTGACATCCCATCACTTGGCATCTTTCCTGAGCCTCTGCAAGATCCTCACCATTCTCAAACTCTACTGCCTCATCTGGACCTTGGTGAGAGCTGCACCTCCTCCCTAGGACCCCCTCCTCAACTGGTCCTCTGCACCACACCAGGAAATGCTTGCCTTGGTTCCAGACCTGGTCACCGAGGTCTGAGTGAGTGTGCATCTGCTGGACTCACAGCCTAAGATATAAGATCTTTGAACTTAGCATGCAGAGGGAATGTCATCAGCTTATCATAATTAAATGTGTTTTCCAGTGCTTAGAATGAATCTAGAATTGTTTGCTGTGAATTAATTAACCTAGAATTGTTGCAGTTAGGGGGATAAACAAGTCAAGATGGCACCTGGCTTTTAGCCAAAAGAAGTAGTGGTTGAGAAGTAAGGCCAGCAAGCCATTAAGATGATAGAGATTCCTTAATGAGTGACTGCTGTGTCTAGATTATGTCAATTAAGTTAAGCTGTGTGTAATCATTAAGATGATGATTCCTTATTGGTTGACTGTTATACCTAGTTTTTGTTAACTGAATACACAGCTTGTTCTTAATTATGTAGATATACCCCTACTGTCCTACAATAAACGGCTCCCACTCCTGCTGTATCCACCTTCACAAGTTGATCTTCACCCCCCAGTTAGTTTGCTGCTTCCAGGCTGTGGCACATTTTGCTGTGAATTGATTATGTCTATGGCAATGCCTAGCATTAAGGATTGTTGTTTTCTTGATTAAGAACCTATACAGTTCAACTGTATTAAGTAATTTGAGTGAATAGAGCATTGAAAGGGGCACAAGTGTGTGGACATTCTTTATTTCTCCCCTTGACTGCATAAGTCACAGTTTTGCCCCCTCCACACAGCCCTGTAATCCCAGGAACTTTGGAGGCTGAAGCAGAAGTGAAGCCAGATTTACAGATAGGTAGTTAGGTAAATTGGGTCTAATATTGTGTAAGATAAATAAAACAGAGGCCCTTATAGAGAATGGAGTCCTGGAAACCAGAGCAGCAATTGAAATGTTAATGTCCCCAAGGCAGGAATCCATTCTAAGGAACTGTTTATCATAATCCAAAAGCCACCCCAGGCCTTTCCTGCCCTGATTACTCCTCCAGCCCACCAATCTCCCACCTTTTGGACCTTCCCACCTGCATTCTATCACTGCAACATAATGAGAAACAAAGTGTGGGAAAGCGGAAAGAAGACTTTAGCTATAAAAGAGGGAAGACCTTCCCCTTACAGGGATTCCACCTCTTGGGTCCCCTTCTTCCTGTGGGGAGAAGTCTTTTCTGCTGTCCTTTAATAAACCTCTACTTTCCACTCTACACTTGCCTCAGCGTGCTTCTCTGGTGTTATACTTCAGCATTTGGGGAAGCAAGGACTCGTCACTGGTAAACAGCGGTAACAGAAGGATCACAGGTTGGAGACCAGCTTCCACACCAAGTGGGTGCACACCTCAAAAATCAGTAAAAGTGGAGGCTGGGGATGTGGCTGATAAAGCTCCCCGAGTTTGGGTCCCCAATTAAAAGAAAAGAACTATTCTCTCCAATATTTCATTAGATGAAAAGTGACAATTAGCGGACGGTGTCCATTTGGACCAAGTGGGAAGAACGAACGTCTGGCCGAGCTGTGAGCTGGAGGGAAGGTGGGGTTTAGAAGGGAGGAGGCGCCTGCAATTTGGGGAACCTACAGCAGCCTCCAGAGGAGCTCCCCTGGGAGAAGGAGGGCGCATGTGTGGCCCTGCTTCCTCCACGTTGGGAAGAGTGGGTCGGCCACCAGTAGGGAGCAAAGGGGACACCAGGGACCTGACCCGCCCTTCCAAACCCAGGGAACCAGGGGACAGGGTCCAGGGCCACCCTCCAGCGGGCACTCTGCCACACTCAGCAGCTCACCTCAAAAACCCAAAACCCAGCTCACCCCACGAGACCAAGGGACAGGGCCACGACTCCGCTGCGCTCCCCAGCTCACCCGGGCACCTGGCCCCAAGGCAGGTGGTGACGCGTGCCTTCTGCCCTGGTCGCAAACTCACCATTTTTGTCTTCTGTGGTGACTCGCCGTCCTCTCGAGGAACCTCCAGGCACCCGAGACGGGGATGGGGGGGGACACAGGCAGCGCAGAGTCACCTGAGTCCCTGGAGCAGAGAACTCTTGGCTTGAAGGATGAGGAGGGGAGTCCCTGAGGAAGAAACGCTCGCGAGATTGCGGAAGCCCGCCCTTCCTCTCCCTCTGCGCACTGATTGGGCAGTTTCCCCAGCATCCGGGATGGACGGCCTCCAGGCCCGCCTCTGCATCGTGATTGACATGCAACAACATCCAATCACTGGCTGAAATTGGGTAGAGTGACAGATGCTTGGCCCCAGCCCTTTTCAGGCAGAGCTTTTCAGCTGTGCTGGGAACTAATCCAGGTGGGAAGCCTTGGCTTAGCCTCTGGTGCAGAGGTGACACCTGGCGCTGAGCTAGGCTTCAGCCATAGAGTGCTTTCTGAGCATGGCGAGGCCCTGGGTTTAACCTCAACACAAAAACAAAGCACAGCTTCTCAGGGAGGGTGAGGCTGGAGGAGCCCAAGGTCAGGTCAGTGTCTGCAAACAATGAGACCCTCTCTTTTTATTTTATTTTTTTTAAGTTGTAGATAATACAATCTTTATTTATTTCTTTTTATGTGGTGCTAAGGATCGAACCCAGTGTCTCATGTGTGTGAGGCAGGCATTCTACCACTGAGGTACAACAACAGCCCCGAGAGACCCTCTCTTAAAATAAAATGAAAAGGGTGGGGATGTAGCTCAGTGGTCCAGGTCAAGCCCCACTGGGTTTATTATATATATATATATATATATATATATATATATATATATATATATATATATATATATATATATATACCTCAGGCAAATTAGAAAGACACGGTCTCCATATTTTTGAAACACTCTTTAAAGATATCATATATATCCCACATAAATATGATATCTACTAATGAAAACAATTTGAAAATTATTTTAGTAATTCTCATTACCTCATGGCCTCTGATCTTTGAGGAGGCAGCCTGAGCTATAAAAGGAAACATCTGGGGTTCAGGCTGTGGCTCAGTGTTCCATCCCCAGCAGAGAAAGGGGTGGGTTGGAGGGGAGGCAGGCAACCCTCTCAAACAGCAATGTGCAGCGGAAATAAAATGGGCGCCTTGTGCTCAATGTAGATAGTCTACATTCCAGAATTATCAATTCTTATGTACAGACCTGACTCTGCTGATCCCACAAGTCTCCTCTGCTGTTTGCCCTAAAAGCAAAAAGAAAAGGTGTTGATTGAAAGCAGGAAAGGAAGTTTGACCAGTGCAGCTACACCAGGGAGACAAGGAAACCCTCTCCTTACCCTGTGTTTAGGTGCTGACAAGGGCTGTAAGATTTTCAAGAAAGGGAAATCATTGTCATGAATGTATAGGGGAAATTGTATGTAGGAGTTAATATTAATTGTAAAAGAATAATATCATATTATTATTGCAGTAGGTGATATGCAAGTAATATCATAATATGTAGAATTGTATTAGGTTAGGCTTCAGGCATCTGTAGTCTCATAACATGTCTGTGAGCTCAAGCTCATTTGCCCCCTTGAAACATGTCATTCCATTGCACAGACTGACCTCATTATTTTCTCTCAGTATAAAGTCCCCCTTTGTGAACTCTTTTTATGTCAAGGTTTCAGATGCACCAACATTTTCAAGAAAAGCCACAAGCCCATCTGCATCCTGCCTAGGAAGCAATGTACCCCCAGAAGCTGACCCAGTGCTCTCAGCTTCCTGGGTTTCAACTGATAGTTAAACCAGAAAGAAATGATAACCCTGCTCAGCTCTGCCAGAAAGCCCGCATATAAAACATAAAAATGTGTCACTTGGGGCCAATACACCCTGCCATATTAACCCCAATAATGGAAAGTATATACCATTTTATTCTCTTCTCTTAAGTTGGACTTTGTGAAGTCTTTCACATCCTGCACAGTGTCTCACATTCATTCTACCCAACAATTTTGCCCATGGACCAGGGGGGCTCTTGTGTAAAAAGTGTGGAAACATGGGCACATAGCTGCCCAGAGCTGAGAATTGAATCCCAGGTGCTTTTATTGTTCCCCATGTGGAGATTCAATTGATGGTGGGGGCACTTTAGCACTGAGCTGCATCCCCAGCCCCCCTTTTCATTGTGGTTCAAAGAAGGTGGGTGGGAGCATAAGTGTGATGGATCTGAGAAAATAACCCCAGATGGTGACTCCAACCTGTTATCAGACCAATGAGGAAATAAGAAGTACAAGCATGGTGGTGCAGGACTGTAATCCCAGCCTCTCAGGAGGCTGAGACAGGAGGATTGATTGCTCAAGCCAGCATCAGCAAAAATAGGGTGCTAAGCAACTCAGTGAGATCTTGACTCTAAATAAAATACAAAACAGGGCTAGGGATGTGGTGAAGTGGCCAATTGCCCCTGGATGATTGGAAGGATGGGTGAATGGGTGGGAGGATGCATGGACTGATGGGAAGATGTATGTATGTCTGAATGGATGGCTGGATGAATGGGTAGATGGGTGGGCAAATACACAAATCCATGATGCATGGGTGCTGGGAGCCATTAGCCAAGTAGGTATGACAATTTCCTTGCAAGCGTACCCCATGTTGCTGACATTTGCAGTGACATTGAATGTAGGTGACCTTGCTCAAGGACCAAGGCGGATTAGGGTGTTCCCGGTTTAAGATAATTGGGTTTAGGGCATTCCAGGTTTAAGATTATTCCTCCTGGGAATAGGGCGTATCCTGCTGCCTGAGTTCCCCTTGAGTTCTCATGGGATTTAGACAGTATTTTTTGAGAGATAGAAGCCCAGTGGAGGTGGATTTGGGCAGAGAACGTGGATTTGGGCAGAGAACGTGGATTTCCCCAGAACATGATTGTAGACGGCTGGTGTGAGTTTGGGAATAAAGAGTTGCTGTTTGAATCTACAAGCTGTGTGGTGGCTCGTGATTGTGTGCCCAGCCAGACTGTGGCATTTGTGCCCAGCCAGACTGCGGCACATGGGAGAGAAAATGGGCAGATTGGTGGAAGCAGGGATGGCTGGTACATAGACAGAAGGATAGATATATACACAGATGCATGCTGATGGATTTGAGTAATGATAGTGATTTGCTAATCCTGAGAATAAAGGGCTCAGAACTGAGTACACTTCTACAAGCCTGTATGACATCATGTACACAGTTTAGCCAAAATAAAAAAATTCGCCACACTCTCTAAGATCCTCTGGCCTTCAAAGTCCCCCACTCAGACCATCTCTTTTGCCCCCATATTGGCGATGTCTCCCCCACACCCCACTAAGACATAATTTTTTCCCTAGTCCCCAGTCATACTGGGGATCAGGGTTTCTGTGAACTCAGGATATGCAAGTGTCTTTTGCACCCATAGCTTTCAAATCCTTTGGGTCCAAACCCAGCAGTGGCATTGCTGGGTCATATTGTGATTCAATCCTAAGCTTTTGAGAGGCCACCACATTGTTCTGCCAAGGGCCACCTGGAGCCCCAGGAGTTGGGAGAGGCAGGAAGGAGCTTCCGTGGAGCCTGTGGAGGGAGCTGGACACCATTGTAAGAGGTGGGTCCTGTCCACATCTGGCCCTTAGAACCCCTGAGTGGGACCTGGTGTGGGAACTGGGTCTCTGCAGAAGTAGTCAGTGAAAGATCCTGAGATGGGTTCCTTCTGGGTCAGGGGCCCTTATGCAATGGCAGTGTCCACACAAGAGACAGAAGAGAGGACACAGACACAGAGATGGAGCCACATGGAGACAGAGGCAGAGACTGGAATTATGGGGCCACCTGAAGCCCCAGGAGCTGGGAGAGGCAGGCAGGAGCCTCCCTGGATCCTGTGGAGGGAGCTCATCCTTGTGACCACTGGTCTCAGTCCTTGGCCCTCCAGGGCTGGGGGAGGGGGTGGTAGTTTTTTATTTCCTGCGTTATGACAACTGGTTTTACAAGCCTCCTCCGTGGTGTTCAATCTGCAATCCCCACGTGCTTGTGTGTCTGGTGCACGGCTCCATGTCAGAAGCGTTTGCTTCTGTACATTGCTTCCAAGGAAACCGGGCTTTGTGTTTATGTGGGCTGTGTCTCATCCAGCAACGAAGCGTGATCAAAAGCCCCCAAATTTAGTATAAATGATAGAGCTGATGAACAGGGATTCAGCCAGCAGAAACAAGGATGCACTCGAGCTGGAGAGCCTGCTGAGGACCTGACATCCCATCACTTGTCATCATTCCTGATTCTCTGCATGATCCTCACCGCTCTTAACCTTTACCGCCTCATCTGGACCTTGGTGACAGCCCCAACTCCTCCCTATGACCCCCTCCTCAACCGGTCATCCGCTCCACACTCCACGCTAGGGAAAGCCTACCTTGGTTCCAGACCTGATTACCACGGTCTGAGTGAGTGTGCATCTGCTGGACTCAAAGCCTAGGACTTAAGACCTTTGAACTTAGCATGCAGAGGGAATGTCTGTCACTAGCCTGTCCTGATTAAGTGTGTTTTGCAGTGCTTAGAATGAATCTAGAACTGTTTTCTGTGGATTGATTATGTCTATTGCAGTGCCCAGCATTAAGGATTGTGTTTTCTTGATTAAGAACCTATAGAGTGAAACTGTATGGAGTAACTTGAGTGAATAAAGCATTGGAAGGGACATTCTTTATTTTTCCCCTCGACTGCATACATCGCAATTTTGCCCCCTCGCAACCTAAAGATTTTTTGGAATCTATATTCTAGGAGTCAATGTTTGGAGGGTAAGAGGAAAAAGGAAACATTTTTCGTGGTGCGACTTGACACAGGGGATTTTCTGCTGGTAGAGAGGCAAATTGTGTTTTTCTGCTATTTTTTCAAATGTGCTCAAACAGTTTGTACTGAGCCTCTTCCCTGCATTCTTGTCCCATTGGGGTGGGAACACCTTTAACTCAGCTGCAGGACAGAGGACCAGCCCCTGCTCCCTAAAAGGTCTTAACTAGCCCCACCCAGCTGTGCTTTTGACCCTTAAGCAACCTGGCCAGGGGGCCAAAGGCAGACTGCCTTAGGGTCGGACAGTAATGCTGACCTCTGCCTTTAAATCACTGTTTTAAAGTGCCCACGCTCTGGAAAGGGAAAATGCAAAAGATGGGAGAACACGAGGGGCGAGGGGAAGACACAGGGAAACAGTCCATTAAGGAGGAGAGAGCTGACGCCTGACCTGGGGACCCAGGCAGCTGCACCAGCCACAGCCAGTTCTGGGCTGTTCCATCACCATGGTAACCAGGGGAGCCTGGGGGCGGAGCCTGGCTGCCTCATCAGGCCTTTCCCATTTTCCAGGGCTTCCCATGGCTCCTTCCTCTGTCACCCAGGCAGGGCATGTGGTCCCGCCTTCCAGCCACTAACCTGTGCTTCCTGTTTACTGTTGTGGGCCACTGGGGCTGCAAGGAGCCTGCATTTTTAAGAATGTGCACCTGAAATACAAGAGATCTCTTTCAGGCACAATCTGACTCCACAGGCTTCTCTGTTGCAGCCCTAAGCCCGACTCGCTCTGAAGCTAAATCTGTGTGTGTGTGTGTGTGTGTGTGTGTGAACAGCTTGCTTTACAGTGCTTCTTTTTGCTCTTCATGGTAATATTACTAAATAATGTTCCGTTGATGAGAGGTCACAAACATAGTCTTCTTATAATTTTGGAGATCTTGGGAATGCGTTTTGCACCCCTCAGACATCAAAGCCAGCATCTGAGATCTTTTCTCACAATGTTTCTGTGATGACCAAGAAATCCTTCTTCTCCTTCCTGACTACATAATTACAATAAACAAACAAATGCATACACAGGGATTTTTTAAACCACATCACGTGACGTCCCAAATAGAATGAGTGCACTACTAGTCCAAAGTAAAATAAATGGGCCCAAATACTTTTAAGAGCCACATGATTTAATGAGGCTCACGTTAAAATTCCGTGGTCATATAACAGTAAGTTATATTTTTATTACGAATGCATGTTTCCAGTTATTTGGATAATCTAGAATCCTTAATTCATAAAATAATTGACATATATGTCTGATTTTTTAATTAATATGTATCTATTTTTTCTAATCGTTTTTCAAAAGAAAACACTTCAGTTATATTTCTTATACATGCATCTATCTCATGTTCTGCATTTTATAGTACAGATATTTAAGATGAATGTATTTTATTATAAAATATCTATTTCAAGAGATATACAACCATCAAGCAATCTCTAATTATCAAATTACTGTACCAATTTTTATAAGATGATCAATAGATATGATTCTGTCAACAGAAATGTCCAACAGCTTTAACTATACTTTCATTGACACACTTCTTATCAAGGTACAATAAGTAATTTGTTTAGACTCTAAGATTTATAAAAATTGTCCCAAAGTAAAACAAAAAGAAAGATTTTTATAGAAGAAAACGAAGATGTTTCTACAGAGAGGAAACACACGTTTACTAGTATGATTATCTAGCCCTAAGTGACAGAAATAAAAGGATCTCTACTAGGAGGTCCTAAAAAGAAAGAAATCATCTTCAGATAAATGGAAAGGTCTTTATATTCTAAATTTTCATGATGAAAATATTAATATAATTATCTAGACAGATGACATGGAAAGGTCAAAACAATTGAGAAACAGATTTATGTATAACTGGACTGACTATATATATTTCAACAATCAATTCTAGGATATTCTAGCCTATTTCCCTGATTTTATTATGCTGATGTAAGCTTTTTCTCCACATTCTGACATGACAGAACTTATTAAAATATTAAGCTTATACCTACAATTTGTGCTGTTTGATCAAGGACCAATTTATAATGAATCAAATTTATACAACCTTGATCAAACAATAAGTGTTTTAAAATGCTGACTTAAATTCCAATTTAGACACTTCTCATTGGAGAGTAAATTTGACTGATACAAAGATATCAGTAATTGCAATGATTGCTGCTGATTCTTGCATATCATTTCTGTTCATTGGATGTTTGTGGGATTTGAGAAAACATTATATTCAAAATGTTCTCCACATTAAAGCCATATGTGAGTTTTGAGCAATAAAACTTACATTGTTAGAAATTCATTTGTATTATATACATTCTGTAACTGGACCTATAATCCGTGAAACACTGTAAGACTTGTATACTATTCCCTACACTGGGAAGTAATTTTAATCATAATTTTAAAAGGACAATTAAGAGACACCTATTTAAAGAATAATATCCCAAAATATAAAGATATTCTGTGTAAAGAATAATAGTAAAGAGGAGACACAGGTGTAGCAGGGCCCATAGGGACCTTGGAGACCTTCTTACCAGGTCCTTATTGTCGTCCCTTGATTGAAGCTGTGACATCCCAGTTTTGTGGGAGTGGCAGCCTCAAACCTATATGTGTCTGATGTTGAACTGTGGAGCCACCATGGGGTGAATAGGGAACCCCAGTCAGGGCACCTCTCTGCTCCGATGAGGGGTGCCTCATGTTGGGGTCCTGGTGTGGGGCTGTCTCTGGTTCACAGGGAAGCAGGATGCTAAAATCTTATTTAAATTCCACACATTCAGAAGACAATTTTGTACAGACCTGAGCAGTTTATTTGAATGTAGATGGTTTTTAGTCTCCACACTCTTGGTATAAGATAATATTTTCAGTTCCTACACAATGCTTAATGGACTTGCAGCTGAGTCCCGGGGAAAGGGGCAGACCTTTTATCTATATCACACAGAACAGACCTCTGGGTCCATCTGCTCAGGGCCTCGACGTCTCCATGTTCCTCAGGTTGTAGAAGATGGAGTTGAGCATTGGGTGAGGGTGGTGTGGAAGACAGGCAGAACCTTGTTCCCTGCTGAAGACCAGAAGGATCATGGCTGTGGGTGAGAGCAAAGGGTGCTGACTGGAAGGTCACCACAGTGAGGCGGTGCTGCAGAGGGAGAAGACATTCTTCTTCCCTGTCCCAAGGCCATAAAGCAGAGAGCAAGAAGTACTTGACCACAGAAAAAAGGGATTTCAATGAATGCAAACATAAGGAGATGTCACGCGGATCAGTGAGGGACAGCCAATACACCAGGAAATAGAGAGGTGTGTGGAGGCGGACATCCAGGAGGGTGAGAAGGATCAGTGACAGGTTGTGAATTAGAGCCATTAGGAAGATGAGAGCAATGCAAATGAAGAGGAAAGACTAAATCCATTTTTATATCGTTATTATTTGGGGCTGGGGAAACTCAATAACATAATCAATAATTTAGACTTAACTGACACATATAGAATATTTCAACCTGCATCAAACAGAAACACTTTCTTCTCAGTAGCACATGGATCCTTCTCTAAAATAGACCATATATTATGCCACAAAGCAACTCTTAGCAAATATAAAAAACTAGAGACACTACCATACATTTCATCAGATCATAATTAAATACAATTGGGAATCAAAAACAAAACAAAAAGTAAAAATTTCTCCATCACCTGGAGACTAAACATTAGGCTACTGAATGAACAATGCATTGCAGAAGGAATCAAGGAGGAGATTAAAAATTTCTTAGGGGTAAATAAGAACATAGAAACAACCAATGGAAATCTTAAAGACTATGAAAGCAGTACTAAGAGGAAAATTCATTGCATAGAGTTCATTCCTCCAAAGGAAAAAAAAAAATTAACAAATAAATGACCTCACACTACCACTCAAAGCCCTAAAAAAGAGGAACAAACCAGCAGCAAAAGCAGTAGAAGGCAAAAAATAATTAAAATTAGAGCTGAAATCAATAAAATTGAAACAAAAGAAACACTTGACAATATGGACAAAAAAAGTTGGTTCTTTGAAAAAATAAATAAAATTGACAGACTATTAGCCATGCTAAAAAAGAGCATGAGAGAGAGAACTCAAATTACCTATATACATCATGAAAATGAGAATATTATAACAGATATGAGAAATACAGAGAATAGAAGACATTGAAGTTATCAACAAATTTCTTAAGTCATATGATCTGCCCAGATTGAATCAGGAAGACATACACAATTGAAACAGACCAATATCAAGTGATAAAAATAGAAAACAGAGCTTACCAAGATTGTGCAATATGATTAAGTGGGATTCATCCTAGAGATGCAAGGTTGGTTCCACTTACAAAAATCAATAAATGTAATTCATCACATCAATAGACCCAAAGATAAGAATCATATGATCATCTCAATAGATGCAGAAAAAGCATTTGACAAAATACAGCACCACTTTATGTTCAAGACACTAGAACAACTAGGGATATCAGCAACATATCTCAACATTGTAAAGGCTATCTATGCTAAGCCTCAGGACAACATCATTCTAAACAGAGAAAAATTGACGGCATTTTCTCTAAAAACTGGAACAAGACAGGGCTGCCCTTTTCACCACTTCTATTCAACGTAGTTCTTGAAATGCTGGCCAGAGCAATTAGACAAATGAAAGGAATCAAAGGGATATGTATAGGAAAAGAAGAACTTAAATTGGCACTATTTGCTGATGTTATGATTCTATATCTAGAAGAACCAAAAAACTCCACCAGAAAACTTCTAGAACTGTTTACTGAATTAAGCAAAGTAGCAGGATTTAAAATCAACACCTATAAATCAAAGGCATTTCTGTATATCAGTGACAAAGCCACTGAGAAGGAAATGAGAAAGACTACCCAATTCACAATATCCTCAAAAAAAAAAAAAAAAAAAATACTTGAGAATCAACTTAATGAAAGAAGTGAAAGATCTATACGATGAAAACTACAGAACCAAAAAGAGAGAAATCAAAGAAGACCTCAGAAGATGAAATCATCTAACTTGCTTTTGGAAAAGCAGAATTAATATGATCAAAATGACCATACTACCAAAGCATTATACAGATATAATGCAATTCCCATCAAAATCCCCAAGGCATTCCTCATACAAACAGAAAAAGCAATCATGAAATTCATCTGGAAAAATAAGACATGCAGAATAGCTAAAACAATCCTTAGACTGATGTAGGTGGCATCTCTATACCAGATCTTAAACTATACTACAGAGAAATAGTAGCAAAAACAGCATGGTGTTGGCACCAAAAGAGACTGGTAGACCAATGGAACAGAATAGAGGACACAGACACTAACCCAGAAAATTACAATTATCTTATATTAGACAAAGGTACCAAAAACATGCACTGGAGAAAAAAGCATCTTCAACAAATTGTGCTAGGAAAACTGGAAATCCATAAGCAACAACATAAAACGAAATCCCTGGGTCTCACCATGCACAAAGTGCAAATCGAAGTGGACCAAGGACCTAGGAATTAAACCAGAGACTCTACATCTAATAGAAGAAAAAGTAGTCTGTAATATTCATCATGTGGGACTAGGCCCCAACTTCCTATAGTCCAAGAATTAAAACCAACAATCAATAAATGGGATGGAATCAACCTAAAAAGTTTCTTCTCAGCAAAAGAAACAATTTGTGAGGTGAACAGAAAGCCTACACCCTGGGAAAAAGTTTTTACCCCTCACACATCAGACAGAGCACTACTCTCTATTGTATATAAAGAACTCAAAAAACTAACACCAAAAAAAACAAATAACCTAATCAACAAATGGGCCAAGGATGTGAACAGACACTTCTCAGAAGAGAATATACAATCAATCAACATGAATAAGAAAAAATGCTTATCTTCTCTAGCAATTAGAGAAATGCAAATCAAAACTTCTCTAACCTATCACCTCCCTCCAGTCAGAATGACAGCTATTATGAAGACAAACAACAATAAGTGTTGGTGAGGAGGGGGGGGGCGGGGAAAGGTACCCTCTTACCTTGCTGGTGGGACTGCAAATTGGTGCAGCCAATTTGGAAAGCAGTGTGGAGATTCCTTGGAAATCTGGGAATGCAACCACCATTTGACCCAGCAATCCCTCTCCTCAGACTATACCCAAAGAACTTAAAAACACCATACTACAGGGACACAGCCACATCAATGTTTATAGCAGCACAATTCGCAAGAGCTAAACTGTGGAGTCAACCTAGATGCCCTTCAGTGGATGAATGGATTAAAAAAACAAGTGGCATATATACAAAATGGAACTTTAATCAGCAATAAAAAAGAAAAGAAAACCATGGCATCTGAAGGTGAATAGATGGCATTGGAGAAGATAATGCTAAGTGAAGTTAGCCAATCCCCAAAAAACAAATGCTGAATGTTTTCTCTGACATAAGGAGGCTGACTCATAGGGGGTACATAGGGGGAAAATGGAAGGATTAGATGAATTCTAGATAGGGCAGAGGACTGGGAGGGAAAAGGAGGGGACAAAGGATTAGCAAGGATGGTGGAATGTGAAGGACATCATTATACAATGTACATGTATAAAGACATGAATTGGGTGTCAAAATTCTTTATACACAGAGATGAATAATTGTGGTATATATGTGTAATAAGAATTGTAATGCATTCTGCTGAAATTTCTTTATCCAAAATAAATAAATAAATCGATAAATAGCAGACGGGTTTTCCCAGATGTAAATCCTTTTTTTAAAATTTTTTAAAAATATTTATTTCTTTATTTATTTTTAAGTTTTCAGCGGACATAACATCTTTGTATGTGGTGCTGAGGATCAAACCCAGGCCACACGCATGCCAGGCGAGCAGGCTACTGCTTGAGACACATCCCCAGCCCAGATGTAAATCCTTTTATGTCTTTGAATAAAACTGTCAAAATTAAGTACTGCCCAACATGGCTTATCCACAGGATTTTCTGCAGTATTTTTTTTTTAAATACAACTGAACAAAACTAAAACATCTGAACCCTTGGTATTTCTTACTTGCATAGGATTTATTCATTTTGGTATGAATCTTTCCAAAAGAATCTTTCTAGTACTCAGAATAAACTGCAAAAATTAAAAGATTTCCCACATTTTTAACATTCATAGGGATTCTTTCCATGAGAATTTTCATAAAAGAGAAGAAAAATAGGTCTAGAACATGAAGCTGATAGAGTATAGCAAATCATCCCCATTCAGAGTGTTTGTTCTCTAGTGAGGGAAATGGCTTTGAAGACAACAGGGCAAATGGAATGATTTACCATATTTTTTTCATATTTAAACAGTTATTCAGCCAGATGTGGTGATGTATGCCTTTAATCCCAGAGACTTGGGAGGCTTAGGCTGAAGGATCACAAGTTTGAGGCCAGCCTCAGCATTTTAGAACAACCCTAAGGAACTCAGCAAGTCTCTGTCTCAAAATTAAAAATATAAAAAAGATTGAGGATGTGTCTCAGTGGTAGCGGGCCACCAGACCAAATCTGCAGTACAATCCCCAGTACAATATTCAGCACAGTGAGCAGTGTGTTTGAAGGGGACAAGACATATTGATCCACCACATTTCACATTTAAAGAATTTCTCTCCAGTAAACTTCCAACATGTTGATGAGAAGAACAGTAATAAGAGAAGACTTTGCCAATTGTTTTCATCAGTACAATTTCTTTGCAATATGAGTTTGTTCATGTAAGTGAAGCTGATGGTATATAACCAAGGTTTTTCCCCATTGTTGACATTCATAGGGCTTCTCTCCAGTATGAGTTCGTTCATGTGAGCAAAGATGAGAGGACTGAGTGAAGGCTTTGCCACACTGCTTTCATTGATAGGGTTTCTCTTGAGTGTGAGTCCCTTCATGTCTGTGAAAGAAAAACCAAGAAAAAGACTTTTCCACATTGTTGGTATTCATTAGGCTTCTCTTCTGCATGAATACTTCCATGTATGTGAGGTTCACTGGATGTGTCAAGGGGTTCTCCACATTGTTGATATTCATAAGTCTTCTCTTCAGTATGCGTTTTTTCATGTCTGTGACGATGATGGGATTGAGCGAAGGCTTTGCCACACTGCTTACATTCATAGGGCTTCTCTCCAGTATGTGTTCTTCCATGAGTCTTAAGGTGACTGGATGTAGCAAAGGCTTTTCCACATTGTTGACATTCATAGGGCTTCTCTCCTCTATGAGTTCGTTCATGTCTGTGAAGCTGAGAAGATTCAGCAAAGGCTTTGCCACACTGTTTACATTCATAGGGCTTCCCTCCAGTATGAGTTTGTTCATGTTTGTGAAGCTGAGAAGATCTAGCGAAGGCTTTTCCACACTGCTTACACTCATAGGGCTTCTCTCCAGTATGTGTTCTTCCATGACTCTTAAGGTGACTGGATGTAGCAAAGCCTTTTCCACATTGTTGACATTCATAGGGCTTCTCTCCCCTATGAGTTCGTTCATGTCTGTGAAGCTGAGAAGATTCAGCAAAGGCTTTGCCACACTGTTTACATTCATAGGGCTTCCCTCCAGTATGAGTTTGTTCATGTTTGTGAAGCTGAGAAGATCTAGCAAAGGCTTTTCCACACTGCTTACACTCATAGGGCTTCACTCCAGAATGTGTTTGTTCATGTATGTGAAGGTGAGAGGCAGTACTGTAGACTTTTCCACATTGTTGACATTGATAGGGCTTTTCTCCACTATGACTCCGTTCATGTCTGCGGAGGGCAAAAGAAAGTTGGCATTCATTGGGATTCTCTCCGGTATGGATTTGTTCATGTATCTGAAGGTAAGACAAAGTAGTGCAGGCTTTGCCACATTGTTGACATTCATAGGGTTTCTCTCTAGTATGTGTTCTTTCATGTCTGTGAAGTTTAGAGGACTCAGAGAAGGCTTTGCCACATTGTTGACATTCATAGGATTTCTCGCTAGTATGTGTTCTTTCATGTCTGTGAAGTATAGACGAGAGAGTGAAGGCTTTCCCACACTGCTTACATTCATAGGGCTTCTCCCCAGTATGAATCCGCTCATGTATCTGAAGGTAAGAAGAAGTACTGAATGCTTTGCCACATTGTTGACATTCATAGGGTTTCTCTCCAGTATGTGTTCTTTCATGTCTGTGAAGTTTAGAGGAGTCAGTGAAGGCTTTGCCACATTGTTGACATTCATAGGGCTTCTCCCCAGTATGAGTTTTTTCATGTCTGTGAAGTTTAGAGGACTTAGTGAAGGCTTTGCCACACTGCTTACATTCATAGGGCTTCTCTCCAGTATGCGTTCGTTCATGTCTGTGAAGGTTAAAAGAAGTAGTGAAGACTTTTCCACATTGTTGACATTCATAGGGTTTCTTTTTCATATGAGTTTTTTTATGTGAGTGAAGGCTAGACGACAGAGCAAAAGCTTTGCCACACTGCTTACATTCATAAGGCTTCTCTCCAGTATGCGTCCATTCATGTCGGTGAAGGGAAAAAGAAGTAGTGAAGACTTTTCCACATTGTTGGCATTCATTGGGCTTCTCTCCAGCATGGATTTGTTCATGTATCTGAAGGTAAGATGAAGTACTGTAGGCTTTTCCACATTGTTGACATTGATAGGGCTTCTCTCCAGTATGCATTCGTTCATGTCTGTGAAGGGAAGAAGAAGTAGTGAAGACTTTTCCACATTGTTGGCATTCATTGGGCTTCTCTCCAGTATGGATTTGTTCATGTATCTGAAGGTAAGACAAAGTAGTGAAGGCTTTCCCACATTGTTGACATTGATAGGGTTTCTTTTTCATATGTGTTCTTTCATGTCTGTGAAGTATAGAGGAGTTAGTGAAGGCTTTGCCACACTGCTTACATTCATAGGGCTTCTCCCCAGTATGAGTCCGCTCATGTATCTGAAGGTAGGAAGAAGTACTGAAGGCTTTCCCACATTGTTGACATTCATAGGGCTTCTCCCCAGTATGAGTTTTTTCATGTGAGTGAAGGCAATTGGACCGAGTGAAAGCTTTGCCACACTGCTCACATTCAAAGGGCTTCTCTCCAGTATGCATCAGTTCATGTCTGTGAAGGGAAAAAGTAGTAGTGAAGACTTTTCCACATTGTGGGCATTCATTAGAATTCTCTCCATTATGGATTTGTTCATGTCTCTGAAGGTAAGACAAAGTAGGGCAGGCTTTCCCACATTGTTGACATTCATAGGGTTTCTTTTTCATATGAGTTTTTTTATGTGAGTGAAGGTTAGACGATTGAGCAAAAGCTTTGCCACACTGCTTACATTCATAGGGCTTCTCTCCAGTATGTGTCCGTTCATGTCTGTGAAGGGAAGAAGAAGTAGTGAAGACTTTCCCACATTGTTGGCATTCATTGGGCTTCTCTCCAGCATGGATTTGTTCATGTATCTGAAGGTAAGATGAAGTACTGTAGGCTTTTCCACATTGTTGACATTGATAGGGCTTCTCTCCAGTATGCGTTCGTTCATGTCTGTCAAGGGATAAAGAAGTAGTGAAGACTTTCCCACATTGTTGGCATTCATTGGTCCTCTCGCCAGTATGGATTTGTTCATGTATCTGAAGGTAAGATGAAGTAGTGTAGGCTTTTCCACATTGTTGACTATCATAGGGTTTCTCTCTAGTATGTTTTCTCTGATGTATTCTAAATAAACTTCGGTAAGCAAAGTCTTTCCCACATACGTTGCATTTAAAAAGTACTTTCCCAGTGTGCGTGATCACGTGACTGTGAAGACTTTTAGGTGAAACCAAGGTTTTACCACCTTCTTTACACTCACGGGAATTCTCTCCAGAATGAGTTCTTTCATGTTTTCTAAATAAAGTCGGGGAATGAAAGGCTTTCCCACATACCTCACATTGAAAAGCTTTACCTCCCCTATGTGTTCTTGTGTGTCTTTGAACATCTGTGGGAGAAGATGAAGCTTCATCACATTGTTGATATTCATCAGGTTGCCACCCAGTATGAGAATCTGCATGCCTTTCAATGTCATTGGAACAACTGATGACTTTCCCACATACTGTACTTTCATAGGGTCCATCTCCAGTTTGTGTTAACATTTGTGTGTGAACACTTTCGGGAGAAACCATAGATTTCCTGTATAATTTCAATTCACATGGCTTCTCTTCACATTCTTCATTCTTGTAGTATTCGGGTCCATAGTGAGATGTGATCTGCCTATGAAGGAATGAAGGGCATATGAAGTCTTTGGCACACATAATGCAGTCACATGAATTTACTCTATTAAAATTTTTCTTTGCTTAAGAATTGGTATCTCATGACTAGCACATTATTAATACTTGATTAATTCATGATGTTGTATTTATTTAAGATCCTAGGTTAACGTTACTTCCAACATGAGGTAAAGCCTAGGTTTTTCAAACTTGTTCAAATTGCCAGAAAATAAAGAGATTGAGAGGAAACAATGCTTTGCAACACAGCTTGCCTATGGTCATTATCCAAATAGTTATATTCACATACACAATTTCATAATACTTTTTGCATGTCAAGCAATTTGAATAGACTTAATATCTTTATATATATATACACAAATTTATTTCAGTTGACAGTAGACTTTATTAATTTAAATATGGTGCTGAGAAGAGAACCCAGTGCCTCAAGCATGCAAGGCAAGCTCTCTACCACTGAGCCACAACCCCAGTCCCAGTGAAGTATATATTTCTGGTAAAAAATCTTATAAGAATAAATACATTTGAAGTTGTGCAAATTTCTTGCATTGGGTTTAAAAATTATATGACATCCCCAGATTCCCTCAAGGATTCCTCTTGTCAGTACAATTACCTTAGATTGCTCCCAAAATTTTTGATCTGATTTTCAATGTTCTTCTCATCACATTTGTTTCCTAAAATGCCAAACCAAAACATTATAAATTTCTAGGAGCTAGAAATGTTTTCCAAATTCATGGTGCATTTTATGCTACAATAATTCACCAACTGATTGTCTTTTCATGTTCTACATAAATAAAAAAATAAATAAAATAAACACAAATTCTCTAATTAAGTAAATGCACAAATTATTACCTATAGATGCCAGGTTTCTGAGGACTTCCAGCATCACATCTCTGTAAAGGTTCTTCTGGGAAGCATCCAGCAAATCCCACTCCTCCTGCATGAAGTTCACAGCCACATCCTCAAAGGTTACTGAGATCTAAAATATCCCACAAATGTGTAGTGGAGGCCAAGAGAGATTTGACAGCATGAGAAATCTATACTCAACATGCATGATGTTCACATGATTCCCTGGCCTCTCGATTAATTCCACAATTTGGTCATTGAAATCTCCAGTGCATTGAATTCTTCACAGCCACTCCAACACTAGATTTGGGCCCACACAAGGTAAACAGTAGAGTGTTGTACACCCTTCCTTTGGTGAGTTCACAGGAAGTAAGAGGGGCTCCCGGGTCACCCTTATCTTATTTGTTGATTACATCTCTATCACCTTCTTACCAACATCCTGTGCAGTAGAGAGCTAATATTAGCACCCTCCTTATTACTTACCCTTAGAAAAGAAAGCTGACTGAGTAGGAAATTGCTGGGATCACAAAACTCAGCATTTGAGAGATCCTGCCAACCACAGTGGCTCACTGGGCCTACACAGTTAATATAGACAACATGGTATTTACTGATCTCCTGTTTCCTTCTGAAAGTCAATTGTTCCATCCTTAAAGAAATGCCTAGAATCAACCCCAACCCACACCCTCAGAGTATGGAGTCACTAAAGAGTTTCCATCATAGACAACAGTTAGACAATCTTCCACACCGGTTGTTACAATGTGTTCACTGGGGACTGAGCTCAACTTGGGTGATTACACTGAGGACAACTAGAAGTTTGCAGGTGCTTTACTCCAGAACAAACTTACCCAATTAGTAATCAAGGACAATGATTAATAAACACAACAATATAATAATTTCTGGTGGTTAATGTCAAAGCAGAATGGGGTGTGTGGAAAGATGGCATGTGTCTCAGAAAGAACTCGATGACCCCAAGATGTTACCTTGTCCAAACAACAGCCTTACAAAATTATATCGGTTTGAAAAATAGTTTTCTTAACAGCAGAAAATCCATTCCCAAACCTCATGGCAACCATGAATGTCCAATGATTCTCAAACTCTTCTGAACGGCAGAAGTCTCACTCAGATCATCTACAGTCATGAGACACATACCACCGTTCTGCTCAAGGACACTTTGATCAAGATAGGCCACATGAACAATGGTGGTCTGTCATGAAAGAGATTCCTCCTTCCTGTAGCACAGCTGGTACAAGGAAACCTCAGGCACAAGCACTTCCAGGGTGTATTAAAGCAGAGGGTTGAAGCCCAGAATCCTCAACTATCCCACACTGACTGCTTGTGAAACAGGCCACATCATGTGGGTCTCTAAGCAGGCTATGATTTCTGCACAGCATGGAACAGCCCAAAGGACCACTTACCAAAACACGACCCTGCCACTCACAAAGAACCATGCTCAAGGACATAAGACACATGACATTTGAAGCAGGACAGCATCAACAGAGGTTAATAGGAGCCTGAGAGAAAGCCTTTAGTGGGCTGTCCTTCATTCCATGGACAAAGTATGAGTGACAGCAGGTGTCTTGGAGACAGATCACAATGATGGTCCAGGCAAACTGAAATCTAAGTGGCAAAGGGTACTTCATCCATCTATCCTACAGACAAATATCATTTATTATACATTTAACTGTGAAAGACTAAAACACTTTTCAAAATTTTAAAAAATATATAATTACTACCCCCCCCCAGAAAAAAGAAAGTCAAGGCTTTGACAACTCAAACAGGCTTCCAGGAGACACTGAAGACCTGCCACCAATTTTCTACTGTTATTTCCAGACAACAGAAGTTGAGTTAAAACTTCCTAATTCTTTCTTTTTATATTTATTTTTTTACTTGCAGTTGAACACAATAGCTTTATCCCATTTATTTATGTGGTGCTGAGGATTGAACCCAGGACCTTGCACATGCTAGGCAAGTTCTCGACCACTGAGCCATAACCCCAACCCACCTTCTAATTCTTTATATGGCATATTTTAACATATTATCAAAATTAAATAGATAAAGAAAAATATTAAATAGAAAAGAAAACTATGAAAGACTCTCATGATCATGAATGCAAAATTCCTCAACCAATACTTTACTGAATCCAAAAATAAATAAAAAGAATTATAAACACAGCCAAGAGGAAATTATTATAGCTCTGTAAGACTGATGCCAAATTTGAAACTCAGTTAACATTTTCCAGGGACCAGCATACTACTGTGGGAAGTCAAGCCCAGTGGCCCAGATCCACTCACATCGGCCTCTGCAGGGCCCAATTCAGAATTAAAAAAACAATTAACATTATCCATCACAACAAAAAGCTAAATAATAAATATTGATTATATCAATAGTTAAAAAAAATCAAGAAAAATGAAAAAACACACAAACTCAAAAAAACACAATGTCTTCATAGAGAGACAGCATGATCCTCTATGCTACTGGAATCCACTGAAGAATCATGAAAAACAATGATGTGACATCAGTGTTGTCATGTTCATAAACAGGAAAATTTTTATATTATTGACAGCAGGAAGCTGGGCATGGAGGCCATGCCTGTGGTCCTTGACAATCAGGGGGCCGAGGCAGGATGATCCCAGGTTTGAGTCCAGCCTGGGCAATGTAGCAAGACTCTGTTTCTAAACAAAAAATTAAAAGTTTTGGGAATGTAGCTCAATGGTAGAGCAGCCCTGAGTCCAACACCCAGCACCAAAATGAAAAGAAAAACAAGCACACACCACTTATACAGAACCAATAAAAGAGAAATACTCATATATAAATCTAACAAAAATCTGTATGACAAAAACTGCTAACTTCTAATAAAAATATCAGAGACATGGAAAATATTTGGAGATACTTTTATGTTCACAGATGGGAAGCCTCAGTTACCATCAATTCTTACCAATTTTATTTATGGATTCAATATAATCCCAATAAAAAATATTTTAAGTTATGTTTTCAGTTACAAAAGATCCAGAACAACCAACACAGTAATGAACACTCAGTTCACAGGATGAACACTACCTGAGGTTAACAGCTACTAAAAATTTAAAATCATCAAGACACAGTGGTATTTGGCACAGTGTAAAAATATTCAACTGATCTTTGACAAAGGAGCAAAAGAAAATCAATGGAAAATATAGTCTCTTGGACAATGTTGCCAAAGCACTGGACATGAATTAACATGTAGAGAAAGAAAACATTCTCATTTCACAAATGTCACAGAGCTCCCAGTGGAGCCTCAGTCTCAAAGTAGGACACACAGCTGGGGCTGTAGCTCTAGCAAAGGACCTGCCTGGCACATAGGAGGCCCAGAGTTCACGTGTCGGCAGCAAAAAATTACCTATACATTGTAGTACCTAATGCAAAACTCCAAACTTCACTAAAATAACAAAGAAGTACTTACAGAGAAATCTGGGCTGGCATGACAGCTTCATATGCAACATCAAACACATGATCTGTGAGTGAAAAACTTGTAAATAGAACTTGATCAAAACGAAGTTTGTGTTTTTCAAAAGATGCCCTTGAGAGAATGAGAAGACATGCTGGAGAACTGGACAAAATGTTGTCACAACACATAGTGACACTGGGTTGGTATACAACATACATGAAGAATACTCAGTAAAAAATAAGCAACCAACTTGGAAGTGGGAAAAAGATTTGGAAAGACACTCAATAAATAGGCACAGTTAACACATGTGTGAGAAGATGTTCACCTGCATATAATTAGGAAACTTCAAAATGAACAATGAGGTGTGACCTGATACTCAACTGGAGTGGTGAAATGCCAAACACCAAAAGCTCCAAAAGACAGTGAAAACATGAATCAGCAAGCACCCTTCCCTTGCTCATGTGAATGGAGAGAAGAACACTGTCTCTGGAAGACAGTCACGCTCTTACAAAATAAACATGGTGCACTCTACAATTAATTCACCACACTCCCGGGTGTCTATGCAAATGAGGTGAAAATTATGCACAGAAAACTTCTCAGCAGTGACTACAGTAGCCATATCCAGAACTGCCCAAAGCTAGAAGCAAGGAAGATGCACCTTTCAATGCTGAATGGACGAGCTGCAGTTTACCCACACCAAAGAACATCACCCAGAAAGTGAGCTCTGCAGCCTGCAAAGATACAGCACCCTTAAAGGCAGACTGGTAAGTGAGAGAAGCCAGTCTGAAAGGCCAAGTGCAGTAAGATTCCAAGTCAAGAACATTCCAGAAGAGACAACATTAAAGATGCACTGAAACTCTTCTGTATGACATTATTATGTAGAGTATGTGACACACAAAATCACACCACACAGAGGAGGAACCCTAAGGTAAAGGATGGATTTCAGCTGATGATAAAGTGTTGCTTCATCCACTCTCTTAATCAAATGTAGGATACTGATTCAGTAACTAACAAGCATCCAACATCAATGCAAAATATTGAGAACAGTGTAGAGAAGGGTGTTTGATACTATATGTAATGGCTCATTAGAATTGTCAACCACATTGGATTAAGAGATACCTGTGATTAAGAGGCCTCTGGGTGTGTCCGTGAGGGTGTGTCTACAAATGATTGGCATGTGGAACAGAGAACCAAACTAGAGAACCTCCTTAGGTATAGGCAGCACCATCCAATAGGACGGTGTCTTAGGTGGAACAAAAGTTGGAAGAAGAAGGAAGCAGCAGCAGAGAAAGCCCCTTTCTTCTCCAATGGCTGCTGCAATGGCCTGAGGATATCACACTCTGCCTTCTTCACTCTCCCAAAGTGGACTCTGCCTGTGATTCTCCAGGGAGTTTCCAGAACCTTTGGTCTGACTAGGGCAGCACCAGTGATCCCTCTTGTTCTGAGGCTTCAGCCTCTTGGACTCTGCAGCTACTACTTCTCAAGCTCTCCAGCTGCAGATGGCCACTGTGGACATCCAGCTTCAGGTCAAGTAGGCCAATCTAATACGTCCCCTTTTATAATCACACTTCGTGTTGATGCTGTTCCTGTAGAAATCATTGACTAACAAACTATAAGTCTAAAATTGCTCTGAAAAACAAAATTGATTTAATAAGGAAGTGAATGAACTACCATGCCATAAACTTTAACAAATATAAACATAAGAAACAATATTACATGATGAATACCTTTCCTAAATAATAATGCAAAAAATAAAGCAAAGAAGAAAAGTCATAGTTACAAATTTCAAAACTATGGACGAAAGCAACAAAACTGATTTCCAATACTATTTCCATCTGGAACGAAACTGGATGATAAAACTTTTTTTTTTAATATATATTAATTCTTTAGTTCTAGGTGGGCACAATTTTTTTTATATAATATTTATGTGGTGCTGAGGATCGAACTCAAGGCCTCACACATGTTAGGTGAGCTCTTTTTCTCTGAGCCACAATCCCAACCACAGGATGATAAAGCTTTAAAAGGTATTCCAACTGCTGGTGTGGTGGTGTGCACCTGTAATTTCAGCCACTAGGGAGGTCAAGGCATGGAACTGCCAAGTTGGAGGCTTTCTCAGCAATTTAGCAAGACATCCAGAAATTTTGTGAAACTTGGTCTTCATCAACAATAAATGGGGGGACTGGGATTGCAGCTGAGTGGCAGAGCACTTGCTAGCATGTATGAGGCACTGGGTATGATCCTTAGCACCACAGATAAATTAACAAAAATAAGGTATTCTGCCCCTCTACAACTATACAAAATAAAAATAAAAATAAATAGGTAAATAATAAATAGGAAAGGCTGAGGACATGCTCAGTGGTCAAGTGCCTCTAGGTTTATTACCCAGTAAAACACCTGTCCACCTCCAAAATGCTGCTCACACATTGAAATTCACTTTTTTGAGGACAACATAAGCATGAGCAAGTCCCTGGCTTCAATCCCAGCACTCAATACATCAGCAAATAAGTAAACCCAAGTCTACAATACTAATTTTCTTGGGGTGGAGAGTAGCTCAGTAGTAAGAACTTGATAGCTCTCGGTTCAGTCCTCAACAGTCCATGTATATACACACACACAAACACACACACACACACACACACACACACACAAAAAAAAAAAAAACCCTGAAAATAAATGTAATGAGTGATAAAAAAGATTATAATACAAAAGATACACAATGAGAGGCAACAAAAATCAATGAAAAGACAACACACTTTCTTACAAAGGAGACTGAACTTGCCCATGATCTACACTCTTTGAAAAAACAAAGAGCATTTCAGTAAATTATGTGAAATTCAGGGCATGGATTATTGTGTTTTATGGGGTGAAATTAGAAAAACTATATCTAAAATGAACATAGTACACTGTATCTAAGACCAGTGAAATTATTGTACAGGACAGAGAGAGTAGAGAGAGCATTTATGTTACTCCCAAGTTTCATAAGCTAAAAGGCCTGTTCCCAAATGGGTAACCCTAGGAGGAGGTAATTAGGAGGGAAGAGGAATCAGGTGACATGGTGAGAGTGCTTGTGAGAAGATCAGCACCCTCACTTAGACATATATATCTCTCCTTTTCAGAAAACAGGTGTCATTTATTATTTCACTGATAAAGTATTCAGTGATTTTTAAATGATCACAGTTGGGTATTTTAGGTATTGCCAAAATTGTCCTTAAAACTTCCAATGAAGATGGGTGTGATGGCGCACATCTGTAACATCAGTGGTTCAGGGGTCAGAGGCCCAAGGTGATGTAGCAAGACCCTGACTCAAAAGGAAGAATCTAAAAGGGGCCAGGGATGTGGCTCAGTGGCTAAGCACCTCTGGGTTCCATTGCTGATACCAAAAACGACACAGCTAACATGAACCTGCCAAGTCCAGACAACAACAGTAACAACAAACTGTCATTCCTGTCAAATTCATCAGTTTGTCAACGACTGTAACTAATTTACATAAAATCAAATTCATAAATTTATCCACCACAATTTTTGTAGAAATGGATTCATTTCCTGAAGCAATAATGGTAGACAGAGTTTCTCTGTATCTTAAGTGGCATTCTGGAATCTAGGGCATGGATTTCAATTGGAAATCATGGAAAAGAGAAGATCAAATCTCCCCAATTTTCTATGCATACTCAGGGGTAGCAAAAGATAAATTAGATGTGTTTTTGTTGTTGTTGTTGTTTGTTTGTTTGTTTTTCTGTTCTGTTCTTTTTCTTTGGTTTGGGATCAGAGATTAAACCCAGAGGAACTTTACTGATGAGTCACAACCCCAGACATAAGGTCTGGCTAAGTCGCTAAGGCTGTACTCAAGTTTACAATCCTACTGCCTCAGCTTCTGGAACAGCAAGGATCACAGGTGTGCACCACTGTACCTGGCTGTAATTGTTTTCACAATGGAAATGTAACTAGACTTTTTAAATTCCACTTCTTTCTTGCCTATTTGATAATAGTCCATCCCATTTTGCTCTGAAAAAATAGACTTGGGCCTCAAAATGTGAGCACATCATTGAAAAGTGATACACAGAAAGCTTTGGTGCTGAGGGAGCACACATGTGTCAGGCTCAAGGGGCAGGGAAGGTCCCTGACATCTGGGACATGCTCCCTCCTGGTCTTGCTTCCTGAAAGCCTCTAGGATCACCCTCCCAGGGACCTAGACCATGACTCCACTCTATGAGGCTTTTCAGGTTTGCACAGCTCTGCACTGGGGTGGGTGTTGCTTATGCTCTGGGAGAGGTATCGCTCCTTCACACTGTGAGACTGAAAGGGCAGGAATCACTGGTGACCCGGACCCTCAACACCAGCATCCACAGGCTGACTGGCCACCTCTTTCCATGGAATGGGAACAGAGCTTGGGAAAAACAAGGTCCCAAGGAAGTAGCTGTCTAGATGAGGCCTGTTCCAGGAGATTCCTCAGCCCAGAGCCCCCAGCAGCTTCCCTGAGAGGCTGCACCCCACACCTCAGGCTGTCCTCTAGGAGGAACTGACCCAGGGCCTGAAGTTCTGTTCACCCTGCAGGGACCAGGGCAGCTGTGGGCACATTGTGGCAGCTCCAGGAGAGGACAGTGGCTGAGGACATAGGACCCTGTGAGGCGTCCAAAGGGAAGCTCTGCCCAAGAAATCAGACATGGTGTCTACACCTAAGGAAGATAAAGGGAGAAGCACAAGATTTTTACGGCTATGCACTCAAGTTCTCTATACAGTTGCATCTACATCAAAGAACCTTCAGAGTATTTGACTTGGCTAACCAGACCACCATCAGGGTGGAAAGGCAGGGTTCTGTATGGAGAGCAAAAATTATCTTGGGCTATCTTAAGCCCTTTAATAGCCAATTATCTTAATTTCTGTATCAGACCACAATTCTCAAAACTATTAAATTTCTCAGAATATATCACTACCCTTACCAGACATCTAGTCCCCACCATCTACCAAAGTAAGAATGTAATAACAACAGACAGAAGAAACTTCGTTTTTCTTCCTTCCTTTCTTTCTTTCTGCAGCCCACCCATCTGATGATCCTACCAATGCAATTGGTTAATGTAGTGATACACAGTTTCTTTTATAAAAGTTCAAGTAGGCCAAGCACAGGGCCACACAACTGTAATCCCAGTAGCTTTAGAGGATAAGGTAGGAGGACTGCTAAATTCAAATTCAGTCTCAGCAATTTAGTGAGGGCAGAAGGAACTTGATGAGATCATGTCTCAAAATACAATCTAAAAAGGACTGATTGTGGCTCAGTGATTAAGTGCCCCTGGGTTTAATCCTTGTCTTTCAGGGTGGGACACATACATCATTTAGGGTCACTTGAATCCATGTTCCTGAGTATGGTCATTAATATTTAAATCAAAATGAACTATTTTCCATAGCTGGGATTGCCAATGCCTTTAATGTCAACAGCTTGAGAAACTGAAGCAGGAGGGTCAGGACTTACAGGCCAGGCTGGGCAACATAGCCAGACCCCATCTGAAAATCAAATTCAAAGAGTTGGGGATGAAGAACAGAAGAATGAATCAAACACTATTATCCTATGTGCATATATGACTACAGGACTGGTGTGAATCCACATCAAGTACAACCAGAAAAAGGAGCAGTGACACTCTATTTATGTGTACTGTGTGAAAATGCATTATAATGCCATGTATAACTAATAAAAACAAATTTAAGTAAATAAATGATTTATGTCAAATTGGGGCCGGGGGGCTTGGAACATAACCCAAGATTCAATATCCCTAGGTTCTATGTACAAATGCCTTTTTCCTTTTAAAGTATTTATTTTGACCAAACACAGGGAACTGTTAAGTGATTATTCTTTCCTCTCAAGTATAATAATCACAAATAGAAAACAAATGCTTTCAAAAGTATTCTTCTGCCGAAGTCTGGCTGGGCACACAATCTCGAGACACCACACAGCTTGTAGATTCAAACAGCAACTCTTTATTCCCGAACTCGCACCAGCCATCTACAATCACGTTCTGGGGAAATCCACATTCTCTGCCCAAATCCACATCCACTGGGCTTCTGTCTCCCAAAAAATACTGTCTGACACAGGCCTTGTTAGAATGGCCTTAGGCCTGAGCCTAAGCAACTCCATTTTAAAAGACCTGCAGTTTCACCAGGCACATCCACAGATCCCTCCAGTAAGGCCTCAAACAAGTTCCTTCCCCTCACCCTGATAAAGAGAGTGAAGCCTCTGGCAGTCTGTCCTTGCCTGATAAGAGGGAAAGGCAAGAAGATCAGGGTGGAGATGATCCCAGGGTAAATGAAGTCACTGAGAAATAGGGTGGTAGCTGATAAGGATTGAAAGCGTGATCAAAAGCCCCCAAATTTAGTATAAACGATAGAGCTGATGAGCAGGAATTCAGCCAACAGAAACAAGGATGCACTCGAGCTGGAGAGTCTGATGAGGACCTGACATCCCATCACTTGGCATCTTTCCTGAGCCTCTGCAAGATCCTCACCATTCTCAAACTCTACTGCCTCATCTGGACCTTGGTGAGAGCTGCACCTCCTCCCTAGGACCCCCTCCTCAATTGGTCCTCTGCTCCACACCAGGAAAAGCTTGCCTTGGTTCCAGACCTGGTCACCGAGGTCTGAGTGAGTGTGCATCTGCTGGACTCAAAGCCTAAGACATAAGATCTTTGAACTTAGCATGCAGAGGGAATGTCATTAGCTTATCATAATTAAGTGTGTTTTCCAGTGCTTAGAATGAATCTAGAATTGTTTGCTGTGAATTAACTAACCTAGAATTGTTGCAGTTAGGGGGATAAACAAGTCAAGATGGCACCTGGCTTTTAGCCAGAGGAAGTAGTGGTTGAGAAGTAAGGCCAGCAAGCCATTAAGATGATAGAGATTCCTTAATGAGTGACTGCTGTGTCTAGATTACGTCAATTAAGTTAAGCTGTGTGTAATCATGAAGATGATGATTCCTTATTGGTTGACTGTTATACCTAGTTTTTGTTAACTGAATACACAGCTTGTTCTTAATTATGTAGATATACCCCTACTGTCCTACAATAAACGGCTCCCACTCCTGCTGCATCCACCTTCACAAGTTCATCTTCACCCCCCAGTTAGTTTGCTGCTTCCAGGCTGTGGCACATTTTGCTGTGAATTGATTATGTCTATGGAAATGCCTAGCATTAAGGATTGTTGTTTTCTTGATTAAGAACCTATACAGTTCAACTGTATTAAGTAATTTGAGTGAATAGAGCATTGAAAGGGGCACAAGTGTGTGGACATTCTTTATTTCTCCCCTTGACTGCATAAGTCACAGTTTTGCCCCCTCCACACAGCCCTGTAATCCCAGGAACTTTGGAGGCTGAAGCAGAAGTGAAGCCAGATTTACAGATAGGTAGTTAGGTAAATTGGGTCTAATATTGTGTAAGATAAATAAAACAGAGGCCCTTATAGAGAATGGAGTCCTGGAAACCAGAGCATCAATTGAAATGTTAATGTCCCCAAGGCCTGAATCTATTCTAAGGAACTGTTAATCATAATCCAAAAGCCACCCCAGGCCTTTCCTGCGCTGATTACTCCTCCAGCCCACCAATCTCCCACCTTTTGGACCTTCCCACCTGCATTCTATCACTGCAACATAATGAGAAACAAAGTGTGGGAAAGCGGAAAGAAGACTTTAGCTATAAAAGAGGGAAGACCTCCCCCTTACAGGGATTCCACCTCTTGGGTCCCCTTCTTCCTGCGGGGAGAAGTCTTTTCTGCTGTCCTTTAATAAACCTTCTACTTTCCACTTGCCTCAGCGTGCTACTCTGGTGTTATACTTCAGCATTCAGGGAAGCAAGGACTCATCACTGGTAAACAGCGGTAACAGAAGGATCACAGGTTGGAGACGAGCTTCCACACCAAGTGGGTGCAGGTCTCAAAATTCAGTAAATGTGGAGGCTGGGGATGTGGCTGATAAAGCTCCCCGAGTTTGGGTCCCCAATTAAAAGAAAAGAACTATTCTCTCCAATATTTCATTAGATGAAAAGTGACAATTAGCGGACGGTGTCCATTTGGACCAAGTGGGAAGAACGAACGTCTGGCCGAGCTGTGAGCTGGAGGGAAGGTGGGGTTTAGAAGGCAGGAGGCGCCTGCAATTTGGGGAACCTACAGCAGCCTCCGGAGGAGCTCCCCTGGGAGAAGGAGGGTGCATTTGTGGCCCTGCTTCCTCCACGTTGGGAAGAGTGGGTCGGGCCACCAGTAGGGAGCAAAGGGGACACCAGGGCCCTGAGCCGCCCTTCCAAACCCAGGGAACCAGGGGACAGGGCCCAGGGCCACCCTCCAGCGGGAACTCTGCCACGCTCAGCAGCTCACCTCAAAAACCCAAAACCCAGCTCACCCCACAAGGCCAAGGGACAGGGCCACGACTCCGCCGCGCTCCCCAGCTCACCCGGGCACCAGGCCCCAAGGCGGGTGGTGACGCATGCCTTCTGCCCTGGTCGCAAACTCACCATTTTTGTCTTCTGTGGTGACCCGGCGTCCTCTCGAGGAACCTCCAGGCACCCAGAACAGGGGGGGGGGGGGGGGTGCACAGGCAAAGCAGAGTCACCTGAGTCCCTGGAGCAGAGAACTCTTGGCTTAAAGGATGAGGACGGGAGTCCCTGAGGAAGAAACGCTCGCGAGATTGCGGAAGCCCGCCCTTCCTCTCCCTCTGCGCACTGATTGGGCAGTTCCCCCAGCATCCGGGATGGACGGCCTCCAGGCCCGCCTCTGCATCGTGATTGACAGCCAGCATCATCCAATCACTGGCTGAAATTGGGTAGAGTGACAGATGCTTGGCCCCAGCCCTTTTCAGGCGGAGCTTCGCGGCTGTGCTGGGAACTAATCCGGGTGGGAAGCCTTGGCTTAGCCTCTGGTGCAGAGGTGACACCTGGCGCTGAGCTAGGCTTCAGCCATAGAGTGCTTTCTGAGCATGGCGAGGCCCTGGGTTTAACCTCAACACAAAAACAAAGCACAGCTTCTCAGGGAGGGTGAGGCTGGAGGAGCCCAAGGTCAGTGAGACCCTCTCTTAAAATAAAAGGAAAAGAGTGGGGATGTAGCTCAGAGGTCCAGGTCAAGCCCCACTGGTGTGTGTGTGTGTGTGTGTGTGTGTGTGTGTGTGTGTGTATATATATATATATATATATATATATATATATATATATATATATATATATATATATATGAAAAAACAATATATATACCTCAGGCAAATTAGAAAGACAGTGTCTCCAAATTATTGAAACACTCTTTAAAGATATCATATATATCCACATATATGTGATATCTACTAGTGAAAACAGTTTGAAAATTATTTTAGCATTTCTCATTACCTCCTGGCCTCTGATCTTTGAGGAGGCAGCCTGAGCTATAAAAGGAAACATTTGGGGTTGGGGCTGTGGCTCAGTGTTCCATCCCCAGCAGAGAAAGGGGTGGGGTGGGGGGGAGGCAGGCAACCTTCTAAAACAGCAATGTGCAGCAGAAATAAAATGGGCGCCTTGTGCTCAATGTACATAGTCTACATTCTAGTATTATCAATTCTTATGTACAGACCTGACTCTGTTGATCCCACAAGTCTGCTCAGCTGTTTGCCCTAAAATCAAAAAGAGAAGGTGTTGATTGAAATCAGGAAAGGAACTTTGACCAGTGCAGCTACACTAGGGAGATAAGGAAACCCTGTCTTACCCTGTGTTTAGGTGCTGACAAGGGCTTTGAGATTTTCTTGAAAGGGAAATCATTGTCATGAATGTATAGGGGAAATTGTATGTAGGAGTATTAATTGTAAAAGAATAATATTGTATTATTATTGCATTAGGTGATATGCTAATAATATCATAATATGTAGAAATGTATTAGGTTAGGCTTCCGGCATCTGTAGTCTCATAACATGTCTGTGAACTCAAGCTCATTTGCCTCCTTGAAACATGTTATTCTATTGCACAGACTGACCTCATTATTTTCTCTCAATATAAAGTCCCCCTTTGTGAACTCTTTTTATGTCAAGGTTTGAGATGCACCAACATTTTCAAGAAAAGCCACAAGCCCATCTGCATCCTGCCTAGGAAGCAATGTACCCCCAGAAGCTGACCCAGGGCTCTCAGCTTCCTGGGTTCAACTATCAGAAAGAAATAATAACCCTGCTCAGCTCTGCCAGAAAGCCAGCTAGTAAAACATAAAAATTTGCCAATTGGGTCCAAGACACCCTGACATATTAACCCCAATAATGGAAAGTATATACCATTTTATTCTTTTCTCTTAAGTTGGACTTTGTGAAGTCTTTCACATCCTGCATAGTGTCTCACATTCATTCTACCTAACAATATTGCCCATGGACCAGGGGGGCTCTTGTGTAAAAACTGTGGAAACGTGGGCACATAGCTGCCCAGAGCTGAGAATTGAATCCCAGGTGCTTTTATTGTCCCCCATGTGGAGATTGAATTGATACGGGGGCACTAGAGCACTGAGCTACATCCCCAGCCCCCCTTTTCATTGTGGTTCAAAGAAGGTGGGTGGGAGCATAAGTGTGATGGATCTGAGAAAATAACCCTAGATGGTGACTCCAACCTGGTATCAGACCAATGAGGAAATAAGAAGTACAAGCATGGTGGTGCAGGACAGTAATCCCAGCCTCTCAGGAGGCTGAGACAGGAGGATTGATTGCTCAAGCCAGCATCAGCAAAAATAGGGTGCTAAGCAACTCAGTGAGATCTTGACTCTAAAAAAAATACAAAACAGGGCTAGGGATGTGGTGAAGTGGCCACATGGCCCTGGATGAATGGAAGGATGGGTGAATGGGTGGGAGGATGCATGGACTGATGGGAAGATGTATGTATGTCTGAATGGATGGCTGGATGAATGGGTAGATGGGTGGGCAAATAGACAAATCCATGATGCATGGGAGAGAAAATGGGCAGATGGGTGGAAGGAGGGATGGCTGGTACATAGACAGATGGATAGATATATAGACAGATGCATGCTGATGGATTTGAGTAAAGTTAGTGATTTGCTAATCCTGAGAGTAAAGGGCTCAGAACAGAGTACAATTTTACGAGCCTGTATGACATCATGTACACAGTTTAGCCAAAATAAGAAAATTCCCCACACTTTCTAAGATCTTCTAGCCTTCAAAGTCCCCCACTCAGACCATCTCTTTTGCCCCATTTTGGCCCTGTCTCCACCACACCCCACGAAGACATATTTTTTTCCCTAGTCCCCAGTCATACTGGGGATCAGGGTTTCTGTGAACTCAGGATATGCAAGTGTCTTTGGCACCCATAGCTTTCAAATCCTTTGGGTCTGAACCCAGCAGTGGCATTGCTGGGTCATATTGTGATTCAATCCTAAGCTTTTGAGAGGCCACCACATTGTTCTGCCAAGGGCCACCTGGAGCCCCAGGAGTTGGGAGAGGCAGGAAGGAGCTTCTGTGGAGCCAGTGGAGGGAGCTGGACACCATTGTAAGAGGTGGGTCCTGTCCACAAATGGCCCTTAGAACCCCTGAGTGGGATCTTGTGTGGAAACAGGGTCTCTGCAGAGGTAGTTAGTGAAAGATATGAGATGGGTTCCTTCTGGGTCAGGGGGCCCTTATGCAATGGCAGTGTCCTCACAAGAGACAGAAGAGAGGACACAGACACAGAGATGGAGCCACATGGAGACAGAGTTAGAGAATGGAATCATGGGGCCACCTGGAGCCCCAGGAGCTGGGAGAGGCAGGCAGGAGCCTCCCTGGATCCTGTGGAGGGAGCTCATCCTTGTGACCCTGGTCTCAGCCCTTTGCCCTCCAGGGCTGGGGGAGGGGGTGGTGGTTCCTGGATCACTTTTGATTTCAGTCTCTTTGTTTTGGGTTATTAATTATAACAGCCCCAGGAAAACCCTCACAGACTCAGTATACTCTAGTTTAACAGTTGGAAAATTATCATTTCTGGAGCTGAGTTTTGCAGCACTAAGAAATTTTACTTGCACTGGTCGATTTTAAATAATTTTTTTCCAATCACTAGACACACAGCACCACCCCATCCACAAAACTGCACTGTATTTCAGTGTATCATTCCCATAGCAAGCAACATCCCCAATGCTCAATTCATCAGCCAAGATTATCCTAGATTAGCAGCCTAGTAGGTTGTTTTATCTTCATTTTATTTTTCTTTTTTGGTATTGCAGATTGAACCCAGTGTGCCTAACCACTGAGCCACATCCCAGCCCTTTTTTATATCTTATATACACAGTCTTGCCCATTTGCTCAGGCCCTCACTACATTGCTGAGACTGGCCCCCAAATTCAACACTCCCGCCTCAGCCTCCCAAGCCACTGGGATTACGGGCATGCCACACCACAGCAGATAACACTATGTTTTTTGAGGAGACCTTCTGTCCTGGGAGCAGAGGTCTCTAAGAACACAGGAAGCAAGCAAGTTGGGTGCTGCTAGGCAGATTATCAAACAGACTGAGCACGATCATGGGTTAGAAATGGTCTAGGGCCATGGGAGTTGGCTTCCTGGGGAGCAGAGTTTGAGGGAGGTTGTGTGGGTAGGGGCAGCTGGGTGGGTCCTGATTCTGCTCTCTCATTGCTACAGATAGGGAATACCCATGGAATGTGAAATAGACTATATAACATAGAATTTCATTATTTAATAATTATTGTATAATTATAATGTAATAATAGATAAGCTCTACCTTATAATTTACAACCTATGTTAACGTGCCTGTGTCAATATTCATTTTGAAGTGGCACACACTGTAATTCTGTGACTTGGGAGGCTGAAGCAGGAGGATTGTAAGTTGGAGACCAGCCTCAGCAACTCAGAAAGTCCCTAAGCAACTTAGAGTCTATGTCAAAATAATATATACATATATATATATATATATATATATATATATATATATATATATATATATATATATATATATATATATATAAGGATTAGTGATGTAGCTCAGTGGTTAAGCACCTCAAGTTGAATCTCCAGTACCAATAGTAATAATAATAATTAAAGTAATAATTTTGTTGATACATCTGCAGAATTGAAAGCTTGATACTTAGTAAGTTCAGAACTTCAGCCTCTGTAGGGGCTTGGGGTACAAAGTCAATAGAGTCAAGGTGTGGCTGGGTCTGAAGAAGGTGACCCAGCCCAGAGGATGCTGAAGAACTCAGAGGTGTCAAGGTGGGCTGGTGACTGGGGACACAGCTGGCCCAATGTGCTGGTTTTCTGTTCCACACAGCATCAGTGGTGAGAAAGAAGCAGGGCTCCTAGCGATGGCCAGCTGCCATGTCTTTCCTTATCCCAAGATCCACTGGGCTGGAAATGGGTTTGGCCATCAGGCAGAGGTGGAGTTAGCTTCGGTGGTGGCCTGAGGTCATCAATGAACAGTCAGGGTCTGTGGTCTGAAGGCCCCAGGCTGGGTGTTTTGTTACAGCAGCCCAGGAAGACTAATACACCAGCCCTCTGACCAGTGCAATGACCTGAGTGTGTCTGGAGCTGCCACATTGGAACTGAGGGTCCCTTAGCTCTGAGTGATGAGCATGTGGCCATGTGGTAAGCCAGCCATGGGCTGGGTGTGAACTATGAGCCTGCTGGAACCAGGGATCCGAGTCAAGCATGAGGATGCGGGTCTCCCAAGGGTCTCTGCACAGTTCAAGGATTAAAGGCAGGTCAAGCTGGACCACTTGTCCCCAAAGCATGGTAGGCCCCTCCCCCTTGGCAGGCTCAGGCGCCCTCTGGCTGGAAGAGCAGGGTCAGGAAGTGCCTGTTCCACAGAGTTGCTCCTGTGGAGGGACAAGAATCACAGAGATGACTGAGGACACCAGAAGGTCTCAGCCAGGTGTCCTCAGGAGGTGAATAGCACCAGGGGCGGTGGCCCGTGTGTGGGTGGGCATAAGCTGTTCTGTCCTCTCCAGAGCAGAGAGAAGGCGGCCTCCAATTAGATCCCGCACAGACACATTCACTACAATGAGACCTGAGAGTGTGACATCCAGAGAGCAGCTACTGCCTGAGGATCTACACCTCAGACAGGAAAAGCCACCCATCAGGATGGACCCCAGCCATGACTGACATCTGTCTGTGCAGCCTGCTCTGTCCTGCTGCCCTCCAGGCACTGGCACAGCCCACCAGCTCCCAGCCCTGCCCGGCTGCTGGTCGACCTGAGTCCCTTCAGCTCTCACCTTCCTCCGTCACTCTTCTCTATTTGGAGAAACACAGCTGATTTTAAAAAGGTTCTTAGAGATCAAAATTCCTCTTTCATCTCACTCTAGGGACAATGGCAGCTTCTAGGAACACAAACAACAGTGAGTGTGGCGCAGGGGAGGGTGTTAGACCAGGACGCAAGAAAAGACCACTGGCTCCAATTAAAATCAAATTAAAGCAAGGTTATTATTTTGACCAGCCGGGCTGCCTCTCCCACCCAACACTGACCCCGGGACCTGTCTGCACAGCAAGGCCCCCTCCTCCCCCACCATCTACCTTCCCTCCTGTCATTGTCTCCACCATCCTGACACCCGCTGGTTCCATTCTGTACACCAGAGGCTCTGCAGTCTTCAGCAACCTGGGCCTTTTCTGAGTCTCTACTTGAGGGAGACACCCCTGCACATGCAAGGGACTGAGTACCTTTTCTCCCTGTTTCTCTCTTACTGCCAATTTAATCCCCAGCCAGCCTACAGGCCCTTAATGGGGAACCTTTCCTTGCCAACACCTCGCGGGACCTCTCTTTCACGTCTCTGCAGTCACTCTCTGCTCTCTGGGCTGTGCTCCTGTGCAGACACTTCATCCAGTTTCCTGAGTTTACAATCCTCTCCTTGATGCAGGGGGCCTGTTTTCAACACTTCGCCGTGAGCAGAGTGCCCCCTGCTGGCCGTCCTGTGTTATGACCGCTGGTTTTACAAGCCTCCTCTGTGGTGTTCAATCTTCAGTCCTCAGGTGCTTGTGTGTCTGGTGCACTGCTCCATGTCTGGGTCCGTGCGTTTGCTTCTGTACATTGCTTCCAAGGAAACCGGGGCTTGTGTTTGTGTGGGCTCTGTCTCTTCCACCAACGAGGCCCACGGAACAGGGTCGAGGACAGTGTGGCTAGAGAGTCAAGAATCAAGACCTCCAGACACCAAGCAGGAAGCAGGTCTGATTTTATTGCGCAGTTACCATGTGTATACACTCGGGCAGCAGCTAAGCACATTACACGCAGCCACGAATACAATTTCGGAACAACTCTAGGAGACCAAAGCAGGCCCACCAATATTCCCTCTGGCCTACCGATGATTCCAAGGTTGTTCTGTTGAGCAACTGCTGGCACAGGAGTGACTCTGAAGAGCCACAACCAATCAAGTAGCAGGCCGTGGAGCAAGTGCAGGGTCTGCAACAGGTGGCCTCACGCCCAGGGAGGGGCCTACAGGGTGAGCAGCCTGCAGCTCACACCCCTAGCTGGAGGGGAGTGGCCTGCCACTCAGGTGCCCTTCATGTATGCCACATATGCAGTTGTCCATGCACTTGTCCCCACGTCTCCCCCTCAGACTTGCCACAAGGACTTTTGCTAGCATCCCTTATTTTTCTTTGGTGGCCTCCACATGCTTGCATAAGCGTCTCACAACACAAGAAAAAAATTATTACTGTCACACTCAGTAGGGCCAGGGTAATAGCGTTATAAGGGTTAGTAACTTGGCTCTCAGGTTTTTCCAATGTTCAGCCAATCCCTGGAAGAAAGAGGAGGCTGTTGAGACAGACACCTTAGTCCCCTTGATTTTGTCCATGGCCTTAGTGACGTCATGCAGTCGTAACACAGTGAGCATCCCAAGCGCCCTTCATGAACTGAGAAAAAGTGGAGAACTCTAAGGTTCCATTGTCAGATACAGCGTATTGGGTGACACAAATACTATGAAATTCAGGGTGACCGTGAGCCTTAGCAACATAAACAGAACACTTCGTGGCTCCTGGTGGAGGTCTGGTTCTTGCTGAATGAGGAAAATAGTGGTTCAGTTCAGTTTATTTAAGTCATTTTGAGAGGCGAAGGCTGCTGCCACACAGGGGACACATTGTTTCCAGTGTGCACAGTGTGGATCCTCTGAGTGAGCGTGGCAGTGGCTGTGGTGGCGATGGCGGCCACTAGGGCAACAATCCCAGCAATGATGAGGCCAATATCACGGCTTGTCCGGTGCAGGATCTCACTCAGAAGATGCTTCCTCTGCATGTCCCATGGACTCCTCCACTCCTTGGACTGGTTCACTGGAAGCCAGGCTGCGGGGGGCATCTGAGGATCAATACACATTTAGCTGTCATAGCCGGTGTAGACAGGTTGTGAGCCAGCAGGATGCATTGACTGCACAAGGGATCTCTGCATGAGTGATATTTACACCATCAGAGGCAGTGATTATGAGCATGGCAAGGGTGGCGTGACACAAGCTTGTGCACAGTGGGTATGGGTATACTTTGGGATGAAGGTATATGTTGGGTTTAGGGCCCATTATCCACTCATGCATCCAGCCAGCTGCCACCCATTTGAAGGGTCTAGTGGCCAGCAATATTGGCCTGATATCCCTTAGGCCATATTGATTTCCTGCATAATGGTTGGTGACAGATCATCCCAGGGAGCAGTTACTGCATTAGCCCACATGGTTTGAGGCACATGGCTTACATTCCAGGGAGCTGCGCCCAACCCGGCACTTAGGTGTTGATCTTCTCCAAAGAAATTTCTCTTACCAAGGAGATAAGGTGTGGCTGCCACACATCGATTCCATGGGGTGCTGGCATTATAAGAGGGGGGCTTTCTAAAGAGTGTTGTTGGGCATGTTGGCAGGAAGAGTTTCTTGCACTTGCCATGGGGAGGTAGTCTATGGCTTTTGGTAGCGTTAACTACCAAGTGTCAGTGAGAGACAGCCATCATAGGACTTGTTATATTGATCTACAAAAGTTTCATTAGCAAGAGCAAAAGAGAGAGGACGGTTCTGATTGTAGGTCTCATTATCAATGACGGAGAAACCACTAGGCCAAGCAGGCGTGGTAGTGCTGGTGTTCCCCTGCACAGGTGGTCCTTGTACGGCTACCTCAGGATCAATGAGGAAGGAGTTATTAGAAAAGAGCTTAGATAGGGCTCCTTCCCAATTGACCAGGCCAATTTGGTGGCCAAGGGTCCAAAGCCCAATTTACCTAGCAGGCAGTTTCACTGCAGGCACCCAGATGGGGTGAGGCTTCTGTCAACCTGTACAAACCCTGGACCCAGTTTTAGGAGGGACGCTGGACAATCATGCACTTGTGATGGGATCCAGCTGGGAGATTATAGGTAAATGGCAGGGCACAGTGAAGGGGGCCTACTGTTTCTGGGTGGCTCTTTCCATGGAAAATTTTGAAGTTGAAAGAAAATTTGAAGCAAACAAGATTTTGTTCAAGGCATTGTGAGGGGGATTTGGTAGAGCCTTCTCCCTCCCCCTGCCCATTTTTGTAGCCTGGTCATTAATTCCTTGCACGTTCTGTCTGCAATGCATTAAACCTGAGGGTTATAGGGGATCCCAGTGACATGATTTCTGTGCCATGTAGAGCAAAATTCCTTGAAGGCTCTGCTTGCCCAGGCTGGACCAGTGTCAGTTTTGATGGAGAAAGGAGCTGCCATGATCCCAAAGCACTTAAGTAGATGGGGATGGCCATTCCACAGCCTGAATAGGTATCAGTGACCACATAGTTATATTTTAATTTCCTGAAGGTACATAATGAGTGACATCTGCTTGCCATAAGGCATTAGATTTTAATCTTGGGGATTTACTCCAGCAGGTTGTTAAGTGACAACAGGAAGGAAAGGGGCATATTTTTGTGGTCTTGACTAGCTGCTTGCAAGCCTCCTTGGTCAGTTCAGGAAATAATTTGCAGAGGCTCTGGGCATTCTTGCCAGAACTGTCCTGTCCCTCCACACCCCCAGCAGAGAGGCTTGAGCCCCTTCTGTCCCTGTATCCTGGGTGGCCAAATCCAGTCATCCACTGGGCTGCATTGTGCTGGCGCCTGCTGCTCTCTGTCCCTTGTTTAGTCCCTCCCTGATCACTTCCTTGGCTGTGGCTTCCCTTGCTTCTTCATGAGACACTTTTCCTTTCAAGCCTTGTTCACTCTGTCCATAAACTGTGGCAAGTCCTCAGTGGATTTTTGCCTTAGGCCCTGTGTATCCACTGTACCTCCCCCAGCTGGTTCATTCTAGCACATTCTTAAAGCAGAGAGTGAACCAGATTGACATAACCTGATGGGCCTGTGGCTTGCACCATGAGAAGAGTAGATCCCCTCTCCCCACAAGCACTCAGCTGGGGGGGTCAACATTTGTGGTGGGGTGAGGTTCCCCTGCTATTCACATTTGTCATAGAAGAAGGCCTTCCACTTCAAAAATGTTGTGGGCTCAGGAGCCGCTCTGGCTGGTCTCTCCAGTCTGCAGGGCGTTAAGTTCAAGAGTGAATGATTTGAGCACTTGATCTGCAGATGGCCCCCGGGGCTCATCCCCTGTACTGCCTTCTTTCCCTCCTTCAGGGCAACCTATGACTGTGGGTACCAACCGGCAGGGCGCTGTGGCGGCGCTGTGTTGGTGGCAGGCTGAGTTCCTCTCCATCAACTTTCATCTCTTCTCTTCCACAGACCTTCCAAAGGCTCTCTGGCCACTTGGAGTGGGTTTCTGGAGACCATGGCTCGCGCCTGTCTGGTGGCCTGGTCATTTCCAAGCCATCAGGGCCCCATGTTGAGCAGTGCTAATTGCATTCTTAACTATACATTGCTGTCGCGACCCCTCGCCGGCAAGGGGAAAACACGACACAGGATTCTTCTTTCAGCAGTTTATTCAGGCCTTGATTCAAGTATCATCTTCTAGCGACCCCCCGCCGAGCGCCCAAGCACAGCCTAATAAAGCCTCCCGCATACCAATCCCAAGCTGCCACGTGGATCTTTCTCATAGGGTGGTAAGGGATTGCGCGCCAATTGTCCATAAAAGGAGTTGTTTATCACAGGCCACAGTGGAAGCCGGCGCCATCTTCTAATGGCGGCCATGGTCTATAGGAACGGCTCACCACAGTTCCCCCTTCTCTTTTATAAAACAATGCAGGCGAAAGTAGAGGTCCTATCCCACTGTGCAGAAGTGGCTGCAATGTATGGTTCAGTCCTAAGGAGGGCCCTTCCCTAGACCTGGTCCCATATCAGCCGACGCCTTTTTTCGTAGGGCGGGGCGTGGACGTCAAACCCGCATGCAATAGGACATGCTTTCCTTGAGGTCCGTTGAGGGATCACTCAAGTGCAGTGCCTTGCCTCGCATCCTGCATCGTGACGACGGTGAGAAGTAGGATAACACAGGTAGCCTGGTAATGATGACAAAATTTAAGTTGGCAACACAATCCCTAAGCCCCAGAGGAAGGTAAAGAGTCTGTAGCCGAGAAGAAAGACCAGTCCTGAAACCCATCTGCGTGCAATGGTAACAAGACCTGCAGAGTGCAAGGGCTATTCAGCACTGGGAGAGAATAAGGAAGAGGACATGCCAATCCCAGTGCAATGTGAAACTAACTTGGGGTGCAATGGCCATGCCCTGAAATCACTGTTTAAGATGTGCAAGCCAGATTTGTGGAGAAATGCCATTCTCTAAGGCCGCAAGAGCCTGTACAATCATAGCTTTCTCTTGCGCATGGCGAGGTTTAAGGCGACAGAGAAGCCACAAACAAAGTACAACACCGAAGCAACACATTGTCCCAAAAATGCCCACTCCCACCCATTCCTTAAAGAAGGAAAAGGCAGAGGATAGCCAACTGGTGAATTGACCCAAAGTCACTGGTTCAACACGGGTACTATTCAAAACAGCAATCTGAGTTAGTTGAGACTGGATCAAGTTTTCTGCTTCTATGGACCAGGTTCCGGATAGATACTCTCCGATGATGTGGGAGGCATTTCTGGAATCATTAAATCTGACAGAGGTTATGCATAAATGTGCACGTTGATCAATACAACCCAAATGTACTAGAACAGACAATTCCTCAACTTGAGCTTGAAGCAGATCTATCCTTTGATTAGCAGCCAGAATCCCAGATAAAATGTGTTGATTAATTTTACTTTGGGATTCAAGTACAGTGGATGTTTGTTGAATAACCTGATTAATAGTGGCAGCAGTTTGTACTTGGCTGGCCATGGCTACTCCAGCTGTAACTGCTGCAGCAGCAGATACCGCCACAGCTGTCACTATAGCTGCTGTAATTCCAAAATCTCTACGGGCTCTAATCAATTCAACAATAGGAAAAGACTCTGGATCTGCAGTAACCGGAATCGGGACAAAGGTTGGAATTTTCATAATCACTGCCATAGTCCAGGAGCCATTCCAACACTCAGACAAGTAGCAAGTAACATTAGAATAATTAAGCATCCCCTGTAATGTAACATTAGCCAAAAGAAACAGGAACGGAGATTGGAGACAGACTGATGCGGAGGGTAATGTAGCATTAGATAATTGTGAATTATTTGCAAAAATTTTAAACTTCCTACCTCGCTCCGAGTCTTGGGTACTGCCAGAAACATTAAACAGCCAACTTTGGACTCCTAATATTTCCCTGGGGAAACACAAGCGCGGACTAGACTAGCCCAATCTGAGGGAGTCATACAAAATCTAGTAAGTCCCTCCACCTGAGTGAGAGTGAAAGCGGCATCTATGCCATAAGTGCGGACGGATTCTGCCAAGGTTTTAATTATCTTAAAGTCTAAAGGCTCATGATATCTTCCCCTGTTATTGTCCTGAAATACAGGGTATGCAAGTCCCATATCTGTATTAACTGTCCTCCAAACTTGCGCATGAAAAGATCTCCCGGAACCTTGGTTCCCCCCCACATATGGGGGTGGGGCAACAGGCATCATATCTTCTTCTAAATTTTCAACCTCCTCCTCCTCAGAATTCTGTTGACCAATATTAGATCCCTCCCCCTTCTTACAGTAGGCATGCGCGCCTTGTGTCTCCTTTTTCTTCTTTTTCATTTTTATCTTATGTAGTTGTTGTAACAATATATCAAGGTCCTCAGAACTGTCTGAGTCGCTTGTGTTCTCAGGCGTTCTTAATTCGGTCAAGTCTGGGTAGAGCCTTCTCCTGTTTTTATTTTCAAGCTCTTTTGCCTTCTCGCTACTCTTACTCTTAATACTCTCTGCCACTTCACTACATGATCCTTCAGATTTTTCCTCATGCAGTTGCTCAAGAGTAGCTTGACCCTCACTCACAGCTTCTTGGCATTTACTATCTGCTATACAACCTCTAACTAACTTCCAAAGTGGTATAACGCCACCCTCTAAGGTGCCTTGCTCACGAGCGAAATCTAGATCTTTCCCTAATTTGTCCCAGCTAGGAATCGTAAGACTCCCTGAAAAGGCAAACCAAGGAGCTGCTATGTCAACTTCTTTCAAAAACATCTGCAAAGTGCTCTGCTTTACTTTAAGTCCTTTTGAACGTAGCAACCCATCTAGGGCCAACAAAATTGGGCTTGAAGAGGTAGCGCCCATAATGTCTTTAGAGCTATAAAGAAAGTGAAAGTACAAAAATCCCCGCCCTCTTCCTTTTACAGGGGAGCATTCCGTTTTATGAATTCCCCACTCTCTTCCTTTTACAGGGGAGCGTCCCTTTTTATGAATTCCCCGCTCTCTTCCTTTTACAGGGGAGCATCCCTTTTTCCTGCTCTCTCTCTATTTACAGAGAGAGCGCCCCGCTATTTGCTTGCGGATTCCCACTTTACCTGGGAACTTACCGGTGCACCACCCTGACTGCTGAAAGTTCTGAATCCTGGGTTCAAGGAATATAATTCCCCGTCTGGGCCACCAATTCTTGCGACCCCTCGCCGGCTGGTAAGGGATTGCGCGCCAATTCTCCATAAAAGGAGTTGTTTATCACAGGCCACAGTGGAAGCCGGCGCCATCTTCTAATGGCGGCCATGGTCTATAGGAACGGCTCACCACACATTGCTACAACTTTTATGGTTAGGAGGAATCCTCCTTATGTTTCAGAATCTGCTCTGGCAAAAGGGTCACAAAAGTCAGGCCCTTCATACTCTCTTGGGTTCCTCTCACCCATACTAATTCCCACCTGAATTTCCATGCAGACAACAGGTGGTTTGCTGGGGAATGGGACAGACCCTGTCCACTTCCTCCAGGCAGGGCTGCAGAGACATTGCTTTTTTGGCAAATGAAGCATGTGGGGTCTGCCCACTGGGCCACATTTATAGTTACTCTCTTACCTTGTGCTCCCACCATTCATTTATCTGTCTCCTAACAAAGGGCAGAAAAAGACAGCATGCTTCCTTGCACGCCTATGGGAGGGAAATACCCAGCCATGCTGAACTCAGCTTTGACGCCACCCAGGAAGACACAGTGGTTCACACCAAGAGCCCTGAGAGAGCTGGGAGGTTCCAGCTAAGACGCTGAGAGCACCACTGTGAACTCAGCAAACTACAGAAGCAGGACCCGGGGGCTGCTGCCAGTGTGGCCCTGGTACCAGCCTGCAGGGTCAGGTCTGCACATCCGGGTGTGGGGGACAGGCCCTGTGCTGTTATAAAACCCACAGCGCTGCCCTTAGTCAGGCACCCAGAAGACCAACCCTGCAAGGGTGCTGAGAGCTGCAGGCGGACACCTCATCTGCCCCACGGCTCAGAGGACAGCAGTGGCCCTTATGGAGCTGACCCTGAGGCTGTGTGCCGGTCACTCCCTGGGCCCTCACTCCTTATCCCCTTTTCTGTTCCCCAGCATCAGCCTTCTCACCTCCCTGTTTCTGAGTGTACAGATGAGGGGTTCAGGAGGGGGTGACGGGGTTGTAGAAGAGCATGAGGACCTTGCCCTGGTCCCGGGAGGAGCGGCTCCTGGCTGCATGTACTTGAAGATGATGTTCCCGTAGGACAGGGAGCCCAGGGTGAGGTGGGCCGCAGGTGTTGAAGACTGTGTCTTCCTGAGGACGACTGCATTCTGAGCACAGCACTGATGATGTGGCCACAGGAGACCAGGAGGAAGACCACGGGAAACAGCATGATGCCCACATCCAGGACAAGGACAGTGCCCTCAATAGCCACCATGCTGACACAGGCCACACGGATCAGGATAGGTATCTCACACAGGAAGTGATCCTTCTTCTTGTGCGCACAGCAGTGTAACCATAGGCTCACTGACACATGACCAAGGAATTGACTGCACCACAGCCTGGAAATCATGATCACTGTGTAGGGCAGGGGCTTCCCGATAGCCACTAACCTGTCATAGGCCGTGACAGCCAGCAGCAGTCCCTCCACTCCACCCAGGCCCAGGAACAGGAAGAGCTGGACTGTGCCCCTTCAGAGCTGATGACCTTGTCGTGGACACGTAGTTTGTGCCGCAGCTGGGGATGGAGCTGGGGGTGAAGCTGAGGTCCTGGAAGGACGAAGGGGGTAAGGAGTACACGGGCGTGTGGAGGTGGGGTCCAGCTGCGACACCAGGATGATGGAGTGTGGCCCAGCGGGGTCAGCAGGTGGGCTACCAGGAGGACCACAGGGAGGACCCTCTTCACATTGGGGAAATTAGAGAATCCTACGAGGATAAAGAGGCCCTGGGTGCTGCCATTGGTCCCATCGATCTCTATGGCACCTGAGGAGAGGTGTCAACAGCAGAAACGGCAAGGGCTGCTGGAGTGTGGGCTCCTAGCCAGGCTTCAAGCAGCACCGTGAGGACTTGTTTACTGACTCACATAACCTCTATCTGTGCTGTGCAGGCTCTGCTGGGATTATTATTATTATTATTCCCAAGTTATAGAAAGGAAACAGTGAATGTCCCACGTGGAGGGGCAGACCTGGTCTGCACCCAGGAAATGTGGCTGCCATCTTCACCCTTATCCACCCCCGATTCAGTGTTACTGCAGAACAGGAGGACACACACCTGCTGAGCTCCATCCTTTGCTTCTTCCAGCTACACAAGTTCCTGAGCTCCTGTCAAAACCTCAGAGGCACAAAGAATACCCCAAACAACCACCTGATAGGATTTAGGAAACACCATGTGCAGCTGATCCTTGAACATCATGGGGTTGAAGTACAAGGGCAGCTCATACAGAAATCTGGTTCAGTCTATAAAACAAACAGAGATTTACAAGCATTTGATAAACTAAAAGACAAAACATGTAACTAAATATTCATTCTTTAAAATAAATATTTATTTTTTTTGTTTTTTAGGTGGACACAATGTCTTTATTTCATAGTTGTGTGGTGCTGACCGTCGAACCTAGTGTCTGCTGCATGCTAGGTGAGCACAGCACCATGGAGCCACAGCCCCACCCTACATATTCAATCTTTATCAGAAATTTAGAATGTCACGAATGCATAAATCTACGCTGTCATTATGATACTTTATCATTTACTACTATAAAATACACACAAATCTCATGTAAAAAGTGAAAATATATCAACATTTCCAGAAACAGAGACCATACAAGGAGCCACTTGCAAAGGAGAGAAATAAAAAGCAAAGCAAAACTGCAGCAGCAGCATCCCTGCAGGAGAGGAACTCGGGGAGCCTGGCGCTGCGCCATGGCCTCAGCCACCCCTGTGGCGGGAAACGTGTCCTTCTCCTCACCTGAGCAATGGGGACAGGATCCTAAGCCCCTGGCCCCTGTGTGGAGGTTACTGCTCAGGCTTCTGACTCCCAATAGGAAACCCAGGCTCCTGGGACCCCCAACAGTCCTGACCCCGGGACCCTCTCCTCACAGTGGAGAGGACGTGACCCAGAGACACCCCAGACAAAAGGCACCCTGTGCATGGAACTTCCCCTGGAGGATGCAGGGATGTGCCCAGAGGAGCATCCTGGGTCCTCAACCCTAGGGAGCCCCTCACCCTCTTCACCCAGCATCCAGATTGCTCCCTTGTCAGATGAAATATGCAAAAACCTCCCATGAAATCAAGCTGAAAAGAACACACAAATGAGACAATCTCTGTGACAACACATTCACCATTATTTTTGCCAAAAACGTCACAATTTCCAACTCATGATGTAAACCATAGTCGTGGAGCTGTGCTCCATTAGGTCATGGCTCAGACTCTGAGGGGGACAACTTCAAATAACACCCACTTAAAGCCTGTGACGTGCCCACCCCAGAGATTGGATGGGCGGGAGGGGGGTGGGAAGAAGCAATTTTTGCTTCTGTAGACCATGGGACAGTGGGACCCGGTGAGCACTGCTGGACCCGGACACTGACTGCCTCACGTTCGTCCCACAGCTTTACCCAAGAGAAGCGATTGCATTTGTGCTGACTGCGCAGGAGACAGCCCCCTGGGGTTCTCTGACCACCACACGCTGGGCAGCTGGCCCTGGAGTCCACCCTGAGCTGTGAATTCTGCTGTCGGGAGTCACTTTAAGTCCTGTGTAGGGGAGTATGGAACAGCTGCTGTGCCCCACAACACATTGGGCCTCACCCCCATTCAGATAGTGAGGTGTGGCTCCAGGAGTAGGAGTCCGCCAGTGGGGTTACACCCTCCTGTTCCTTTGGAATCCTACTCTGTGCCCTTTTGGGATAGAATGTTCCATGGAACCTCCACTTGTGTGTCCCCTTCCCTTGCTCTGCCCTTGATCCCCACACAGCACATGAGATGGGCGTGGCCTTCCAGGATGTCAACCTACTGGCAGCAGACATCAGGAAGACTCCACCCCCTGAATCTTGACCCTATCCTCATTTGAGTGGCTTCTCCCCAATAAAATGGGGCTCCAGGCCTGCTCTCTCTCATTCTTACCGGCCTTGCCTCCTTTGGGGGAGCTGGGTGAGGGAGCCATCACAGAACCAAAGAAAAAGACATTTCTCTGTCTCTGTGTGACAATGTCATGCAGCCCAGTTCACCTGGAGTGACCCTGACTGGTTTAGTCCTATGTCGGGACAAGTGGTGTCCTGTACTTGAACTTCGGTGTCAATTTTAGAAATTTAGTGAGTTTGGAATTTCTCTCCAGAAGTGTAGTGCACTTAGGATTTCAGAGTGTTGTGGGTTGAATTGTAGAAAGTAAGGGAATTAGACAGAAGAAGAAGTTGTGATGTTAAACTCATAAGATCTGGGAATTTTTCGTCTGTAGAAAGATAAACAAAAACTATTTTTGCAATTCTAGAAACCGTAAGTAAATATAAAGAATTATGAAGGTGATTCACGGGATATGTTGCTAAGTTCGGTGCTCTCCTAAGGGAAAGTTGCTTTTCTGAAAAGTTTTTGATTTACCATTTTTACATTCAAAGGATTTTTCTCCAGTAACGTTCTACATGTATATGAGTGAAACAGTAATAACAGAAAAGTTTACCAATTGTTTACATGCATACTATTTCTCTGCAGTATCTGTTCTTTCACTTGTATGAAGCAGACAGGATGTGGCAAAAGCTTTTCCACATTGTTGTTATTCATAGCGCTTTTCTCTGGTATGTATTCTTCCATGTCTCTGAAGCGTAGAGGATGTAGCAAAGGCTTTGCCACACTGCTTACATGCATAGGGCTTCTCTCCAGTGTGCATTCTTTCATGAATCTGAAGGTAACTGGATGTAGTAAAGGCTTTGCCACACTGTTGACATTCATAGGGCTTTTCTCCGGTATGTATTCTTCCATGTATATGAAGCTTAGTGGATGTAGCAAAGGCTTTGCCACACTGCTTACATGCATAGGGCTTCTCTCCAGTATGAGTTTTTTCATGTGAGTGAAGGTGAGAGGACTGAGCGAAGGCTTTGCCACACTGCTTACATTCATAGGGCTTCTCTCCAGTATGAGTTCGTTCATGTATCTGAAGGTAGGAGGCAGTAGTAAAGGCTTTTCCACACTGTTGACATTCATAGGGCTTTTGTCCGGTATGTATTCTTCCATGTATATGAAGCTCATGAGATGTAGCAAAGGCTTTGCCACACTGCTTACATTCATAGGGCTTCTCTCCAGTATGCCTTCTCTGATGTACTCTAAGTAAACTGGGATAAGCAAAGTCTTTCCCACATACCTTACAATTTAAACCTTCCTTCCCCATGTGTGTGATCCTGTGCCTTTGAAGACTTGTGTATGAAATACAGGTCTGACCACCTCGTTTACATTTATGGAGTTTCTCTCCACAATGAGTTCCTTCATGTCTTCTAAATAAAGAGGAGAAATCAAAGGCTTTCCCACATATGTCCCATTGAAAATGTTTATCTCCACTGTGTGTTATCATGTGTCTTGGAACACTGGAGGGATAAGAAGAGGCTTCACCACATTGCTGATATATATAGGGTTGCCACCCAGTATGAGTATCTCCATGCCTTTGAATGTCACTGGAGTGACTGATGACTTTCCCATGTACTGTAGATTCATAAAGTCCATCTCCAGTTTGTATTAACATTTGTGTGTGAATATTTTTGGGAGAAACCAGAGAATTCTTACATTGTTTAAATTCACATGGCTTCTCTTCACATTCCTCATGCTTGTAGTATTTGTGTCCAGAGTATGATGTGATCTGCCTATGAAGGAATGAAGGTCATATGAAGTCTTTTGCACACATAATGAAGTGACATGGATTTACTCTATTAACATTTTTCTTTGTTCAAGTAAGAATTGGAATCGATTTGAAGGTTCTCCCACACTATTTTGTGCCTTTGAGTTTACCATATGACTTCTTTAAGGAAGAAGAAGTGACCAGCACGTAATCAATGCTTGATTCATTCACCATTTTCTATGTATTGATAGATCTTTACATTACTACCAACATCAGGTAAAGGCTAGGTTTGCTGACTTGTTCAACTTGCCTAAAAATAAGGAGATTGAAAGCAAACAATCCTTTTCAACACAGCTTCTCTATGGCTATTATCCAAATAGTGGTATTCACATAAGCAATTTCATAGTACTTTTTGAATGTCAAATACTTTGAAAAGACTGAATATCTGTTACAGCTAAGTATATATTTCTGGTAAAAAACACTATAAGAAGAAATACTTCTCAAATTATGCATACTTCTTTGGTTGGTTTGCTTTAAAAATGATATGACAGTTCTCAGACCCCCTCGTGGACTCCTCTTGTGAGTACACTTACCTTACATTGCTCCCAGAGTTTTCAATATGGTCTTCAGTGATCTTGTCTTCCCATTTCTTTCCTAAAATGAGAACACAACAATCTTTATGAGTATTTAGGAGCCAGAAATGCTTTGCCAAATCCTAGGTGCCATTTATGCTGCAATAATTCACCAATTGATTCCCTTTCCACCTTCTGCATAAATGACCAAAATAAACATGAGTTCTCGATTTGATTAATTTTAGAAACGTCATTATTACCTATAGAAGCCAGGTTTCTGAGGACTTCCAGCATCACATCTCTGTAAAGGTTCTTCTGGGAAGGATCCAGCAAAGCCCACTCCTCCTTGGTGAAGTTCACAGCCACATCCTCAAAGGTCACTGAGATCTAAAATATCCCCCCAAATGTGTAGTGGAGGCCAGGAGAGATTGACAGCATGAGAAATCTATACTCAACATGCATGATGTTCACATGATTCCCTGGCCTCTCGATTAATTCCACGATTTGGTCCATCAAATCTTTACTGTACTCAACTTCTTCCAGCCATTCCAACACTAGAAATTGGCTACTCAGAAGGCAAACATCATAGTGATTTATACCTTTTCTTTGGGGAGTTCACAGGAAGTAAGACAGGCTCCCAGATTACTCCTAACTTCTTTATTGATTGCATTTCTATTACATGTCCTAGAAACGTGTTGTGTGGTACAGAGCTAATATAAGCACTTTTGATAGTACTTATGTTTAGAAAACAAAGGTGATGAGTAGGAAATTGCAGGAATCATGAAACTAAGAGATGCTGCCAATTACAGTGGCTCCCTGGACCTACAAAGTTAATATAGACAACATGGTATTTACTGATGTCTTGTTTCCTCTGAAAGTCTATTGTTCCATACTTAAAGAAATGCCTAGAACCAGCCCCCACGCACACCCTCTGGGCATGGGGTCACTAAAAAGATACCTTCACAGACAACATTTAGACAAACTTTCACACAGGTTGTCACAATGCATTAGCTGGAGATTGAGCTCGTCCTGTGTGATTACACTGAGAACAACTAAAAGTTTGCAGGTACTTTACTCCAGAACAAATTTAGTTAATAGCTTACTATTAAATGGCCAAAACAAACATGAGTTCTCGATTTGATTAATTTAATTTATTTATTAATAAACACAACAATTTGATAATTTCCTGTGGTTACTGTCAAACCATAATGGGGGAAGTGAAAGATGGCACATGTCTTAGAAATAACTCAATGACCCAAAAATGTCCCCTTGTCCAAACAACAGCCTTACAAAATTTTAGAACTCTCAAAACAATCTTCTTAATAAACAGAAGGCACTACATTTCTAAGTCTCATAGCAACAAGGCATGTTCAATGATTGTCAAACTCTTCTTAACAGCAGCCGGTTCACTACCATAATGTAGTCATGAGACACATACCAATGTTCTGCTCAAGGACATTTTGATCAATGTTGGGCTTTATGTGCAATGGTTGTCTGTTGTGAAAGAGATTCATCGTGCCTGCAGCAATGGTGGTGCCAACAAACCTAAGGGAGAAGATCACCCAGAGTGTGGTCAAGCAACAAGTCTGTAGCCCAGATTCCTGAACTATCCCACACAGTCTGGGTGTGAAACAGGCCACCACTCACATCTGTAAGCATGCTATGATGTCTGCACCGTGATGGAACAGGCAAAAAGAAAATGTCCCTGCTACTGACAGAACCACACGCAAGGACTGAGAACATACAGAACCACCCAAAACAATGAAGAATGCACATTTACACTCAGAGACATCAGCCCAACTCTGTCAGGACAATGATGCAGGCAGGAGGGCTTCATGGGCCTTCAACCCTTGGGAAGCACACTGAGGACTCTGGGTCACAGAAACACTCCACTGGACATAAACCACACCCCTACAAGTGCACCACCAGTGAAATCCCATGTATGCCCAAAGATCATGAGAGCAAAAGCAGAAATCAGATCAGAAGCAGCTGAAAAGCCTCCAGGGAAGGGGACATGAAACAAGACTCTAAACAGACACAGGACAAAGTGGTGACTCAAGAGAAAATGTGACCATTTTGAAGGAAAAAAAATGTAAAAGTCCATCACAGGAAATTCATAGAGAATACCCGAGGTGTGCTGTATTGGTATCGAAGTCATCCAACATACATTTCAGAAAAGGAGCTAAAAGCAATTATTGAAACTGTCACTTCAAAAAACCAGAGAAAGAAGAGCAAGGTAAACCTAAATTAACCACAGGAAGGTAACAGAGAAGGTGTGGATGAAACCACAATCAGGAAACCCACAGTCCGCAAAATCAACTTCTTCATGAACATCAGCATCACTGATAAACTGACATAAGGCTAAGAATACAGAGGACAGGGACTGGGGATGTGGCTCAGTGGAAGAGTGCTTGTCTAGTGCCTGGGAAAAACTGGGTTCAATCCTCACTGACACATAAAAAGAAAGAATTAAAAGTGTAAATTATACAATAACATTAAAGAAAAAAGCAAAGAGGACTGAAAACCTACTAACAGATTTAAAATTCTCATCATCCACAATGCATTGGGACTTCAAGATTATCTTAAATGTGCTTGACACAAATTAGACAACTTGCAAAAACTGGACCATTTCGTTGAGAGAGACAGTTTTTAATTTTTACACACAAGGGGAAATACACAAAATAGATGAGCATATGGCTGCTGAAAAAAATAGACTCAATAACTAATTACTACTACAAAAGGTACGGCAAGGCTCTAACATCACAAACAGGCTTCCATGAGACACATAAAAACTGCCACCAATTTTCTACATTTTTTCCAGAACATAGAAGCTCAGTTAAAATCTTCTAATTCTTTCTGAGGCATAAGTTACCATATTATCCAAATTAAATGGATCAAGAAAAGTATTAAATAGAAAACTATGAATGATGCTCATAATCACAAATGCAAAATTCAATCATGAATGCAAAAAACTCTATGATTAAGTCATCACACTTCAGGTGTCTATAAAAATGATGTGAAAATTATGGGCACAGGAACCCTCACTACAGTGACTACAGCATCCATATCCAGAACTGCCCAAAGCTAGATGCAAGGAAGATGCATCTTTCAATACTGAATGGACAAGCTGCAGTTTGGCCACTTCAAAGAACATCACCCGGAAAACAAGCTCTGCAGCCTGGAAAGATACAGCACCCTTAAAGGCAGACTGGAAAGTGAGAGAAGCCAGTTTGAAATGGCCAAGTGCAGTAAGATTCCAAGTCAAGAACATTCTGGAAAAGACAACATTATAGATGCACTAGCAGAACTGATGGGTGCCAGGGACTCAGGGAGCACAGAGCGAGGAAGGAATGAGAGGAGTGATGAACAGGTGGAACACAGGATTCCCAGAGCAGTGAAACTCTTCTGTACATTTTCTTGTATACTATGTGACACACAAAGTCACATCACACAGAGGAGGAACCTAAGGTAAATGGTGAACTTTGGCTTATGATAACATTTTGCTTCATCCATTCTCTTTATCAAATGTTCAACCCTGGTTTACTAACTAACAAACATCCTACACCAATGCAATATGTTGAAAACAGTGGAGACTATCGGCTGGAGAGAAAGGGTATTCGATACTATGAGTCATGGCACATTTAATTGTCACCTTGATTGGATTAAAAGATACAGTGATTAATAAGGTTTGGGGTGTGTCCATGAGGGTGTGTCTACAAATGATTGGCATGTGGAACAGCGAATCAAACTGGAGAACCTCCTTAAGCTAGGCAGCACCATCCAATAGGATGGTGTCTTGGGAGGCACAAAAGTTGGAAGAAGAAGGAAGCAGCAGCAGAGCAAGCTCCTTCCTTCTCAATGGGTTCTTGATGGCTGCTGCAATGGCCTGAGGATACCAGACTCTGCCTTCTTCACTCTCCCAACGTGGACTCTGCCAGTGATTCTCCAGGAAGTTTCCAGAACCTTTGGTCTGTACTAGGGCAGCACCATTGATCCCTCTTATTCTGAGGCTTCAGCCTCTTGGACTCTGCAGCTACTACTTCTCAAGCTCTCCAGCTGCAGATGGCCACTGTGGACATCCAGCTTCAGGTCAAGTAGGCCAATCTAATACCTCCCCTTTTATAATCATACATCATACTGATGCTGTTCCTCTAGAGAACACTGACTAATAAATTACGTAAGCCTAAATTGCTCATAAAATAAAGTTTATATAATAAAGAAGTGAATAAACTATCAAGCCATGAAGTTTTACAAATATCTACATAAGAAACAATATTGTATGCTAAATAACTTTTTCATAATAATGCAAAAATAAAGCAAAGAGGAAGAGTCATATTTACAAATTTCAAAAGTATGGACAAAAGCAAATAAACTGATTTTGAATACTATTTTCATCCGGAAAGAAATTGGATGATAAGTCTTCAAAGTCATTCAACTGCTGGTGTGGTGGTGTGTACCTATAATTTCAGCCACTAGGGAAGTCAAGGCAGGGAAATGGCAAGTTGGAGGCCAGTCTCAGCAACTTAGCAAGACACTCAGAAATTTAGTGAGACTGGTCTTCGTCAAAAATAAAAATGGGTACTACAATTGTAGCTGAGTGTCAGAGCACTTCCTAGCATGTTTGCAGAACTCGATATGATCCTCAGCACCACAGAAAAATAAACAAACAAAATAAATGTATTCTGTCCATGTACAACTATACAAAAAAAATAATATATATATAAGAACAAAAATAATAAATAAATAAGAAGAAGGGCTGAGAATGTGCTTTGTGGCAGCAAAGTGCCTGTTAGTTTATTCCCCAGTAAAACACCTGCCCACCTCCAGAACACTGCTCACAAATTGAAAATCATTTCTGGAGGATAACTAAGCATGAGCAAGTCCATGGCATCAATCTTCAGCACTCAATAAGTAAGCAAGTAAATAAACAACAGTCTACAATACTAATTCTCTTGGGCTGGAGAATAGCTCAGTTGTAGAAAACTTCCCAAGCATGTATGTGGCCCTCCACTGGATCAATCTCCAGCAGTCCACACACACACACACACACAAAAATAAATAAATAAATAAATAAATAAATAAAATACATAAAAATGATTATAATACAAAAGGTACACAATTAGAGGCATAGAATACAACAAAATCAACTAAAAGAACACACTTTCTCACAAAGGAGATTGAATGTTAGCATGATCACAACTCTCTTAAAAAACATGGAGCATTTCAGGAAATTCTGTGAAATTTAGGGCATGGTTTACTGTATTTTGTAGGTAAACATACGGAAAACTACATCTAAAAATGGAAATAGTAGTGTTGGGATTCTGGCTCAGCAGTAGAGTGCTTACCTAGCACATGAGAGGTCCTAGGTTTGATCCTCAGCACCACATAAAAATAAATAAATAGGTATTGTGTCCACCTACAGCAAATAACAAAAAATACTTTTCAAAAAATTGAAAATAGAAGGGCTGGGGATGTGGCTCAAGGGGTAGCGTGCTCGCCTGGCATGCGTGCGGCCCAGGTTCGATCCTCAGCACCACATACAAACAAAGATGTTGTGTCCGCCAAAAACCAAAAAATAAATAAATATTTAAAAAATTCTCTAAAAAAAAATTCAAAATATTAGACTGTATCCAAGACAAGTCAAAATTTTGTACAGAACAGAGACAGTAGAGAGAGCATTTATGTTGCACCCAAATTTCATAAGGTAAAAGGCCAGCTCCCAAAGGGGTGGCCTAGGAGGAGGCACTTAGGAGGGAACAGGAATCAGGTGACATAGTGGGAGTGCTCTTGAGGGGATCATCACCCTTATTTAGGGGCATGTATTTCTCCTTTCCAGAAAACAAGTGTCATTTACTGTTTCACTGATATTCAGTGGTTAAATGATCATAGTTGGGTATTTCAGGTATTGCCAAAATTGTCATTAAAATTTACAATGAATGGGGCTGGGGATGTGGCTCAAGCAGTAGCGCACTCGCCTCGCATGCGCAGGGCGCTAGGTTCGAGCCTCAGGACCACATAAAAATAAAATAAAGATGTTATATAAACGGAAAACTGAAAAATAAATTTTAAAAAAATTACATTGGGCTGGGGATGTGGCTCAAGCAGTAGCGTGCTCACCTGGCATGCGTGCGGCACGGGTTCAATCCTCAGCACCACATACAAACAAAGATGTTGTGTCCGCCAATAACTAAAATAAATAAATATTAAAATTCTCTCTCTCTCTCTCTCTCTCTCTCATCTCTCTCTTCAAAAAAAAAAATTACATTGAAGATGGGAGTGACGGTGCACACTTGTATCTCAGAGGTTCAGGAGTCTGATGCACTAGGCGATGTTGCAAGACTCTGTACCAAAACAAAGAATCTAAAAGGGGCGGGTGGTTAAGCACCTCTGGGCTCCATTCCTGATACCAAAAAAAACATGAACCTGCCAAGTCCAGACAACAGCAGTGAAAAACTGTCATCCTTTGTCGAATTCATCACCTTGTGAAGGGCAGATACTAGTTTTCATGAAACCACATTCATAAATTTATCCACCACTATTTTTGTAGAATTGGACTCAAAATCTGCAGCAATAATGCAAGACAGAGTTTTTCTGTATCTTATGAGGGATTCTGGAATCTAGGACTGGATTTCAATTTGAAATCACTGAAAAGACAAGATTGAATCTTACAAACATTCTATATAAACTCAGGGGTAGCAAATGGTAAATTAAGTAATTAGGTGTGTTCTTTTTTTTTTTTTTTGTACCCCCCAAATTAAACCCAGAGATATTTTACTACTGATCCACATCCCCAGTCATTTTTATATTTTATTTTGAGATGCAGCCTCACCAGGTTGCATAAGGCCCCGCTAAGTTGCTAAGGCTGTCCTCAAATTTGCAACACTCCTGTCTCAGCCCCTGGAGCAGCCTGGCTGTAAGTTGGGAATTTTGACAATGAAAATATAACTAGACTTTAAAATCCAATTCTTTCTTGCCTCTTTAATAATAGTCCATCCCATTTGGCTCTGAATAAATAAACCTGGCCCTCAGATAAGTGAGCAAATCATTTCAAAGTGATACACAGAAAGCTTTGGTGCTGAGGGAGCACACATGTGTCAGGTTCAAGGGGAAGGGAAGGTCCCTGACAGCTGGGACATGCTCCATCCTGGTCTTGCTCACTGAAAGCCTCCAGGATCACTCTCCCATGAACCTGGACCATGATTCCAGTCTATGAGGCTTTTCAGGTTTGCACAGCTCTGCACTGGGGTGGGTGGTCCTTATGCTCTGGGAGAGGTTTTGCTCCTTCACACTGTGAGAGATTGAAAGGGCAGGAGTAACTGCTGACCTGGCCCCTCAGCACCAGCATCCACAGGCTGGCTGTCCAACTTTCTCCAAGGACTGGGAACAGGGCTTGGGAAAATCAAGGTCCCAAGAAGTTAGTTGTCCAGATGAGGCTTGATCCAGGACATTCCTTAGCCCCAAGAACTCAGCTGATCTCCCAACAGGCTGTACCTCACAATTTTGGCTGTCCTCTAAGAGGAGCTGACCTAGGGCCTGAAATTCCTTGTACCATGCAGGGGACAGGACAGCTGTGGGCACATGGTGGCAGCCCCAGGAATGGATAGTGGCTGAGAACATAGGACTCTCTGAGGTGTCCAAAGAAAACCTGGCTGAGAAAATAAGATTTGATGTCTACAACTAAGAAAGATAAAAAAGAACCCAGAATTTTTGCAGGTGTTAACTAAAGTTCTCTATGAACTTGCTCTGCATCAATGAACCTTCAGACCACCTGATTTTGGGGATCTAAACCACCATGAGGATATAACACAGGGTTCTGTATGGTTGGCAAGAATTATCTTGGGCTCTCTCAAGCTCTTTCAAAGCCAATTACCTTAATTTCTGTATTAGTCCAAAATTCTCCAAACAAATGACCTCAGAATATATTACCAACCTTACCCAACATATAATCACAATCTTCCAAAGCTAACAATGTAATAACGGACCTACAGAAGAAATTTCCCCTTTTTTACTGTAGCCACCCATCTGATGATCCTACCAATGCACTTGGTTAATGTATTCATGCATAACTTTCTTTTACAAATGTTCTTGTCAGTCATGCACAGTGGGGCGCAACTGTAACCCCAGCAGCTTGAGAGACTGGGTCAGGAGGACTGCTAAATTCAAAACTAGCCTCAGCAACTAAGTGAGGCCCTAAGGAATGTAGTGAGATCATGTCTCAAAATAAAATATAAAAAGAGCTTCAGATCTGGCTCAGTGTTTCAGTACCCCTGGGTTCAATCCCTGGTCTTAAAAAAAAACATGTAATATCTTCAACAATGGGACACATACATCATTCAGGATACATTGAATCCACGTTCCTGAGGATGGTCATTAATATTTGGGTGAAAATAAACTATTTTCCTCAGGTATGGTGGCCAGTGCCTTTAATTCCAACAGCTTGAGAAGCTGAGGCAGGAGGATCAGAAGTTCCAGGCAAGGCTGGACAACATAGCCAGATCCTGTCTGAAAATAAAATTTAAAAGGGCTGGAGATGAACGACAAGAGAATAAATCAGACATTATTATCCTATTTGCATATGTGTCTACATGACCAGTGTGAATGGACATTAGGTACAACCAAAAAAAAAGAGAAGCTACAGTCTATTTATGTAGGATGCATTTTACTATCATGTATAAGTAATGAAAACCAAGTAAAATAAATAAATAAATAACTTCTGCCAAAAACAAACAAACAAATAAAAAAGGGCTGGGGATGTAAACCAAGATTCAATATCCCTAGTACCAATAACCAACTGCCTTATTTCATTTAAAGCAGCTATTTTACCTGAACACAGGATGTGTCAAGTGACTATTGTTTTCCCTCAAGTATAATACTCAGAAACAGAAAACAGAAGTGTTATTCTTGCCAGGGATAGTAGAACAGGCCTGTAATCCCAGGGACTCAGGAGGCTGAGGCAGGAAGATCACAAGTGGGAGGACAGTGTCAAAGCCACTGGTATATCTCATGTTTTTTTGTTTGTTTGTTTGTTTTTGTTTAGTTGTTGTTGTTTTTTAATTGGGGGCGGCTGTGCCTGAGTATTTCACTGATACAGCTTCTCTAGTTTTGATCCCCAATACAAAAACAAAATATTCCTTGCAATATATCAGTAGAGAAAAAGTGAAAATAAGTAGACTGTGTCCATTTGAAACACATGACGAAGACCAGATATTTGAGAGTGATGGGAAGTGGAGAGGAAGATGGCATTTTAGAATGCAGCAGGCAACTGCAAACGAAGGACCTACAGCAGCCTTCGGAGAAACTAAACTGGGGGAAGGAAAGGGGATTTGTGGCCTTGCTTCCTACCATCCAGCCCAACCCCCAGGACCAGGGGACAGAGACCCAGAGCACCGTCCAGACGCTGCTCGGCCAGGCTCTGCAGCTCACCCGTTTGCGGGGCCCCAAGGGAGGTGCTGACGGCGTACCTTCAGCCCTGGACACAAACTCACCATTTTTGTCTTCCTTGGGGACTCAGTGTTCGCTGGAGAACCTCCAGACACCAGAGATCTCGGAGACACAGGCTGCTCAGAGTCACCTAGGCCTTTCTGGCAGAGCACGTGGGGCCCGGAAAGGGAGGAGCAGAGTTGGTGAGGAAGAAAAGCCCGCGACATTGCGGAAGCCCGCCCTTCCCCTCTGTTTTGGAACCTGATTGGACAGTTCCACCCCAGCATCTCTAATGGGCCACCTCCAGTCAGGCCTCTGCATTGTGACTGACAGCTAAGGTTATCCAATCACGAACTAAAATTGCCTAGAGTGGCAGATCCTTGGCCCCAGCCCTTTTCAGGTGGAGCTTCTTTCCTGGGCTGGGAACTAACCCAGGTGGGAAGCCTTTGCTTGAACTTGGTACAAATGGTAACATCTGGGATTGAGCTCTGGCTGAGGGAGACTGCTTTCCCAGCACGGGTGATGCCCTGGGTTTTAAGTCACCACAGAAACAAACAGCAATTTAAAAAAAATCAAGAAAAACAATTACTTAAGGAGTCTAAGGCAGGTGGAGCCCAAGGTCAGGTGAGCATCTACAAATGCTAATGCTGTTTACCATAAGGAGTCCTTGTTCCCCCCAATCCTGCAGTATAACACCAGAGAAGCAGGTGGAGAGTGGAAAGTGGAAGGCTTTAATAAGTGAAAGCACAAAAGACTCCCCCCACCCCAGGAAGAAGGGGACCCAAAAGGCAGAATCCCTGGAAGGGGGAGGTGTTGGGTGCAGAGCAGGCTGAACTGTGCTGTCTGCAGGGCAGGCTGAACAGATGTTGGCTGCAAGATAGCCCACGCACTCAAAGCCCCCTCTATCTGGTCCTTTATCACCTGTTTGCCTCAAGTCTGAACATTCAACCCTGCTTAAGGCTGAACACTTAACCCCCCCTTGGGCCAACAAGGCAGCTTACAGACCCAGAGGCCCTATTAGATTTGGGCTATAAAAACTCCCTCCTGCCAGGCCCCCTCTCTCTTGCTCTCTCTCTCTTGATCTTTCTCTCTTGCTCTCTCTCTCTTGCTCTTTATCTTTCTTACGCGCGCTCTCTGTCTCTCTCTTGCTCTTGCTCTCTCCCTGTTCATCTCTTCTCTTTTCTCTCTCTCTCTTTCCTTCTTTCTTTTCTCTTTGTTGCACTGCTGCAATAAAGATCTCTTGGACACTCCGAGTGTTGTGGTCACTTTCCTTTCAGGAGGTCTTCTCCCTCTTAAACCTAAGATCTTCTTTTGTCCTCCAACATTCCTGTCTTTTGTTTCCCTTTATTGTGCACATGATAGGGGATATGGGTGGGAAGGACAAAGGGTGGGAGACCGGTGGACTGGTGGGGCAGGGAGCAGAAACCTGGGCAGGAACAGCCTTCGGTGGTTCGATTGGCATCTCCCTGTTTCACTGGGAGCTACTTCATTAGCAATTATTTAGCACTTGCCCAAGGCCAAGGGGACATGAAAATTTCACTCCTCAGGTGTTTTTTTGGTTTCCCAGGCTAAGATCAGATTGCATTATTTTTTATATTGGACCTGATATTAGACCCCACTTACCTAGCTACACAAACTACTATCTTTCAATCTGGCTTCACAAGCAGGGAGATCCTAGCTTAAAATACAATAAAGAGAGTTGGGGATCTAGCTCAGAGGTTGAGCCCACAGAAATTATCCCACAGAACCTCAAAGACAAAGATACCTATATACATATGTAGTATCAGCTGGTGTGACCTCAGGCAATTTAGCAAGACATAGTCTCAAAATTGTTGAAACAAGATTTTAAAATATCATATTTGATATGTAAAAATAAAAACAGTTTGACAATTATTTCAATAATTCTCATCACCTTCTGGACACTGATCTTTTCAGGAAACAGCCTGAGCTAAGAAAGGAAGCAATTGATGTTGGTGATTTGGCTCAGTGTTCTCTCCCCAGCAGAATCGAGGGGGAAAGCGGTGAGAGTCAATTCCCTAAGGCAGCAATGTGGGGTTGAAATAAAATGAGCACCTTGTGCTTAATGTCCATGTTCTACATTCCACTATTAGGGAGCTGTTGGAAGCAACCTGACTCTGGTGATCCCACACATCAGGTCATCTCTTTAGCCCAAATCCAAACAGAAAAGGTCATGATGAAAAGCAGGAAAGTAACTTTGATCAGTGAAGCTACACCAGGAAGACAAGGGCACCATGTCCTTAGCCCTCTCTTCAGGGGCTTTCCAGGACTCTCAGGTTTTATAGAAAGGGTAATAAGTCATAGGCATGTGTGTAGAGGGCACACTGTATGTAGGTTTGGTGTCATCTGTGGCTTCAGGCATCTGTGGGTCTCATAAAATGTCTGTGAATTCATGGACACATGCCCCCTTGACACACTTCACCCCATTGCACAGGCTGACCTGAATTGACCTCTCAGGAAGGGCCCCCATCCCCTGTGTTCCTTTTATGTCAGTGGTTTAGAGGCACCAACATTTTCAAGAAAAGCCACAAGCCCACCTGCTCCTGCCTGGTAAGCACCATATCCCTAGATGCTGACCCAGGGCTCTCAGCTTCCTGGGTTTCAACTGATAGTTAAAACAAAACAAAACAAAAAAACACTAACCCTGCTCAGCTCGGCCCATAAAGCCTGCATATGAAACCCCACTTGGGGCACATATGGCCTGTGGTGTTGATACCGCTGGTTACTGGTGAGGAGTTCTGCCCCCTCACACGTTGAACTTTGAACATTAGAGAAGCAAGCCCTGGCAAGCACACAAAGCAGGGTCTACATTAAAAAGAGTAACATAGACTTCTCCCCAGGAGGGAGAAGGGGGCCATAGCTGGTATCCTGGTATTCCCAGAAGCAAAGTGTTCAGCCTTTCTATGAGTCCTAGGCTTCCTTTGTTCTCCATTCCTTTCCCCTTATCTTTCTCCTTCAGGCCTTGGTGACTAGGCCCAGGAATGCTTGGTGAGATGGCACAAAGGTGACAAACAGGGGGGCTGAAGGGAGAAGGGCAGGATGCAGCAGCCAAGGACACATTAGCAACTTTATGGCTCACTGTAGAGAGGGGCAATTCCTGGGACAGTCTACCTTAGCAACAGGAAGAAGCAAGGGCAGGTTCTTAATAAGGGTGGATCAAGGGCTCTGAAGGAATTAACATTTCTATCCCTCAGGGGACAGTCTCCAACTTGCCAGACTCACTCAAAATTGGCCTTCTTGATTCTAACTGACTCCATTTACCTGTCTGTACTTGCTGTGTAAGGGTAAAAGAAATTGAAGTTAAAGCGTAAAAGTTAAAGGGTAAAAGACCGGGTATTGTAAAGTTTCTAAGCTGCAAGGTCTGAGTTAAAATGTAAAGGATTAGGTATTGTTAGGTTTCTATGCTACCTGCAAAACCTGAAATCCCTGTAGCTGTTAGGACAATATTGGAACTGCCCAGTAAATATTCCCACTGACTCCCTGGTTGTCCAATAACTTGGGACTCTGTGTAACTGGTCATGTAGTCATTTAGGCCCTAAAACCAATCAGTTTGAATGTGTACCCCGTTTAGAAATGACCTATCACTCCAGCCTGACCTGTTCCTGCCAATGAATGAACTAATCATGTTTAGGAGTTGTTGTTTGATTTTCCCGTGGTGTATATTGATTTGTTAAAGGAGACTGTGATGTATGTAAAATCCCCACCCTCCACAAAAAAGTATACTTAAGCAGTGCTGAGCCCCTGCTCGGGGCTCTGGGCTGCTTTCCCTTCTTGAGTGGGCACAGAGCCCCAGCATGCTGGTTCAATAAATCCCCTTCTGCCAATTGCATGAGTGGTCACTTGGTGGTCTCTTTCTCCGACGCTTCGCCTGACCCTTACATTTGGTGCGTTGGCCGGGAAAATCGCATCGCCGGACAAGGAGACCTCCAACAGACTCCTTTAGGGGGTAAGTAAGGCGCCTCTTCCTCTTCTTCTTCCTCCTCTTCTTCTCATCCTTCTTCTCCTTCTTGTTTTTCCTTTGCGATCGCTTAGAGCTTTTTAGTTTTTGGCTCGGTGGAGAGCGTAAGTTCTCAGAGCTTTTTGGTTCAGGTTTGGTTTTTGGCTTGGATATTTGGTTGGGTTGGCGGCATGGCCGCCAGCGGAGAGTGTAAACTCTCCCTGGCAGTGGTGACAGACGTGTCCTAATCCACAGGCCACTCCTCTTAAGGGATGCCTTGGAGGATTCGGGGGGGTGGGGCGAAAGTGTCCCCAGTTGGTATAGGGACGAGAGTGCCCTAGTTTGTACTCAGCTGCCAACCCGTTTGGTTTCGCCGACAATTCCTTTTCTCAGGTTGAATTCACTGTCTGTCTTTAATCTTTGCTTCTAAACTTGTGTTAAACGTTTACTGTGTGTCCGTGTTTGTGTCACGTTTGTATTGTCCTGTCCCTGTCTTTGTTTGAGTAACTCCCAGTATGGGACAAAGCCATTCCATGCCTCTGTCCGTGACCCTTGATCATTGGGCGGATGTCCGCTCAAGGGCCCAGAATCTTTCTTTTTCAGTGAAACGCCGGACCTAGCAGACACTCTGCACTTCAGAATGGCCCACCCTCGGAGTTGAATGGCCCCCAGGAGGGTCCTTCCACCTCCCTCTAATCTGCAAAGTCAGAGATATTGTCTTTCAGCCAGGGCCACATGGCCATCCAGACCAGCAGCCATATATTTTAACCTGGCTGGACCTCTGTGAATTTCCTCCCATATGGGTGAAGCCTTTCCTGGTTCCTGCTTTCACTCCGACCCCTTCCCCCAAGACCCTATCACTCAATCCTTCTGCTCCTCCCCCTTTTCCCTCCATTCCCCCTGAGTCACAAGATTGTAGATCTTGGGGTTGTGAACGAATGGGAGCTGCATGATGATCTTTGTGTGTCTTTTAGTCTGTGTCTCTGTTAAGTGTGATGGCATTGTTTTACTTTGGACTGATGAAGAGTCCCAAATTCCAAACTGCCTTAGATGTGTGGAAGTAACTTTAGCTAAATTTTAACCTAATGCTTCTCCTGTGAGGGACCAAAAGTCAATAGAACCGCCAGCTTTTCTGTTCTCACCTTTTACACCTCTCTTAGCTGTGTTTTAAAGAACTTTGATAAACTTTACCCCCCTTTGTTAAGGGGGGTTAGGGAAGCAGTGTTTTCTTTTCTTCCCATAGTTGGCTTGAGCACGCCCACTGCAGAGGGAAATGCCTGGGGTCTAAAAACTTTGATATCTCGCTTAAACTTTTCTCAAACTCAAAACAACTGCAAGCAGAAGATGAACTTTTTGCGAAGCTGACTACTGAAAAGTTAGGAGATGTGAGAAATGCCTAGTGCCTGGGGTCAGACCAAGCCAGAGGAACTAATCCTATAAGTAAAAGGTGGAACTAAGGGGCTCCCAGCAGCTGCCAAAGCCATTTTGCTTTGGGGAGTTTCCTCCTTCCTTACCTGCACTTTAGGGATTACCCCACCTCTGTTTGCTTAACTAAAGGGACAATAAATGCAGTAATGTGTTGATATTATAAATTGTTTCTTGGGGATGATCTTGGCTAAATGGGTATCTAAAAGATGATTTTCTATTGTAACAATTTGGTATCTGAATGGGTTTCTAAAGCATTGCACTATCTTGCAGTTACAAGTTGTGTTTAAGCAATTGTTTAGTTTGATTTCAGATAGTTCATGCTAGAAAACTTAAATACTTAGGATAAAAAAATTAGAAAGTTTCAATTTTGAACTGGGTAGCCTGAGAAAATTCCACTAGGTATTCCAGTGCACTAACTTGGGCAAAGATAATAAATTATGATATGATATCTGTTCCCCTCAGTGTGTAAGATTCAGGAAAAAAAAAGGGGGGGTGCTAAATTAAAACGTTGGTCTGGCTTATTAAAATGACATTAATTGGCAAGAGTCTTGGAAATTTTTAAGGCTTAATTTTGGATATACATGATAAAACTTAATACTACTTTAGGAACTTCAGAACAAAGGAAGCAGCTTAATGATCCTGAGGAAATTTCCTCTGATGGTGGCCTTTATATTATCAAGTAAGATCCTATTTGCAGTTTTGTGTGGGCAAGTATTTCTAATGTAAAGAGATGTAAAGATATAAAATTTTGAGAATTGCATCTTAAACCTGGAAATTATGACTTATAGCTAAAATGCCTTAGGCATGAGGTTTCTTCTCAGAATTCCAGTTTTCCCAGTTCCTTCCAGACCTCAGCCAGGACTTAAGCTGATATGCAAATAGAAGAAGCCTGGAACACTCAGAAGGAGACAGATTTGAGGCCCAAGGAAAAAAAAAAAGAGTTAAAGTGTCTTTTTACCTGAACTCAAACTAGACCCCAACCAAAAAGTAAATTATGTGGTATTTATTAATTACTGGCCAGTCATCTTTTTTAGGACTCTTGCTTTTTCTTAGATTCTGTATTTTTTTGGACCTCATGATTTTAATCCCACAGACGGGTTAATGTTTTCTGATCAGTCCTATTTCTGATCAACTGTGGAGTTTTGAAACATTGCAATGGAGATTTCACCTGAAAAAGCTACAAGGGTGTTACACTTGTGTTATGTGTTGTATGTCGGTATGTCTGTATGTGTGTATGTCCATATATCCTGCAGTGATATGACAATTGACAGATGAGGAGCGCTCATAAAAAAGTTTAAAAATAGATCCAAATATCTTTGATTCACGTGATTCAAATGGTTCGATTTAAATTGGGTAAACAGATAAAAGTAAAGATGTCTTTAAAATTAAGCTTATAAGTTTTTCTAGGTGTTCAAAAAGACCCTAATAAAATTTTGATGTCTATGAAATAATCTGCCTAAATTCAGAAATTTACAGATATTGTTTTAAAGTGTGAACAGAAGGAGGTTAACAGATGAAAAAGAGAAACTAAAAGGTTCTAGATATGGATTTAATAGAGGGAAAATGTGTTTCTGGATAAGAGAGTCTATGTGATTAAGTAATTAAGAGGGTTTAAGTAAGTGATAAAAAAGGTTTGTGTAAGTTGGTTATATGTGTAAGTTTGAGCAAATAATCTTAAAGAAATTAAAGATTATACAACTATGGTTAAACAACAGCTGTTATTTTTCAATATTGTAATGTTGTTTCTTTAAAAGCTAACCTCTGTTAATATAAAAACATCAATGTAATTATGGTGCTGTTAATGTGTTCATATCTTCCAGGTATACAAGTCTGTAAGGTAGAAGCTTCAAAAGAACCTTTTTTCAAGCTGGTGTTTTAAAGTTGTATGGTAATTTTAGGCTTAAAAAAAACATGTTGGAGATTTGTTTATCATTTCTGTTCTACAACTGGACTTGTTATCAATAAGATATGTGCAGTTCTATGATACTTTTCACACTGAGATACAATTTTAAAACACAAAAGTACTTTGCTACTTTTCTATAAAGGGTTAAAAGCTTTCAGCCTTTAATTCATGTTTTAGGTGTGATATTATGTTGTGTTAGCTAATGTTCATGTAAACTTGAACAATAATTTATGTAAACTTTGTAAAATGATCAGCTTCAGAACTATAGTACTTGAGATTTTTAAAGAGCCCTGCCTTACTTGAGATAAGGCTCTGACCCATCTCACTACTGTGAAAGTGGCTATGAAAGAAGTAAGCCAGATTTCAGTACAGTTAAAGTTGTGTCCAAAAGTAGGTTTTTGCCAAGATTACTAGGATCTCAAATAGGAAATTATGATGTATAACCCTGCCAGAATTCAAGGCCGCTCTTATAGAAGCTAAATATGTTTTTACCCTAGTTAGTTTTGTTTTGTAGTTTGCTTATAGATGGTTTAAGGATTGCCTGTTAAAGTTTTAAAGAGGTATTGCTTTAAGAACACAACCTGGGTCAACATAAGACAAGGAGTTATCACCTACAGGATAGAGAGATAGACATTAAAGCCCAGTGCTCTTAATATAAGGCTGTTAACTTATTTGCTGGATGTTTAAGATCAAGTTTTTAAAATTAAAGTTAAATTAAAAGGTCTAAGAAAACCAATATTCGGCTCTTGCCCTCTGAGTCAGTCTGAATCAGGGAATAGGGGACTTCTCCAAAGGGCTCTGCAACTCTAGGCCACAGAACCTCCTGAGCAGGGAGATTAATGAGACCAGTGGAGAACAGAAAGCCAATCGGTGCATTTGCTGTAAAGAGGAGGGTCATCAGAAAGGGGAGACATCCCTGATGCTTCCGAGGGAAGCCACATGGTCAAGCAAGGCCTGGACCCATCCTAAGGTAAATGGCACTAGCAGAACTGAGAAGCTGCTATGAAGTTCCCTGAGGACTCCCAGGGAAACTCGGCTGACTGTTGACAATAGATAAGAACAAAAGTCAGTTTGACTTGCTTCATCTTAAACACTTAGCAAAGATAGTTAAAGCCAAAGCACAGCTGTTTCTGGACATTTTAAATGATAATAATAATTAAATGTAACTTCCAAAAATAAGTAAACTGGAGGGTACAAAAGAGATTCTCAGACAGGAATTCCTGATAACTATTAAAAGGAATTGCCAGAGTAGTTTTTAGTTTAAGGCCCACAGATATTCCTAACCTACACAGGTAGGCTTGGTGTTTGCTAGTATGCTTATCCAGCCCTAAGTAGCAGAATTAAAGGTTTCTCTATTAGACATAGGTCATACTAGTAAGAAGGATTTTACGAGATCAGATGACATTAAATTATTAGACTATATCTTAAAGGAGAGAACATCTGTAAACCTAAATGTTAGTTGTTGTGTTTACATCCCTGACATTTCTGGCAAGGTGATAAATATCCTTAAAGATTTACATGCTCAGATAGAAGCCATGTCCTCAGCAACTTTGTCGTGGAAACAGTATCTTAGCTTCTGGTTCTTGGTACTTCCTGGTGGAAAACATTGTTAGTCTCTGTCTTGGCCATTATACTCATTGGCATATTCCTGTGCTGTGACATTTATTGCTGCATCAATATGGTGCCAGTACTAATGAATTCTTGTTTCTCTTATAGACCACCCATCACTCGAATGGCCCTCCAGCCTAATACTTCTCAATTGGACTTTTATCATGGACCACTCAATAGACCCAGTATTTTCCAAGGGGGACTCCAAACTGCTTGCCCCCACACCGTCCCTTTTCAGCCTGAAGAAGCCAGAAAGATTCTGTTCACCCCCGCTTCCTTACAGCAGTAAGGAGTTCCCAAATTAGAGGGGGGAATAAAGCCAGATTTAAAGTTAGGTAGTCAGTGTAGATAGATAAATCGGGGTCTAATACCGAGTGGAATCTAAAATGGAGGCCATGCTGAAAATGATTCCAGGGAACGCAAAACAACTCATGAAATGTGAAACCCTTCAATAATCGTGATGCATTACTTTTAAGATTAAAAGTAGTCAGAAAAAGGAGTGGGGAATGTAAGGGTAAAAAAATTGAAGTTAAAGCGTAAAAGTTAAAGGGTAAAAGACCGGGTGTTGTAAAGTTTCTAAGCTGCAAGGTCTGAGTTAAAATGTAAAGGATTAGGTATTGTTAGGTTTCTATGCTACCTGAAAAACCTGAAATCCCTGTAGCTGTTAGGACAATACTAAAACTGCCCAGTAAATATTCCCACTGACTCCCTGGTTGTCCAATAACTCGGGACTCTGTGTAACTGGTCACGTAGTTCTTTACGCCCTAAAACCAATCAGTTTGAATGTGTACTCCATTTAGAACTGAACTATCACTCCCGCCTGACCTGTTCCCGTCAATGTATGTACTAATCAAGTCTAAGAATTGTTGCTTGACTTTCCCGCGGTGTATGATGATTTGTTAAAGGAGATTGTGATGTATGTAAAATCCCCGCCCTCCCCCCAAAAAAAGTGTACTTAAGCAGTGCTCAGCCCCTGCTCGGGTCTCTGGGCTGTTCTCCCTTCTTGAGTGGGCCCGGAGCCCCAGCATGCTGGTTAAATAAATCCCCTTCTGCCAATTGCATGAGTGGTCACTTGGTGGTATCTTTCTCCGACGCTTCGCCTGACCCTTACATTAGGATGGCCTTAGGCCTGAGCCTAAGCAACTCTACTTTAAAAACTTCAGTTTAACCCGCAGTTTCACCAGGCACATCCACAGATCCCTCCAGTAAGGCCTCAAACAAGTTACTTCCCCTCACTCTGATAAAGAGAGTGAAGCCTCTTGCAGGCTGCCCTTGCGTGATAAGAGGGAAAGGGAGAAGATCAGGGTGGAGACCACCAGACCACATGTTTCTGACCTCAGGGTAAATGACATCACTGAGAAATCCAGTGGTGGCTGGTAGGGATTGAAAGGGGGGTCAAAAGCCCCCAAATTTAGTATAAATGATAGAGCTGATGAACAGGGATTCAGCCAGCTGAAACAAGGATGCACTAGAGCTGGAGAGCCTGCTGAGGACCTGACATCCCATCACTTGTCATCATTCCTGATTCTCTGCATGATCCTCACCGCTCTCAAACACTACCACCTCATCTGGACCTTGGTGAGAGCCCCAACTCCTCCCTATGACCCACTCCTCAACCGGTCGTCCGCTCCACGCTCCACGCTAGGGAAAGCCTACCTTGGTTCCAGACCTGATTACCACGGTCTGAGTGAGTGTGCATCTGCTGGACTCAAAGCCTGGGACTTAAGACCTTTGAACTTAGCATGCAGAGGGAATGTCTGTCACTAGCCTGTCCTGATTAAGTGTGTTTTGCAGTGCTTAGAATGAATCTAGAACTGTTAGCTGTGGATTGATTATGTCTATTGCAGTGCCAAGCATTAAGGATTGTGTTTTCTTGCTTAAGAACCTATAGAGTGAAACTGTATGGAGTAACTTGAGTGAATAAAGCACTGGAAGGGGCAGAAGCCCGTGGACATTCTTTATTTCTCCCCTCGACTGCATACATCACAATTTTGCCCGCTCACAACATAAAGATTTCTTGGAATCTATATTCTAGGAGTCAATGTTTGGAGGGTAAGAGGAAAAAGGAAACATTTTTCGTGGTGCGACTTGATACAGGGGATTTTCTGCTGGTAGAGAGGCAAATTGTGTTTTTCTGCTATTTTTTCAAATATGCTCAAACAATTTGTACTGAGCCTCTTCCCTGCATTCTTGTCCCATTGGGGTGGGAACAGCTTTAATTAACTCAGCTGCAGGACACAGGACCAGCCCCTGCTTCCTAAAAGGTCTTAACTAGCCCAACCCAGCTGTGCTTTTGACCCTTAAGCAACCTGGCCAGGGGGCCAAAGGCAGACTGCCTTATGGTCGGATGCCTTATGGTCGGACAGTAATGCTGACCTCTGCCTTTAAATCACTGTTTTAAAGTGCCCACGCTCTGGAAAGGGAAAATGCAAAAGATGGGAGAACACGAGGGGTGAGGGGAAGACACAGGGAAACAGCCCATTAAGGAGGAGAGAGCTGACGCCTGACCTGGGGACCCAGGCAGCTGCAGCAGCCACAGCCAGTTCTGGGCTGTTCCATCACTATGGTAACCAGGGGAGACTGGGGGCGGAGCCTGGCTGCCTCATCAGGCCTTTCCCATTTTCCAGGGCTTCCCATGGGTCCTTCCTCTGTCACCCAGGCAGGGCTTGTGGTCCCGCCTCCCAGCCACTAACCTGTGCTTCCTGCTTACTGTTGTGGGCCACGGGAGCTGCAAGGAGCCTGCATTTTTAAGAATGTGCACCTGAAATACAAGAGATCTCTTTCAGGCAAAATCTGACTCCACAGGCTTCTCTGTTGCAGCCCTAAGCCTGACTCGCTCTGAAGCTAAATAACTGTGTGTGTGTGTGTCAACAGCTTGCTTTACAGTGCTTCTTTTTGCTCTTCATAGCAATATTACTAAATAATGTTCCGTTGATGAGAGGTCACAAACATAGTCTTCTTACAATTTTGGAGATCTTGGGAATGCGTTTTGCACCCCTCAGACATCAAAGCCAGCATCTGAGATCTTTTCTCACAATGTTTCTGTGATGACCAAGAAATCCTTCTTCTCCTTCCTGACTACATAATTACAATAAACAAACAAATGCATACACAGGGATTTTTTAAACCACATCACGTGACGTCCCAAATAGAATGAGTGCACTACTAGTCCAAAGTAAAATAAATGGGCCCAAATACTTTTAAGAGCCACATGATTTAATGAGGCTCACGTTAAAATTCCGTGGTCATATAACAGTAAGTTATATTTTTATTACGAATGCATATCTTTCCAGTTATTTGGATAATCTAGAATCCTTAATTCATAAAATAATTGACATATATGTCTGATTTTTTAATTAATATGTATCTATTTTTTCTAATCGTTTTTCAAAAGAAAACACTTCAGTTATATTTCTTATACATGCATCTATCTCATGCTCTGCATTTTATAGTACAGATATTTAAGATGAATGTATTTTATTATAAAATATCTATTTCAAGAGATATACAACCATCAAGGATCAAGCAATCTCTAATTATCAAATTACTGTACCAATTTTTATAAGATGATCAATAGATATGATTCTGTCAACAGAAATGTCCAACAGCTTTAACTATACTTTCATTGACACACTTCTTATCAAGGTACAATAAGTAATTTGTTTAGACTCTAAGATTTATAAAAATTGTCCCAAAGTAAAACAAAGAGAAAGATTTTTATAGAAGAAAACGAAGATGTTTCTACAGAGAGGAAACACACGTTTACTAGTATGATTATCTAGCCCTAAGTGACAGAAATAAAAGGATCTCTAGTAGGAGGTCCTAAAAAGAAAGAAATCATCTTCAGATAAATGGAAAGGTCTTTATATTCTAAATTTTCATGATGAAAATATTAATATAATTATCTAGACAGATGACATGGAAAGGTCAAAACAATTGAGAAACAGATTTATGTATAACTGGACTGACTATATATATTTCAACAATCAATTCTAGGATATTCTAGCCTATTTCCCTGATTTTATTATGCTGATGTAAGCTTTTTCTCCACATTCTGACATGACAGAACTTATTAAAATATTAAGCTTATACCTACAATTTGTGCTGTTTGATCAAGGACCAATTTATAATGAATCAAATTTATACAACCTTGATCAAACAATAAGTGTTTTAAAATGCTGACTTAAATTCCAATTTTGACACTTCTCATTGGAGAGTAAATTTGACTGATACAAAGATATCAGTAATTGCAATGATTGCTGCTGATTCTTGCATATCATTTCTGTTCATTGGATGTTTGTGGGATTTGAGAAAACATTATATTCAAAATGTTCTCCACATTAAAGCCATATGTGAGTTTTGAGCAATAAAACTTACAAACATTGTTAGAAATTCATTGGTATTATATACATTCTGTAACTGGACCTATAATCCGTGAAACACTGTAAGACTTGTATACTATTCCCTACACTGGGAAGTAATTTTAATCATAATTTTAAAAGGACAATTAAGAGACACCTATTTAAAGAATAATATCCCAAAATATAAAGATATTCTGTGTAAAGAATAGTGAAGAGGAGACACAGGTGTAGCAAGGCCCACAGGGACCTTGGAGACCTTCTTACCAGGTCCTTATTGTCGTCCCTTGATTGAAGCTGTGACATCCCAGTTTTGTGGGAGTGGCAGCCTCAAACCTATATGTGTCTGATGTTGAACTGTGGAGCCACCATGGGGTGAATAGAGAACCCCAGTCAGGGCACCTCTCTGCTCCGATGAAGGGTGTCTCATGTTGGGGTCCTGGTGTGGGGCTGTCTCTGGTTCACAGGGAAGCAGGATGCTAAAATCTTATTTAAATTCCACACATTCAGAAGACAATTTTGTACAGACCTGAGCAGTTTATTTGATTGTAGATGGTTTTTAGTCTCCACACTCTTGGTATAAGATAATATTTTCAGTTCCTACACAATGCTTAATGGACTTGCAGCTAAGTCCTGGGGAAAGGGGCAGACCTTTTATCTATATCACACAGAACAGACCTCTGGGTCCATCTGCTCAGGGCCTCGACGTCTCCATGTTCCTCAGGTTGTAGAAGATGGAGTTGAGCATTGGGTGAGGGTGGTGTGGAAGACAGGCAGAACCTTGTTCCCTGCTGAAGACCAGAAGGATCATGGCTGTGGGTGAGAGCAAAGTGTGCTGAGTGGAAGGTCACCACAGTGAGGCGGTGCTGCAGAGGGAGAAGACATTCTTCTTCCCTGTCCCAAGGCCATAAAGCAGAGAGCAAGAAGTACTTGACCACAGAAAAAAGGGATTCCAATGAATGCAAACATAAGGAGATGTCACGCAGATCAGTGAGGGACAGCCAATACACCAGGAAATAGAGAGGTGTGTGGAGGCGGACATCCAGGAGGGTGAGAGGATCAGGGACAGGTTGTGAATTAGAGCCATTAGGAAGATGAGAGCAATGCAAATGAAGAGGAAAGACTAAATCCATTTTTATATCGTTATTATTTGGGGCTGGGGAAACTCAATAACATAATCAATAATTTAGACTTAACTGACACATATAGAATATTTCAACATGCATTAAACAGAAACACTTTCTTCTCAGTAGCACATGGATCCTTCTCTAAAATAGACCATATACTATGCCACAAAGCAACTCTTAGCAAATATAAAAAACTAGAGACACTACCATACATTTCATCAGATCATAATTAAATACAATTGGGAATCAAAAACAAAACAAAAAAGTAAAAATTTCTCCATCACCTGGAGACTAAACATTAGGCTACTGAATGAACAATGCATTGCAGAAGGAATCAAGGAGGAGATAAAAATTTCTTAGGGGTAAATAAGAACATAGAAACAACCAATGGAAATCTTAGAGACTATGAAAGCAGTACTAAGAGGAAAATTCATTGCATAGAATTCATTAATTCAAAGAAAAAAAAAATTAACAAATAAATGACCTCACACTACCACTCAAAGCCCTAAAAAAGAGGAACAAACCAGCAGTAAAAGCAGTAGAAGGCAAAAAATAATTAAAATTAGAGCTGAAATCAATAAAATGGAAACAAAAGAAACAGTTGACAATATGGACAAAAAAAGTTGGTTCTTTGAAAAAATAAATAAAATTGACAGACTTATTAGCCATGCTAAAAAAGAGCATGAGAGAGAGAACTCAAATTACCTATATACATCATGAAAATGATAATATTATAACAGATATGAGAAATACAGAATAGAAGACATTGAAGTTATCAACAAATTTCTTAAGTCATATGATCTGCCCAGATTGAATCAGGAAGACATACACAATTGAAACAGACCAATATCAAGTGATAAAAATAGAAAACAGAGCTTACCAAGATTGTGCAATATGATTAAGTGGGATTCATCCTAGAGATGCAAGGTTGGTTCCACTTACAAAAATCAATAAATGTAATTTATCACATCAATAGACACAAAGATAAAAATCATATGATCATCTCAATAGATGCAGAAAAAGCATTTGACAAAATACAGCACCCCTTTATGTTCAAGACACTAGAACAACTAGGGATATCAGGAACATATCTCAACATTGTAAAGGCTATCTATGTTAAGCCTCAGGACAACATCATTCTAAACAGAGAAAAATTGACGGCATTTTCTCTAAAAACTGGAACAAGACAGGGCTGCCCTTTTCACCACTTCTATTCAACGTAGTTCTTGAAATGCTGGCCAGAGCAAATAGACAAATGAAAGGAATCAAAGGGATATGTATAGGAAAAGAAGAACTTAAATTGGCACTATTTGCTGATGTTATGATTCTATATCTAGAAGAACCAAAAAACTCCACCAGAAAACTTCTAGAACTGCTTACTGAATTAAGCAAAGTAGCAGGATTTAAAATCAACACCTATAAATCAAAGGCATTTCTGTATATCAGTGACAAAGCCACTGAGAAGGAAATGAGAAAGACTACCCAATTCACAATATCCTCAAAAAAAAAAAAAATACTTGAGAATCAACTTAATGAAAGAAGTGAAAGATCTATACGATGAAAACTACAGAACCAAAATGAGAGAAATCAAAGAAGACCTCAGAAGATGAAATCATCTAACTTGCTTTTGGAAAAGCAGAATTAATATGATCAAAATGACCATACTACCAAAGCATTATACAGATATAATGCAATTCCCATCAAAATCCCCAAGGCATTCCTCATACAAACAGAAAAATCAATCATGAAATTCATCTGGAAAAATAAGACATGCAGAATAGCTAAAACAATCCTTAGACTGATGTAGGTGGCATCTCTATACCAGATCTTAAACTATACTACAGAGAAATAGTAGCAAAAACAGCATGGTGTTGGCACCAAAAGAGACTGGTAGACCAATGGAACAGAAGAGAGGACACAGACACTAACCCAGAAAATTACAATTATCTTATATTAGACAAAGGTACCAAAAACATGCACTGGAGAAAAAAGCATCTTCAACAAATTGTGCTAGGAAAACTGGAAATCCATAAGCAACAACATAAAACGAAATCCCTGGGTCTCACCATGCACAAAGTGCAAATCGAAGTGGACCAAGGACCTAGGAATTAAACCAGAGACTCTACATCTAATAGAAGAAAAAGTAGTCTGTAATATTCATCATGTGGGACTAGGCCCCAACTTCCTATAGTCCAAGAATTAAAACCAACAATCAATAAATGGGATGGAATCAACCTAAAAAGTTTCTTCTCAGCAAAAGAAACAATTTGTGAGGTGAACAGAAAGCCTACACCCTGGGAAAAAGTTTTTACCCCTCACACATCAGACAGAGCACTACTCTCTATTGTATATAAAGAACTCAAAAAACTAACACCAAAAAAACAAATAACCTAATCAACAAATGGGCCAAGGATGTGAACAGACACTTCTCAGAAGAGAATATACAATCAATCAACATGAATAAGAAAAAATGCTTATCTTCTCTAGCAATTAGAGAAATGCAAATCAAAACTTCTCTAACCTATCACCTCCCTCCAGTCAGAATGACAGCTTTTATGAAGACAAACAAGAATAAGTGTTGGTGAGGAGGGGGGGGGGGGGGAAGGTACCCTCTTACCTTGCTGGTGGGACTGCAAATTGGTGCAGCCAATTTGGAAAGCAGTGTGGAGATTCCTTGGAAATCTGGGAATGCAACCACCATTTGACCCAGCAATCCCTCTCCTCAGACTATACCCAAAGAACTTAAAAACACCATACTACAGGGACACAGCCACATCAATGTTTATAGCAGCACAATTTGCAAGAGCTTGCTGGGAGCCATTAGCCAAGTAGGTATGACAATTTCCTTGCCAGCATACCCCATGTTGCTGACATGTTGCAGCGACATTGAATGTAGGTGACCTTGCTCAAGGACCAAGGCAGATTAGGGTGTTCCCGGTTTTAAGATAATCGTGTTTAGGGCGTTCCCAGTTTAGGTTCCAGGTTTAAGGTTTAAGATTATTCCTGCTGGGAATAGGGCGTATCCTGCTGCCTGAGTTCCCCTTGAGTTCTCACGGGATTCAGACAGTATATTTTGGAGATAGAAGCCCAGTGGAGGTGGATTTGGGCAGAGAACGTGGATTTCCCCAGAACGTGATTGTAGACGGCTGGTGTGAGTTCGGGAATAAAGAGTTGCTGTTTGAATCTACAAGCTGTGTGGTGGCTCGTGATTGTGTGCCCAGCCAGACTGTGGCAAGAGCTAAACTGTGGAGTCAACCTAGATGCCCTTCAGTGGATGAATGGATTAAAAAAACAAGTGGCATATATACAAAATGGAATTTTAATCAGCAATAAAAAAGAAAAGAAAACCATGGCATCTGAAGGTAAATAGATGGCATTGGAGAAGATAATGCTAAGTGAAGTTAGCCAATCCCCAAAAAACAAATGCTGAATGTTTTCTCTGATAAGGATGCTGACTCATAGGGGGTACATAGGGGGAAAATGGAAGGATTAGATGAATTCTAGATAGGGCAGAGGACTGGGAGGGAAAAGGAGGGGACAAAGAATTAGCAAGGATGGTGGAATGTGAAGGACATCATTATACAATGTACATGTATAAAGACATGAATTGGGTGTCAAAATTCTTTATACACAGAGATGAATAATTGTGGTATATATGTGTAATAAGAATTGTAATGCATTCTGCTGAAATTTCTTTATCCAAAATAAATAAATAAATCGATAAATAGCAGACGGGTTTTCCCAGATGTAAATCCTTTTTTAAAAATTTTTTTAAAATATTTATTTCTTTATTTATTTTTAAGTTTTCAGCGGACATAACATCTTTGTATGTGGTGCTGAGGATCAAACCCAGGTCACACGCATGCCAGGCGAGCACGCTACCGCTTGAGACACATCCCCAGCCCAGATGTAAATCCTTTTATGTCTTTGAATAAAACTGTCAAAATTAAGTACTGCCCCTGGCTTATCCACAGGATTTTCTACAGTATATATATATATTTTTAATACAACTGAACAAAACTAAAACATCTGAAACCTTGGTATTTCTTACTTGCATAGGATTTATTCATTTTGGCATGAATCTTTCCAAAAGAATCTTTCTAGTACTCAGAATAAACTGCAAAAATTAAAAGATTTCCCACATTTTTAACATTCATAGGGCTTCTCTCCATGAGAATTTTCATAAAAGAGAAGAAAAATAGGTCTAGAACATGAAGCTGATAGAGTACAGCAAATCATCCCCATTCAGAGTGTTTGTTTTCCAGTGAGGGAAATGGCTTTGAAGACAACAGGGAAAATGGAATGATTTACCATATTTTTTCATATTTAAACAGTTATTCAGCCAGATCTGGTGATGTATGCCTTTAATCCCAGAGACTTGGGAGGCTTAGGCTGAAGGATCACAAGTTTGAGGCCAGCCTCAGCATTTTAGAACAACCCTAAGGAACTCAGCAAGTCTCTGTCTCAAAATTAAAAATATAAAAAAGAATGAGGATGTGTCTCAGTGGTAGAGGGCCACCAGACCAAATCTGCAGTACAATCCCCAGTACAATATTCAGCACAGTGAGCAGTGTGTTTGAAGGGGACAAGAAATATTGATCCACCACATTTCACATTTAAAGAATTTCTCTCCAGTAAACTTCCAACATGTTGATGAGAAGAACAGTAATAAGAGAAGGCTTTGCCAATTGTTTTCATCAGTACAATTTCTTTGCAATATGAGTTTGTTCATGTAAGTGAAGCTGATAGGATATAGCCAAGGTTTTTCCCCATTGTTGACATTCATAGGGCTTCTCTCCAGTATGAGTTTGTTCATGTGAGCAAACATGAGAGGACTGAGTGAAGGCTTTGCCACACTGCTTACATTGATAGGGTTTCTCTTGAGTGTGAGTCCCTTCATGTCTGTGAAAGAAAAACCAAGAAAAAGACTTTTCCACATTGTTGGTATTCATTAGGCTTCTCTTCTGCATGAATACTTCCATGTACGTGAGGTTCACTGGATGTGTCAAGGGGTTCTCCACATTGTTGATATTCATAAGACTTCTCTTCAGTATGCGTTTTTGCATGTCTGTGAAGATGATGGGATTGAGCGAAGGCTTTGCCACACTGCTTACATTCATAGGGCTTCTCTCCAGTATGTGTTCTTCCATGACTCTTAAGGTGACTGGATGTAGCAAAGGCTTTTCCACATTGTTGACATTCATAGGGCTTCTCTCCGCTATGAGTTCGTTCATGTCTGTGAAGCTGAGAAGATTCAGCAAAGGCTTTGCCACACTGTTTACATTCATAGGGCTTCTCTCCAGTATGAGTTTGTTCATGTTTGTGAAGCTGAGAAGATCTAGCAAAGGCTTTTCCACACTGCTTACACTCATAGGGCTTCACTCCAGAATGTGTTTGTTCATGGATGTGAAGGTGAGAGGCAGTTCTGTAGACTTTTCCACATTGTTCACATTGATAGGGCTTTTCTCCACTATGAGTCCGTTCATGTCTGTAGAGGGAAAAAGAAGTAGTGCAGGCTTTCCCACATTGTTGACATTCATAGGGTTTCTCTGTAGTATGTGTTCTTTCATGTCTGTGAAGTTTACAGGAGTCAGTGAAGGCTTTGCCACACTGCTTACATCCATAGGGCTTCTCCCCAGTATGAGACCGCTCATGTATCTGAAGGTAGGAAGAAGAACTGAAGGCTTTCCCACATTGTTGACATTCATAGGGCTTCTCCCCAGTATGAGTTTTTTCATGTCTGTGAAGTTTAGAGGACATAGTGAAGGCTTTGCCACACTGCTTACATTCATAGGGCTTCTCTCCAGTATGCATTCGTTCATGTCTGTGAAGTTTAGAGGACTTAGTGAAGGCTTTGCCACACTGCTTACATTCATACGGCTTCTCTCCAGTATGCATTCGTTCATGTCTGTGAAGGTTAAAAGAAGTAGTGAAGACTTTTCCACATTGTTGACATTCATATGGTTTCTTTTTCGTATGAGTTTTTTTATGTGAGTGAAGGGTAGACGATAGAGCAAAAGATTTGCCACACTGATTACATTCATAAGGCTTCTCTCCAGTATGCGTCCATTCATGTCGGTGAAGGGAAAAAGAAGTAGTGAAGACTTTTCCACATTGTTGGCATTCATTGGGCTTCTCTCCAGTATGGATTTGTTCATGTATCTGAAGGTAAGATGAACTACTGTAGGCTTTTCCACATTGTTGACATTGATAGGGCTTCTCTCCGGTATGCGTTCGTTCATGTCTGTGAAGGGAAGAAGAAGTAGTGAAGACTTTTCCACATTGTTGGCATTCATTGGTATTCTCTCCAGTATGCATTTGTTCATGTATCTGAAGGTAAGACAAAGTAGTGAAGGCTTTCCCACATTGTTGACATTGATAGGGTTTCTTTTTCATATGTGTTCTTTCATGTCTGCGAAGTATAGAGGAGTTAGTGAAGGCTTTGCCACACTGCTTACATTCATAGGGCTTCTCCCCACTATGAGTCCGCTCATGTATCTGAAGGTAAGAAGAAGTAGTGAAGGCTTTCCCACATTGTTGACATTCATAGGGCTTCTCCCCAGTATGAGATTTTTCATGTGTGTGAAGTATAGAGGAGTTAGTGAAGGCTTTGCCACACTGTTCACATTCATAGGGCTTCTCTCCAGTATGTGTCCGTTCATGTCTGTGAAGGGAAGAAGAAGTAGTGAAGACTTTTCCACATTGTTGGCATTCATTGGGCTTCTCTCCAGCATGCATTTGTTCATGTATCTGAAGGTAAGATGAAGTAGTGTAGGCTTTTCCACATTGTTGACATTGATAGGGCTTCTCTCCAGTATGCATTCGTCCATGTCTGTCAAGGGATAAAGAAGTAGGGAAGAATTTTCCACATTGTTGGCATTCATTGGTTTCCTCATCAGTATGGATTTGTTCATGTATCTGAAGGCAAGACAAAGTAGTGCAGGCTTTTCCACATTGTTGACTTTCATAGGGTTTCTCTCTAGTATGTTTTCTCTGATGTATTCTAAATAAACTTCGGTAAGCAAAGTCTTTCCCACATACGTTACATTTGAAAAGTACTTTCCCAGTGTGCATGATCACGTGACTGTGAAGACCTGTGGGTGAAACCAAGGTTTTACCACCTTCTTTACACTCACGGGATTTCTCTCCAGAATGAGTTCTTTCATGTTTTCTAAATAAAGTGGGGGAATGAAAGGCTTTCCCACATACCTCACATTGAAAAGCTTTACCTCCCCTATGTGTTTTTGTGTGACTTTGAACATCTGTGGGAGAAGATGAGGCTTCATCACATTGTTGACATTCATCAGGTTGCCACCCAGTATGATAATCTTCATGCCTTTGAATGTCATTGGAACAACTGATGACTTTCCCACATACTGTACTTTCATAGGGTCCATCTCCAGTTTGTGTTAACATTTGTGTGTGAACACTTTTGAGAGAAACCAGAGATTTCCTGTATTGTTTCAATTCACATGGCTTCTCTTCACATTCTTCATGCTTGTAGCATTCGGGTCCACAATGAGATGTGATCTGCCTATGAGGAATGAAGGGCATATGAAGTCTTTGGCACACGTAATGCAGTCACATGAATTTACTCTATTAAATTTTTTCTTTGCTTAAGAATTGGGATCTCATGACCAGCACATTATTAATACTTGATTAATTCATGATGTTGTATTTATTTAAGGTCCTAGGTTAACGTCACTTCCAACATGAGGTAAAGCCTAGGATTTTCAAACTTGTTCAAATAGCCAGAAAATAAAGAGATTGAGAGGAAACAATGCTTTGCAACACAGCTTGCCTATGGTCATTATCCAAATAGTTATACTCACATATGCAATTTCATAATAATTTTTGCATGTCAAGCACCTTGAATAGACTTAATATCATATATATATATATATATATATATATATATATATATATATATATATATATATATAAAATTTATTTCAGTTGACAATAGACTTTATTGATTTAAATGTGGTGCTGAGAAGAGAACCCAGTGCCTCAAGCATGCAAGGCAAGCTCTCTACCACTGAGCCACAACCCCAGTCCCAGTGAAGTATATATTTCTGGTAAAAAAATCTTATAAGAATAAATACATTTAAAGTTGTGCAAATTTCTTGCATTGGTTTTAAAAATTATATGATATCCCCAGATTCCCTCAAGGATTCCTCTTGTGAGTATAATTACCTTTGATTGCTCCCAAAATTTTTGATCTGATTTTCAATGTTCTTCTCATCACATTTGATTCCTAAAATGCCAAACAAAAACATTATAAATTTCTAGGAGCTAGAAATGCTTTTCCAAATTCATGGTGCATTTTATGCTACAATAATTCACCAACTGATTGTCTTTTCATGTTCTACATAAATAAAAAAAAAATGAACACAAATTCTCTAATTAAGTAAATACACAAATTATTACCTATAGATGCCAGGTTTCTGAGGACTTCCAGCATCACATCTCTGTAAAGGTTCTTCTGGGAAGCATCCAGCAAATCCCACTCCTCCTGAATGAAGTTCACAGCCACATCCTCAAAGGTCACTGAGATCTAAAATATCCCACAAATGTGTAGTGGAGAACAGGAGAGATTTCACAGCATGAGAAATCTATACTCAACATGCATGATGTTCACATGATTCCCTGGCCTCTCGATTAATTCCACGATTTGGTCATTGAAATCTCCAGTGCATTGAATTCTTCACAGCCACTCCAACACTAGATTTGGGCCCCACACAAGGTAAATAGTAGAGTGTTGTACACCCTTCCTTTGGTGAGTTCATAGGAAGTAAGAGGGGCTCCCGGGTCACCCTTATCTTATTTGTTGATTGCATCTCTATCACCTTCTTACCAACATCCTGTGCAGTAGAGAGCTAATATTAGCACCCTCCTTATTACTTACCCTTAGAAAAGAAAGCTGACTGAGTAGGAAATTGCTGGGATCACAAAACTCAGCATTTGAGAGATCCTGCCAACCACAGTGGCTCACTGGGCCTACACACTTAATATAGACAACATGGTATTTACTGATCTCCTGTTTCCTTCTGAAAGTCAATTGTTCCATCCTTAAAGAAGTGCCTAGAATCAGCCCTAACCCACACCCTCAGAGTATGGAGTCACTAAAGAGTTTCCCTTATAGACAACAGTTAGACAATCTTCCACACAGATTGTCACAATGTGTTCACTGGGGACTGAGCTCAACTTGTGTGATTACACTGAGGACAACTAGAAGTTTGCAGGTGCTTTACTCCAGAACAAATTTACCCAATTAGTAATCAAGGACAATGATTAATAAACACAACAATATAATAATTTCTGGTTTTTTAATGTCAAAGCAGAATGGGGTGTGTGGAAAGATGGCATGTGTCTCAGAAAGAACTCGATGACCCCAAGATGTTATCTTGCCCAAAAAACAGCCTTACAAAATTATATCGGTTTGAAAAATAGTTTTGTTAACAGACAGCAGAAAATCCTTTCCCAAACCTCATGGCAACCATGAATGTCCAATGATTCTCAAACTCTTCTGAACAGCAGATGTCTCACTCAGATCATCTACAGTCATGAGACACATACCACCGTTCTGCTCAAGGACACTTTGATCAAGATAGGCCACATGTACAATGGTGGTCTGTCATGAAAGAGATTCCTCGTTCCTGTAGCATAGCTGGTGCAAGGAAACCTCAGGCACAAGCACTTCCAGGGTGTGTTAAAGCAGCAGGTTTGCAGCCCAGAATCCTGAACTATCCGACGCTGACTGCTTGTGAAACAGGCCACTCCATGTGGGTCTCTAAGCAGGCTATGATTTTTGCACAGTGTGGAACAGCCCAAAGGACCACCTACCAGAACACAACCCTGCCACTCACAAAGAACCATGCATAGGACATAAGACACATGACATTTGAAGCAGGACAGTATCAACAGAGGTTAATAGGAGCCCGAGAGAAAGCCTTTAGTGGGCTGTCCTTCGTGGCATGGAAAAAGTATGAGTGACAGCAGGTGTCTTGGAGAGATCACAATGATGGTCCAGTCAAACTGAAATCTAAGTGGCAAAGGGTACTTCATCCATCTATTCTGCAGACAAATATCATTTATTACACATTTAACTGTGAAAGACTAAAACACATTTCAAAAATTTAAAAAAGATATAATTACTACCCACCCCCACCCCCCAGAAAAAAGAAAGTCAAGGCTCTGACATCTAAAACAGGCTTCCATGAGACACTGAAGACCTGCCACCAATTTTCTACTGTTATTTCCAGACAACAGAAGTTGAGTTAAAACTTCCTAATTCTTTCTTTTTATATTTATTTTTTTACTTGCAGTTGAACACAATAGCTTTATCCTATTTATTTATGTGGTGCTGAGGATTGAACCCAGGACCTTGCACATGCTAGGCAAGTTCTCGACCACTGAGCCACAACCCCAACCCACCTTCTAATTCTTTATATGGCATATTTTAACATATTATCAAAATTAAATAGATAAAGAAAAGTATTAAATAGAAAAGAAAACTATGAAAGACTCTAATCATCATAAATGCAAAATTCCTCAAACAATACTTTACTGAATCCAAAAATAAATAAAAAGAATTTTAAACACAGCCAAGAGGAAATTATTACAGCTCTGTAAGACTGATGCCAAATTTAAAACTCAGTTAATATTTTCCAGGGACAAGCATACTAACGTGGGAAGTCAAGCCCAGTGGCCCAGATCCACTCACATCAGCCTCTGCAGGGCCCAGGAACGCAACACACATGCAAGGCTGATTCAGAATTAAAAAACCAATTAACAGTATCCATCACAACAAAAAGCTAAATAATAAATATTGATTATATTAATAGTTAAAAAATTCAAGAATAATGAAAAAACACTCAAGCTCAAAAAAAAAAAACACAATGTCTTCATAGAGAGACAGCATGATCCTCTATGCTACTGGAATCCACTGGAAGAATCATGAAAAACAATGATGTGACATCAGTGTTGTCATGTTAACAAACAGGACAATTATTATACTATTGACAGCAGGAAGCTGGGCATGGAGGCCATGCCTGTGATCCTTGCCAATCAGGGGCCGGGGCAGGATGATCCCAGGTTTGAGTCCAGCCTGGGCAATTTAGCAAGACTCTGTTTCTAAACAAAAAATTAAAAGTTTTGGGAATGTAGCTCAATGGTAGAGCAGCCCTGCAAATAAGGTGAAAATTATGCACAGAAAACTTCTCAGCAGTGACTACAGCAGCCATATCCAGAACTGCCCAAAGCTAGAAGCAAGGAAGATGCACCTTTCAATGCTGAATGGACAAGGTACATTTTAACCACACCAAAGAACATCACCCAGAAAGTGAGCTCTGCAGCCTGCAAAGATACAGCACCCTTAAAGGCAGACTACTAAGTAAGAGAAGCCAGTCTGAAAGGCCAAGTACAATAAGATTCCAATTCAAGAGCATTCCAGAAGAGACAACATTATAGATGCACTGAAACTCTTCTGTATGACATTATTCTGTAGAGTATGTGACACACAAAATCACACCACACAGAGGAGGAACCCTAAGGTAAAGGATGGATTTCAGCTGATGATAAAGTGTTGCTTCATCCACTCTCTTAATCAAATGTAGGACGCTGATTCAGTAACTAACAAGCATCCAACATCAATGCAAAATATTGAGAACAGTGTAGAGTGTTTGATACTATATGTAATGGCTCATTAGAATTGTCAACCGCATTGGATTAAGAGATACCTGTGATTAAGAGGCCTCTGGGTGTGTCCGTGAGGGTGTGTCTACAAATGATTGGCATGTGGAACAGAGAACCAAACTAGAGAACCTCCTTAGGTATAGGCAGCACCATCCAATAGGACGGTGTCTTAGGTGGAACAAAAGTTGGAAGAAGAAGGAAGCAGCAGCAGAGAAAGCCCCTTTCTTCTCCAATGGCTGCTGCAATGGCCTGAGGATATCACACTCTGCCTTCTTCACTCTCCCAAAGTGGACTCTGCCTGTGATTCTCCAGGGAGTTTCCAGAACCTTTGGTCTGACTAGGGCAGCACCAGTGATCCCTCTTGTTCTGAGGTTTCAGCCTCTTGGACTCTGCAGCTACTACTTCTCAAGCTCTCCAGCTGCAGATGGCCACTGTGGACACCAGCTTCAGGTCAAGTAGGCCAATCTAATAAGTCCCCTTTTAGATCACACTTCGTGTTGATGCTGTTCCTCTAGAAATCATTGACTAACAAACTATAAGTCTAAAATTGCTCTGAAACACAAAATTGATTTAATAAGGAAGTGAATGAACTACATGCCATAAACTTTAACAAATATAAACATAAGAAACAATATTACATAATGAATACCTTTCCCAAATAATAATGCAAAAAATAAAGCAAAGAAGAAAAGTCATAGTTACAAATTTCAAAACTATGGACGAAAGCAACGAAACTGATTTCCAATACAATTTCCATCTGGAAAGAAACTAGATGATAAATCTATTTTTCTAAAAATATATATTTATTCTTTGGTTCTAGGTGGGCACAATTCCTTTATTTAATATTTATGTGGTGCTGAGGATCAAACTCAAGGCCTCACACATGCTAGGTGAGCTCTTTTTCTCTGAGCCACAATCCCAACCACTGGATGATAAAGCTTTAAAAGGTATTCCAACTGCTGGTGTGGTGGTGTGCACCTGTAATTTCAGCCACTAGGGAGGTCAAGGCATGGAACTGGCAAGTTGGAGGCTCCCTCTGCAATTTAGCAAGACATCCAGAAATTTTGTGAAACTTGGTCCTCATCAACAATAAATGGGGGGACTGGGATTGTAGCTGAGTGGCAGAGCACTTGCTAGCATGTATGAGGAACTGGGTATGATCCTTAGCACCATAGATAAATTAACAAAAATAAGGTATTCTGCCCCTCTACAACTATACAAAATAAAAATAAAAATAAATAGGTACATAATAAATAGGAAGGGCTGAGGACGTGCTCAGTGGTCAAGTGCCTCTAGGTTTGTGACCCAGTAAAACACCTGCCCACCTCCAAAATGCTGCTCACACATTGAAATTCATTTTTTTTTTTTTTTTTTTTTTGAGGACAACATAAGCATGACCAAGTCCCTGGCTTCAATCCCAGCACTCAATACATCAGCAAATAAGTAAACCCCAGTCTACAATACTAATTTTCTTGGGGTGGAGAGTAGCTCAGTAGTAAGAACTTGATAGCCTTTGGTTCAATCCTCAACAGTCCATGTACACACACACACACACACAAAAAAAAAAAAAAAAACCCTGAAAATATATGTAATGAGTGATAAAAAAAGATTGTAATACAAAAGATACACAATGAGAGGCAACAAAAATCAATGAAAAGACAACACACTTTCTTACAAAGGAGACTGAACTTTCCCATGATCTACACTCTTTGAAAAAACAAAGTGCATTTCAGTAAATTATGTGAAATTCAGGGCATGGATTATTGTGTTCTTTGGGGTGAACTTAGAAAAACTATATCTAAAATGAAAATGTTACACTGTATCTAATACCAGTGAAAATATTGTACAGGACAGAGAGAGTAGAGAGAGCATTTATGTTACTCCCAAGTTTCATAAGCTAAAAGGGCAGCTCACAAATGGGTCGCCCTAGGAGGAGGTAATTAGGAGGGAACAGGAATCAGGTGACATGGTGGGAGTGCTTGTGAGAGGATCAGCACCCTCACTGAGACATATATATCTCTCCTTTTCAGAAAACAGGTGTCATTTATTATTTCACTGATAAAGTATTCAGTGATTTTTAAATGATCACCATTGGGTATTTTAGGTATTGCCAAAATTGTCCTTAAAACTTCCAATGAAGATGGGTGTGATGGTGCACATCTGTAACCCCCGTGGTTCAGGGGTCAGAGGCCCAAGGTGATGTAGCAAGACCCTGACTCAAAAGGAAGAATCTAAAAGGGGCCAGGGATGTGGCTCAGTGGCTAAGCACCTCTGGGTTCCATTCCTGATACCAAAAACGACACAGCTAACATGAACCTGCCAAGTCCAGACAACAACAGTAACAACAAACTGTCATTCCTGTCAAATTCAACAGCTTGTCAACGACTGTAACTAATTTACATAAAATCAAATTCATAAATTTATCCACCACAATTTTTGTAGAAATGGATTCATTTCCTGAAGCAATAATGGTAGACAGAGTTTCTCTGTATCTTAAGTGGCATTCTGGAATCTAGGGCATGGATTTCAATTGGAAATCATTGAAAAGAGAAGATCAAATCTCCCCAATTTTCTATGCATACTCAGGGGTAGCAAAAGATAAATTAGATGTGGTTTTTTTTTTGTTGTTGTTGTTTGTTTTTCTGTTCTGTTCTTTTTCTTTGGTTTGGGATCAGAGATTAAACCCAGAGGAACTTTACTGATAAGTCACATCCCCAGACATAAGGCCTGGCTAAGTCGCTAAGGCTGTACTCAAGTTTACAATCCTACTGCCTCAGCTTCTGGAACAGCAAGGATCACAGGTGTGCACCACTGTACCTGGCTGTAATTGTTTTCACAATGGAAATGTAACTAGAGTTTTTAAAATCCACTTCTTTCTTGCCTATTTGATAATAGTCCATCCCATTTGGCTCTGAAAAAATAGATCTGGGCCTCAAAATGTGAGCAGATCATTTCAAAGTGATACACAGAAAGCTTTGGTGCTGAGGGAGCACACATGTGTCAGGCTCAAGGGGCAGGGAAGGTCCCTGACATCTGGGACATGCTCCCTCCTGGTCTTGCTTCCTGAAAGCCTCTAGGATCACCTTCCCAGGGACCTAGACCATGACGCCAGTCTATGAGGCTTTTCAGGTTTGCACAGTTCTGCACTGGGGTGAGTGTTGCTTATGCTCTGGGAGAGGTTTCGCTCCTTCACACTGTGAGACTACAAGGGCAGGAATCACTGGTGACCTGGCCCCTCAGCACCAGCATCCACAGGCTGAATGGCCACCTGTCTCCAAGGAATGGGAACAGAGCTTGGGAAAAACAAGGTCCCAAGGAAGTAGCTGTCTCGATGAGGCCTGTTCCAGGAGATTCCTCAGCCCAGAGCCCCCAGCAGCTTCCCTGAGAGGCTGCACCCCACACCTCAGGTGTCCTCTAGGAGAAACTGACCCAGGGTCTGAAGTTCTGTTCACCCTGCAGGGACCAGGGCAGCTGTGGGCACCTTGTGGCAACTCCAGGAGAGGACAGTGGCTGAGGATATAGGACCCTGTGAGGCGTCCAAAGGGAACCTCTGCCCAAGAAATCTGACATGGTGTGTACACCTAAGGAAGATATAAGGAGAAGCACAAGATTTTTACAGCTGTGAACTCAAGTTCTCTATCAGTTGCATCTACATCAAAGAACCTTCAGAGTACTTGACTTTGGCTAACCAGACCACCATCAGGGTGAAAAAGGCAGGGTTCTGTATGGAGAGCAAAAATTATCTTGGGCTATCTTAAGCCATTTAGTAGCCAATCATCTTAATTTCTGTATCAGACCACAATCTCAAAACTATTAAATTACTCAGAATATATCATTACCCTTACCAGACATCTAGTCCCCACCATCTACCAAAGTAAGAATGTAATAACAACAGACAGAAGAAATTTCTTTTTTCTTTTTTTCTTCCCTGTAACCCACCCATATGATGATCCTACCAATGCATTTGGTTAATGTAGTGATACACAACTTTCTTTTATAAAAGTTCATGTAGGCCAGGCACAGTGGCACACAACTGTAATCCCAGCAGCTTGAGAGGCTAAGGTAGGAGGATCGCTACACTCAAAGCCACCCTCAGCTACTTAGGGAAGCCATAAAGAACGTGGTGATATCAGCCTCATAATACAATATAAAAAGGACCGATTGTGGCTCAGTGATTAAGTGCCTCTGGGGTCAATCCTTGTCTTTCAGGGTGGGACACATACATCATTTCGGTTCACTTGAATTCATGTTCCTGAGTATGCTCATTAATATTTGGATCAAAATGAACTATTTTCCATAGCTGGGATTGCCAATGCCTTTAATGTCAACAGCTTGAGAAACTGAAGCAGGCGGGGGAGGACTTACAGGCCAGGCTGGGCAACATAGCCAGACCCCATCTGAAAATCAAATTTAAAGAGCTGTGGATGAAGAACAGAAGAATGAATCACACACTATTATCCTATGTGCACATATGACTACAGGACTGGTGTGAATCCACATGGAGTACAACCAGAAAAAGGAGCAGTGACACTCTATTTATGTGTGCTGTGTCAAAATGCATTATAATGGCATATATAACTAATAAAAAGAAATTTAAGTAAATAAATAATATATGTCAAAGTAGGGAGGGGGGCTGGGTACATAGCCCAAGATTCAATATTCCTAGCTTCTATGTAGAAATGCCTTTTTTCCTTTTAAAGTACTTACTTTGACCAAACACAGGGAACTGTTAAGTTCCCCTTTCTTTCCCCTCAAGTATAATATTCACAAAAAAAACAAATGCTTTCAAAAGTGTTCTTCTTGCCAGGGACAGTGGCACAGGCCTTGTTAGAATGGCCTTAGGCCTGAGCCTAAGCAACTCCATTTTAGAAGACCTGCAGTTTCACCAGGCACATCCACAGATCCCTCCAGTAAGTCCTCAAACAAGTTCCTTCCCCTCAACCTGATAAAGAGAGTGAAGCCTCTGGCAGGCTGTCCTTGCCTAATAAGAGGGAAAGGGAGAAGATCAGGGTGAAGACCACCAGACTAGATGTTTCTGACCCCAGGGTAAATGATGTCACTGAGAAATAGGGTGATAGCTGATAAGGATTGAAAGGGGGGTCAAAAGCCCCCAAATTTAGTATAAATGATAGAGCAAATGAACAGGGATTCAGCCAGCTCAAACAAGGATGCACTTGAGCTGGAGAGCCTGCTGAGGACCTGACATCCCATCACTTGGCATCTTTCCTGAGTCTCTGTGTGGTCCTCACTGCTCTCAAACTTTACTGCCTCCTCTGGACCTTGGTGAGAGCTGCAACTCCTTCCTAGGACCCCCTCCTCAACTGGTCATCTGCTCCACACCAGGAAAAGACTGCCTTGGTTACAGACCTGGTCACGGAGGTCTGAGGTCTGAGTGAGTGTGCATCTGCTGGACTCAAAGCCTAAGACATAAGACCTTTAAACTCAGCATACAGAGGGAATGTCTGTCATTAGCTTATCATGATTAAGTGTGTTTTCCAGTGCTTAGAATGAATCTAGAATTGTTTGCTGTGAATTAATCAACCTGGAATTGTTTGCTGTGAATTGATTATATCTATGGCAATGCCTAGCATTAAGGATTGTTGTTTTCTTGATTAAGAACCTATACAGTTCTACTGTATTGAGTAATTTGAGTGAATAGAGCATTGAAAGGGGCACAAGTGTGTGGACATTCTTTATTTCTCCCCTTGACTGCATAAGTCACAGTTTTGCCCCCTCCACACAGCCCTGTAATCCCAGGAACTTTGGAGGCTGAAGCAGAAGTGAAGCCAGATTTACAGATAGGTAGTTAGGTAAATTGGGTCTAATATTGTGTAAGATAAATAAAACAGAGGCCCTTATAGAGAATGGAGTCCTGGAAACCAGAGCAGCAATTGAAATGTTAATGTCCCCAAGGCACGAATCCATTCTAAGGAACTGTTTATCATAATCCAAAAGCCACCCCAGGCCTTTCCTGCCCTGATTACTCCTCCAGCCCACCAATCTCCCACCTTTTGGACCTTCCCACCTGCATTCTATCACTGCAACATAATGAGAAACAAAGTGTGGGAAAGCGGAAAGAAGACTTTAGCTATAAAAGAGGGAAGACCTCCCCCTTACAGGGATTCCACCTCTTGGGTCCCCTTCTTCCTGCGGGGAGAAGTCTTTTCTGCTGTCCTTTAATAAACCTCTACTTTCCACTCTACACTTGCCTCAGCGTGCTTCTCTGGTGTTATACTTCAGCATTCGGGGAAGCAAGGACTCGTCACTGGTAAACAGCGGTAACAGAAGGATCACAGGTTGGAGACCAGCTTCCACACCAAGTGGGTGCAGATCTCAAAATTCAGTAAAAGTGGAGGCTGGGGATGTGGCTGATAAAGCTCCCCGAGTTTGGGTCCCCAATTAAAAGAAAAGAACTATTCTCTCCAATATTTCATTAGATGAAAAGTGACAATTAGCGGACGGTGTCCATTTGGACCAAGTGGGAAGAACGAACGTCTGGCCGAGCTGTGAGCTGGAGGGAAGGTGGGGTTTAGAAGGGAGGAGGCGCCTGCAATTTGGGGAACCTACAGCAGCATCCGGAGGAGCTCCACTGGGAGAAGGAGGGCGCATGTGTGGCCCTGCTTCCTCCACGTTGGGAAGAGTGGGTCGGGCCACCAGTAGGAAGCAAAGGGGACACCAGGGACCTGACCCGCCCTTCCAAACCCAGGGAACCAGGGGACAGGGTCCAGGGCCACCCTCCAGCGGGCACTCTGCCACACTCAGCAGCTCACCTCAAAAACCCAAAACCCAGCTCACCCCACGACACCAAGGGACAGGGCCACTACTCCGCTGCGCTCCCCAGCTCACCCGGGCACCTGGCCCCACGGCAGGTGGTGACGCGTGCCTTCTGCCCTGGTCGCAAACTCACCATTTTTGTCTTCTGTGGTGACCCGGCGTCCTCTCGAGGAACCTCCAGGCACCCGAGACGGGGGTGGGGGGGACACAGGCAGCGCAGAGTCACCTGAGTCCCTGGAGCAGAGAACTCTTGGCTTGAAGGATGAGGAGGGGAGTCCCTGAGGAAGAAACGCTCGCGAGATTGCGGAAGCCCGCCCTTCCTCTCCCTCTGCGCACTGATTGGACAGTTCCCCCAGCATCCGGGATGGACGGCCTCCAGGCCCGCCTCTGCATCGTGATTGACAGCCAGCGTCATCCAATCACTGGCTGAAGTTGGGTAGAGTGACAGATGCTTGGCCCCAGCCCTTTTCAGGCGGAGCTTTTCAGCTGTGCTGGGAACTAATCCAGGTGGGAAGCCTTGGCTTAGCCTCTGGTGCAGAGGTGACACCTGGCGCTGAGCTAGGCTTCAGCCATAGAGTGCGTTCTGAGCATGGCGAGGCCCTGGGTTTAACCTCAACACAAAAACAAAGCACAGCTTCTCAGGGAGGGTGAGGCTGGAGGAGCCCAAGGTCAGGTCAGCGTCTGCAAACAATGAGACCCTCTCTTTTTATTTTATTTTTTTTAAGTTGTAGATAATACAATCTTTATTTATTTCTTTTTATGTGGTGCTAAGGATCGAACCCAGTGTCTCATGTGTGTGAGGCAGGCATTCTACCACTGAGGTACAACCCCAGCCCCGAGAGACCCTCTCTTAAAATAAAATGAAAAGGGTGGGGATGTAGCTCAGTGGTCCAGGTCAAGCCCCACTGGGTTTATTTTATATATATATATATATATATATATATATATATATATATATATATATATATATATATATATATATATATACCTCAGGCAAATTAGAAAGACACGGTCTCCATATTTTTGAAACACTCTTTAAAGATATCATATATATCCCACATATATATGATATCTACTAATGAAAACAATTTGAAAAATATTTTAGTATTTCTCATTACCTCCTGGCCTCTGATCTTTGAGGAGGCAGCCTGAGCTATAAAAGGAAACATTTGGGGTTCAGGCTGTGGCTCAGTGTTCCATCCCCAGCAGAGAAAGGGGTGGGGTAGGGGGAGGCTGGCAACCCTCTCAAACAGCAATGTGCAGCGGAAATAAAATGGGCGCCTTGTGCTGAATGTAGATAGTCTACATTCTACAATTATCAATTCTTATGTACAGACCTGACTCTGCTGATCCCACAATTCTGCTCAGCTGTTTGCCCTAAAAGCAAAAAGAAAAGGTGTTGATTGAAAGCAGGAAAGGAATTTTGACCAGTGCAGCTACACCAGGGAGACAAGGAAACCCTCTCCTTACCCTGTGTTTAGGTGCTGACAAGGGCTGTGAGATTTTCTAGAAAGGGAAATCATTGTCATGAATGTATAGGGTCCCTTAGCTCTCAGTGATGAGCATGTGGAGATGTGGCAAGCCAGCCATGGGCTGGGTGTGAACTATGAGCTTGCTGGACTCTGCCCAGCACCTCAAGGAACCAGGGCTCTGAGTCAGGCATGAGGATGTGGGTCTCCCAAGGGTCTCTGCAGAGGTCAAGGATCAAAGGCAGGTCAAGCTGGACCACTTTTCCCCAAAGCATGGCAGACCCCCCCTCCTTGGAGGCTCAGGCACCCTCTGGCTGGAATAGCAGGGTCAAGAGTTGCTCCTGTGGAAGGACAAGGATCACAGAGAGATGACTGAGGAAAACAGCAGGACTCAGCCAGGTGTCCTCAGGAGGTGAATAGCACCAGGGGCGGTGGCCCGTGTGTGGTTGGGCATAAGCTGTTCTGTCCTCTCCAGAGCAGAGAGAAGGCAGCCTCCAATTAGATCCTGCACAGACACATTCACTACAATGAGACCTGAGAGTGTGACATCCAGAGAGCAGCTACTGCCTGAGGATCTACACCTCAGACTGGAAAAGCCACCAATCAGGATGGACCCCAGCCATGACTGACGTCTGTCTGCTCAGCCTGCTGTCCTGCTGCCCTCCAGGCACTGGCACAGCCCACCAGCTCCCAGCCCTGCCCGGCTGCTGGTCGACCTGAGTCCCTTCAGCTCTCACCTTCCTCCGTCACTATTCTCTTTTTGGAGAAACACACCTGATTTTAGAAAGATTCTTAGAGATCAAAATTCTTCTTTCATCTCACTCCAGGGACAATGGCAGCTTCTAGGAACACAAACAACAGTGAGTGTGGCGCAGGGGAGGGTGTTAGACCAGGACGCAAGAAAAGACCACTGGCTCCAATTAAATCAAATTAAAGCAAGGTTATTATTTTGACCAGCCGGGCTGCCTCTCCCACCCAACACTGACCCCAGGACCTGTCTGCACAGCAAGGCCCCCTCCTCCCCCACCATCTACCTTCCCTCCTGTCATTGTCTCCACCATCCTCACACCCGCTGGTTCCATTCTGTACTCCAGAGGCTCTGCAGTCTTCAGCAACCTGGCCCTTTTCTGGGTCTCTACTTGAGGGAGACGCCCCTGCACATGCAAGGGACTGAGTAGCTTTTCTCCCTGTTTCTCTCTTACTGCCAATTTAATCCCCAGCCAGCCTACAGGCCCTTAATGGGGACCTTTTCCTTGCCAACACCTCGTGGGACCTCTCTTTCACGTCTCTGCAGTCACTCTCTGCTCTCTGGGCTGTGCTCCTGTGCAGACACTTCATCCAGTTTCCTGAGTTTACAATCCTCTCCTTGATGCAGGGGGCCTGTTTTCAACACTTGGTCGTGAGCAGAGTGCCCCCTGCTGGCCGTCCTGTGTTATGACCGCTGGTTTTACAAGCCTCCTCTGTGGTGTTCAATCTTCAGTCCTCAGGTGCTTGTGTGTCTGGTGCACTGCTCCATGTCTGGGTCCGTGCGTTTGCTTCTGTACATTGCTTCCAAGGAAACCGGGCCTTTGTGTTTGTGTGGGCTCTGTCTCATCCAGCAACGAGGCCCACGGAACAGGGTCGAGGACAGTGTGGCTAGACAGTCAAGAATCAAGACCTCCAGACACCAAGCAGGAAGCAGGTCTGATTTTACTGCGCAGTTACCATGTGTATACACTCGGGCAGCAGCTAAGCACATTACACGCAGCCACCAATACAATTTCTGAACAACTCTAGGAGACCAAAGCAGGCCCACCAATATTCCCTCTGGCCTACTGATGATTCCAATGTGGTTCTGTTGAGCAACTGCTGGCACAGGAGTGACTCTGAAGAGCCACAACCAATCAAGTAGCAGGCCGTGGAGCAAGTGCAGGGTCTGCAACAGGTGGTCTCACGCCCAGGGAGGGGCCTACAGGGTGAGCAGCCTGCAGCTCACACTCCTAGCTGGAGGGGAATGGCCTGCCACTCAGGTGCCCTTCATGTATGCCACATATGCAGTTGTCCATGCACTTGTCCCCACGTCTCCCCCTCAGACTTGCCACAAGGACTTTTGCTAGCATCCCTTATTTTTGTTTGGTGGCCTTCACATGCTTGCATAAGTGTCTCACAACACAAGAAAAAAATTATTACTGTCACACTCAGTAGGGCCAGGGTAATAGCGTTATAAGGGTTAGTAACTTGGCTCTCAGGTTTTTCCAATGTTCAGCCAATCCCTGGAAGAAAGAGGAGGCTGTTGAGACAGACACTTTAGTCCCCTTGATTTTGTCCATGGCCTTAGTGACGTCATGCAGTTGTAACACAGTGAGCATCCCAAGCGCCCTTCATGAACTGAGAAAAAGTTGAGAACTCTAAGGTTCCATTGTCAGATACAGCGTATTGGGTGATGCAAATCCTATGTAATTCAGGGTGACTGTGAGCCTTAGCAACATAAACAGAACACTTCCTGGCTCCTGGTGGAGGTCTGGTTCTTGCTGAATGAGGAAAATAGTGGTTCAGTTCAGTTTATTTAAGTCATTTTGAGAGGCGAAGGCTGCTGCCACACAGGGGACACATTGTTTCCAGTGTGCACAGTGTGGATCCTCTGAGTGAGCGCAGCAGTGGCAGTGGCTATGGTGGCGATGGCGGCCACTAGGGCAACAATCCCAGCAATGATGAGGCCAATATCACGCCTTGTCTGGTGCAGGATCTCAGAAGATGCTTCCTCTGCATGTCCCATGGACTCCTCCACTCCTTGGACTGGTTCACTGGAAGCCAGGCTGCGGGGGGCATGTGAGGATCAATACACATTTAGCTTTCATAGCCGGTGTAGACAGGTTGTGAGCCAGCAGGATGCATTGACTGCACAAGGGATCTCTGCATGAGTGATATTTACACCATCAGAGGCAGTGATTATGAGCATGGCAAGGGTGGCGTGACACAAGCTTGTGCACAGTGGGTATGGGTATACTTTGGGATGAAGGTATATGTTGGGTTTAGGGCCCATTATCCACTCATGCATCCAGCCAGCTGCCACCCATTTGAAGGGTCTAGTGGCCAGCAATATTGGCCTGATATCCATCATGCCATATTGATTTCCTGCAAAATGGTTGGTGACAGATCATCCCAGGGAGCAGTTACTGCATTAGCCCACATGGTTTGAGGCACATGGCTTACATTCCAGGGAGCTGCACCCAACCCGGCACTTAGGTGTTGATCTTCTCCAAAGAAATTTCTCTTATCAAGGAGATAAGGTGTGGCTGCCACACATCGATTCCATGGGGTGCTGGCATTATAAGAGGGGGGCTTTCTAAAGAGTGTTGTTGGGCATGTTGGCAGGAAGAGTTTCTTGCACTTGCCATGGGGAGGTAGTCTATGGCTTTTGGTAGCGTTAACTACCAAGTATCAGTGAGAGACAGCCATCATAGGACTTGTTATATTGATCTACAAAAGTTTCATTAGCAAGAGCAAAAGAGAGAGGACGGTTCTGATTGTAGGTCTCAATATCAATGACGGAGAAACCACTCGGCCGAGCAGGTGTGGTAGTGCTGGTGTTCCCCTGCCCGGGGGGGGGGGTCCTTGTACGGCTACCTCAGGATCAATCAGGAGGAATTATTAGAAAAGAGCTTAGATAGGGCTCCTTCCCAATTGACCAGGCTAATTTGGTGGCCAAGGGTCCAAAGCCCAATTTACCTGGCAGGCAGTTTCACTGCAGGCACACAGATGGGGTGAGGATTCTGTCAACATGTACAAACCCTGGACCCAGTTTTAGGAGGGACGCTGGACCATCATGCACTTGTGATGGGATCCAGCTGGGAGATTATAGGTAAATGGCAGGGCACAGTGAAGGGGGCCTACTGTTTGTGGGTGGCTGTTTCCATGGAAAATTTTGAAGTTGAAAGAAAATTTGAAGCAAACAAGATTTTGTTCAAGGCATTGTGAGGGGATTTGGTAGAGCCTTCTCCCTCCCCCTGCCCCATTTTTGTAGCCTGGTCATTAATTCCTTGTGTGTTCTGTCTACAATGCATTAAACCTGAGGGTTATAGGGGATCCCAGTGACATGATTTCTGTGCCATGTAGAGCAAAATTCCTTGAAGGCTCTGCTTGCCCAGGCTGGACCAGTGTCAGTTTTCATGGAGAAAGGAGCTGCCATGATCCCAAAGCACTTAAGTAGATGGGGATGGCCATTCCACAGCCTGAATAGGTATCAGTGACCACATAGTTATATTTTAATTTCCTGAAGGTACATAATGAGTGACATCTGCTTGCCATAAGGCATTAGATTTTAATCTTGGGGATTTACTCCAGCAGGTTGTTAAGCGACAACAGGAAGGAAAGGGGCATATTTTTGTGGTCTTGACTAGCTGCTTGCAAGCCTCCTTGGTCAGTTCAGGAAATAATTTGCAGAGGCTCTGGGCATTCTCGCCAGAACTGTCCTGTCCCTCCACACCCCCAGCAGAGAGGCTTGAGCCCCTTCTGTCCCTGTATCCTGGGTGGCCAAATCCAGTCATCCACTGGGCTGCATTGTGCTGGCGCCTGCTGCTCTCTGTCCCTTGTTTAGTCCCTCCCTGATCACCTCCTTGGCTGTGGCTTCCCTTGCTTCTTCATGAGACACTTTTCCTTTCAAGCCTGGTTCACTCTGTCCATAAACTGTGGAAAGTCCTCAGTGGATTTTTGCCTTAAGCCCTGTGTATCCACTGTACCTCCCCCTCTGGTTCCTTCTAGCACATTCTTAAAGCAGAGAGTGAACCAGATTGACATAACCTGGTGGGCCTGTGGCTTGCACTATGAGAAGAGTAGATCCCCTCTCCCCACAAGCACTCAGCTGGGGGGTCAATATTTGTGGTGGGGTGAGGTTCCCCTGCTTTCACATTTGTCATAGAAGAAGGCCTTCCACTTCAAAAATGTTGTGGGCTCAGTAGCCACTCTGGCTGGTCTCTCCTGTTAGAGTCTGTAAACAAGTCAGGATGGCGCCTGGCAAAATGCCAGAGGGAGTGGTTTGTGAAGTAACACCAGCGAGCCATTAAGTGTGGGGATTTTTTATTGGTTGACTGATGTATCTAGTTTATGCTAATTAAGATAAGCTGTGTGGAATGTATAAATACCTTTGTTGTCCTACAATAAATGGCTTCCACTCCTGCTATATCAACGTACACAAGTTGTTCGTCACCCCCCGGTTATTTTGCTGCAGCCGGACTGCGGCAGATGGTGGCCCATACGGGGAGCCCTGGGACACTCGGGGGTAAGTGACGAAAAAATGCTGCCCGTCCATAGATAGGACGGGAGCAAATCTGCTCATCCCTAGGCAGATAGGGCGAGAGGAAAAATGGCCATTTTGAGAAAATGGAGAAGATTGATACAGTATGTTTGTGTCTTGTTTTGTCTTGAAATGTTGTATTGTCTTTGTGATGAAAATATAGAAGGGGTAAGAAGTAAATTACTAAGTGAAGGAGGCACCCCAGTGGAACCAAGAATAGTTAGGGCATGTGTTGATGGAAGCCCAGGAACTCTAGTCAGAAAAAGAAAGTTAAGAAGAAGAAGGATTATCAGGAAAAAAGTTGCAGCAAAAGGCTATTACTGAATACTTTTCATTACCCGAGGGTGCGTGAATCGGCGCCGCGGCTGCCACATGCCCGAGCCGGTCACGGCGCAGCAAGGGCTTTCCAAGCAGAGGCAGCCGGCAATTCCCCGTCCCCAGCCCGGGGAGTGGGGCCCGGTGGCAGTTTGAGTCCGGGACACTCCCCAGGGCCATCTGGGGCTGCCCAGGCACTTCAGCCAGCAGAAGACGCTACTGGTGTCCCTGATGTTTGGTCATTTTCAATGCCAATAACTAAGCTACAATGGTTCTCCCACACCTGGAAGCTGATGAGTAATGAGCACTATTAATGCTTATTTCCAATGCAAAAAAACCTTGAGATAATGTACTAAATTGTTCAGAAGGTTGTTTTCTTAGTAGAATGCTACAGGATTTTCTTTAGCCATCCGGAGTTCCTGCCTTCATCCCAGTGCCGGTGAAGACGAAGGTGGAAGAATTTCCAGTGTTGCTGAGAACCAGACGAGACTTCGGATCAAGCTAGCTGCCTGCAGAACTTACCTGGACTGTGATTTACCTGGACTGTGAGTCAATCTATTGAGACATTGCTTTACCTGGACTGAGACAACAAACTGTAATCTGCAACAAGTTGTAACTCAACTCGGTATCTTTGCAAATTGTGTCATTGCTGGTATAATTTTTCCAAGGGCTTCTTGCATGGAGCCATCAATTGGCTTGGTATTGTGGCATTTTGTATCCTCCCCTTCTGCTTGTAGCAGATTATTTATGATATTTGTGTAAAAACCACTATGGTCGTTCTTTAAATTAAACAAAAGGGGGAAATGTTAGAGTCTGTAAACAAGTCAGGATGGTGCCTGGCAAAATGCCAGAGGGAGTGGTTTGTGAAGTAACACCAGCGAGCCATTAAGTGTGGGGATTTTTTATTGGTTGACTGATGTATCTAGTTTATGCTAATTAAGATAAGCTGTGTGGAATGTATAAATACCTTTGTTGTCCTACAATAAATGGATTCCACTCCTGCTATATCAACGTACACAAGTTGTTCGTCATCCCCCGGTTATTTTGCTGCAGCCGGACTGCGGCACTCTCCAGTGTGCAGGGCATTAAGTTCAAGAGTGAATGATTTGAGCACTTGATCTGCAGATGGCCCCCGGGGCTCATCCCATGTACTGCCTTCTTTCCCTCCTTCAGGGCACCCAATGACTGTGGGTACCAACCGGCAGGGCGCTGTGGCGGCGCTGTGTTGGTGGCAGGCTGAGTTCCTCTCCATCAACTTTCATCTCCTCTCTTCCACAGACCTTCCAAAGGCTCTCTGGCCACTTGGAGTGGGTTTCTGGAGACCATGGCTCGCGCCTGTATGGTGGCCTGGTCATTTCCAAGCCATCAGGGCCCCATGTTGAGCAGTTCTAATTGCATTCTTAACTATACATTGCTACAACTTTTATGGTTAGGAGGAATCCTCCTTATGTTTCAGAATCTGCTCTGGCAAAAGGGTCACAAAAGTCAGGCCCTTCATACTCTCTTGGGTTCCTCTCACCCATACTAATTCCCACCTGAATTTCCATGCAGACAACAGGTGGTTTGCTGGGGAATGGGACAGACCCTGTCCACTTCCTCCAGGCAGGGCTGCAGAGACATTGCTTTTTTGGCAAATGAAGCATGTGGGGTCTGCCCACTGGGCCACATTTATAGTTACTCTCTTACCTTGTGCTCCCACCATTCATTTATCTGTCTGCTAACAAAGGGCAGAAAAAGACAACATGCTTCCTTGCGAGCCTATGGGAGGGAAATACCCAGCCATGCTGAACTCAGCTTTGACGCCACCAAGGAAGACACAGTGGTTCACACCAAGAGCCCTGAGAGAGCTGGGAGGTTCCAGCTAAGACGCTGAGAGCACCACTGTGAACTCAGCAAACTACAGAAGCAGGACCCGGGGGCTGCTGCCAGTGTGGCCCTGGTACCAGCCTGCAGGGTCAGGTCTGCACATCCGGGTGTGGGGGACAGGCCCTGTGCTGTTATAAAACCCACAGCGCTGCCCTTAGTCAGGCACCCAGAAGACCAACCCTGCAAGGGTGCTGAGAGCTGCAGGCGGACACCTCATCTGCCCCACGGCTCAGAGGACAGCAGTGGCCCTTATGGAGCTGACCCTGAGGCTGTGTGCCGGTCACTCCCTGGGCCCTCACTCCTTGTCCCCTTTTCTGTTCCCCAGCATCAGCCTTCTCACCTCCCTGTTTCTGAGGGTGCAGATGAGGGGTTCAGGAGGGGGTGATGGGGTTGTAGAAGAGCATGAGGACCTTGCCCTGGTCCCGGGAGGAGCAGCTCCTGACTGCATGTACTTGAAGATGATGTTCCCATAGGACAGGGAGCCCAGGGTGAGGTGGGCCGCAGGTGTTGAAGACTGTGTCTTCCTGAGGACGACTGCATTCTGAGCACAGCACTGATGATGTGGCCACAGGAGACCAGGAGGAAGACCACGGGAAACAGCATGATGCCCACATCCAGGACAAGGACAGTGCCCTCAATAGCCACCATGCTGACACAGGCCACACGGATCAGGATAGGTATCTCACACAGGAAGTGATCCTTCTTCTTGTGCGCACAGCAGTGTAACCATAGGGTCACTGACACATGACCAAGGAATTGACTGCACCACAGCCTGGAAATCATGATCACTGTGTAGGGCAGGGGCTTCCAGATAGCCACTAACCTGTCATAGGCCGTGACAGCCAGCAGCAGTCCCTCCACTCCACCCAGGCCCAGGAACAGGAAGAGCTGGACTGTGCCCCTGCAGAGCTGATGATCTTGTCGTGGACACGTAGTTTGTGCCGCAGCTGGGGATGGAGCTGGGGGTGAAGCTGAGGTCCTGGAAGGACGAAGGGGGTAAGGAGTACACGGGCGTGTGGAGGTGGGGTCCAGCTGCGACACCAGGATGATGGAGTGTGGCCCAGCAGGGTCAGCAGGTGGGCTACCAGGAGGACCACAGGGAGGACCCTCTTCACATTGGGGAAATTAGAGAATCCTACGAGGATAAAGAGGCCCTGGGTGCTGCCATTGGTCCCATCGATCTCTATGGCACCTGAGGAGAGGTGTCAACAGCAGAAACGGCAAGGGCTGCTGGAGTGTGGGCTCCTAGCCAGGCTTCAAGCAGCACCGTGAGGACTTGTTTACTGATTCACATAACCTCTATCTGTGCTGTGCAGGCTCTGCTGGGATTATTATTATTCCCAAGTTATAGAAAGGAAACAGTGAATGTCCCACGTGGAGGGGCAGACCTGGTCTGCACCCAGGAAATGTGGCTGCCATCTTCACCCTTATCCACCCCCGATTCAGTGTTACTGCAGAACAGGAGGACACACACCTGCTGAGCTCCATCCTTTGCTTCTTCCAGCTACACAAGTTCCTGAGCTCCTGTCAAAACCTCAGAGGCACAAAGAACACCCCAAACAACCACCTGATAGGATTTAGGAAACACCATGTGCAGCTGATCCTTGAACATCATGGGGTTGAAGTACAAGGGCAGCTCATACAGAAATCTGGTTCAGTCTATAAAACAAACATAGAGATTTACAAGCATTTGATAAACTAAAAGACAAAACATGTAACTAAATATTCATTCTTTAAAATAAATATTTATTTTTTTTGTTTTTTAGGTGGACACCATGTCTTTATTTCATAGTTGTGTGGTGCTGACCGTCGAACCTAGTGTCTGCTGCATGCTAGGTGAGCACAGCACCATGGAGCCACAGCCCCACCCTACATATTCAATCTTTATCAAAAGTTTAGAATGTCACGAATGCATAAATCTACGCTGTCATTATGATACTTTATCATTTACTACTATAAAATACACACAAATCTCATGTAAAAAGTGAAAATATATCAACATTTCCAGAAACAGAGACCATACAAGGTGCCACTTGCAAAGGAGAGAAATAAAAAGCAAAGCAAAACTGCAGCAGCAGCATCCCTGCAGGAGAGGAACTCGGGGAGCCTGGCGCTGCGCCATGGCCTCAGCCACCCCTGTGGCGGGAAACGTGTCCTTCTCCTCACTTGAGCAATGGGGACAGGATCCTAAGCCCCTGGCCCCTGTGTGGAGGTTACTGCTCAGGCTTCTGACTCCCAATAGGAAACCCAGGCTCCTGGGACCCCCAACAGTCCTGACCCCGGGACCCTCTCCTCACAGTGGAGAGGACGTGACCCAGAGACACCCCAGACAAAAGGCACCCTGTGCATCGAACTTCCCCTGGAGGATGCAGGGATGTGCCCAGAGGAGCATCCTGGGTCCTCAACCCTAGGGAGCCCCTCACCCTCTTCACCCAGCATCCAGATTGCTTCCTTGCCAGATGAAATATGTAAAAACCTCCCATGAAATCAAGCTAAAAAGAACACACAAATGAGACAATCTCTGTGACAACACATTCACCATTATTTTTGCCAAAACGTCACAATTTCCAACTCATGATGTAAACCATGGTCGTGGAGCTGTGCTCCATTAGGTCATGGCTCAGACTCTGAGGGGGACAACTTCAAATAACACCCACTTAAAGCCTGTGACGTGCCCACCCCAGAGCGTGGCCTGGGGGTGGGGGGGGAGGGAAGAAGCAATTTTTGCTTCTGTAGACCATGGGACAGTGGGACCCGGTGAGCACTGCTGGACCCGGACACTGACTGCCTCACGTTCGTCCCACAGCTTTACCCAAGAGAAGCGATTGCATTTGTGCTGACTGCGCAGCAGACAGCCCCCTGGGGTTCTCTGACCACCACAGGCTGGGCAGCTGGCCCCGGAGTCCAACCTGAGCTGTGAATTCTGCTGTCGGGAGTCACTTTAAGTCCTGTGTAGGGGAGTATGGAACAGCTGCTGTGCCCCACAACACATTGGGCCTCACCCCCATTCAGATAGTGAGGTGTGGCTCCAGGAGTAGGAGTCCGCCAGTGGGGTTACACCCTCCTGTTCCTTTGGAATCCTACTCTGTGCCCTTTTGGGATAGAATGTTCCATGGAACCTCCCCTTCTGTGTCCCCTTCCCTTGCTCTGCCCTTGATCCCCACACAGCACATGAGATGGGCGTGGCCTTCCAGGATGTCAACCTACTGGCAGCAGACATCAGGAAGACTCCACCCCCTGAATCTTGACCCTATCCTCATTTGAGTGGCTTCTCCCCAATAAAATGGGGCTCCAGGCCTGCTCTCTCTCATTCTTACCGGCCTTGCCTCCTTTGGGGGAGCTGGGTGAGGGAGCCATCACAGAACCAAAGAAAAAGACATTTCTCTGTCTCTGTGTGACAATGTCATGCAGCCCAGTTCACCTGGAGTGACCCTGACTGGTTTAGTCCTATGTCGGGACAAGTGGTGTCCTGTACTTGAACTTCAGTGTCAATTTTAGAAATTTAGTGAGTTTGGAATTTCTCTCCAGAATTGTAGTGCACTTAGGATTTCAGAGTGTTGTGGGTTGAATTGTAGAAAGTAAGGGAATTAGACAGAAGAAGAAGTTGTGATGTTAAACTCATAAGATCTGGGAATTTTTCGTCTGTAGAAAGATAAACAAAAACTATTTTTGCAATTCTAGAATCCGTAAGTAAATATAAAGAATTATGAAGGTGATTCATGGGTTATGTTGCTAAGTTCGGTGCTCTCCTAAGGGAAAGTTGCTTTTCTGAAAAGTTTTTGATTTACCATTTTTACATTCAAAGGATTTTTCTCCAGTAACGTTCTACATGTATGAGTGAAACAGTAATAACAGAAAAGTTTACCAATTGTTTACATGCATACTATTTCTCTGCAGTATCTGTTCTTTCACTTGTATGAAGCAGACAGGATGTGGCAAAAGCTTTTCCACATTGTTGTTATTCATAGCGCTTTTCTCTGGTATGTATTCTTCCATGTCTCTGAAGCGTAGAGGATGTAGCAAAGGCTTTGCCACACTGCTTACATTCATTGGGCTTCTCTCCAGTGTGCATTCTTCCATGAATCTGAAGGTAACTGGATGTAGTAAAGGCTTTGCCACACTGTTGACATTCATAGGGCTTTTCTCCGGTATGTATTCTTCCATGTATATGAAGCTTAGTGGATGTAGCAAAGGCTTTGCCACACTGCTTACATGCATAGGGCTTCACTCCAGTGTGAGTTTTTTCATGTGAGTGAAGGTGAGAGGACTGAGCGAAGGCTTTCCCACACTGCTTACATTCATAGGGCTTCTCTCCAGTATGAGTTCGTTCATGTATCTGAAGGTAGGAGGCAGTAGTAAAGGCTTTTCCACACTGTTGACATTCATAGGGCTTTTGTCCGGTATGTATTCTTCCATGTATATGAAGCTCATGAGATGTAGCAAAGGCTTTGCCACACTGCTTACATTCATAGGGCTTCTCTCCAGTATGCCTTCTCTGATGTACTCTAAGTAAACTGGGATAAGCAAAGTCTTTCCCACATACCTTACAATTTAAACCTTCCTTCCCCATGTGTGTGATCCTGTGCCTTTGAAGACTTGTGTATGAAATACAGGTCTGACCACCTCGTTTACATTCATGGAGTTTCTCTCCACAATGAGTTCCTTCATGTCTTCTAAATAAAGAGGAGAAATCAAAGGCTTTCCCACATATGTCCCATTGAAAAAGTTTATCTCCACTGTGTGTTATCATGTGTCTTGGAACACTGGTGGGATAAGAAGAGGCTTCACCACATTGCTGATATATATAGGGTTGCCACCCAGTATGAGTATCTCCATGCCTTTGAATGTCACTGGAGTGACTGATGACTTTCCCATGTACTGTAGATTCATAAAGTCCATCTCCAGTTTGTAGTAACATTTGTGTGTGAATATTTTTGGGAGAAACCAGAGAATTCTTACATTGTTTAAATTCACATGGCTTCTCTTCACATTCCTCATGCTTGTAGTATTTGTGTCCAGAGTATGATGTGATCTGCCTATGAAGGAATGAAGGTCATATGAAGTCTTTTGCACACATAATGAAGTGACATGGATTTACTCTATTAACATTTTTCTTTGTTCAAGTAAGAATTGGAATCGATTTGAAGGTTCTCCCACACTATCTTGTGCCTTTGAGTTTACCATATGACTTCTTTAAGGAAGAAGAAGTGACCAGCACGTAATCAATGCTTGATTCATTCACCATTTTCTATGTATTGATAGATTTTTACATTACTACCAACATCAGGTAAAGGCTAGGTTTGCTGACTTGTTCAACTTGCCTAAAAATAAGGAGATTGAAAGCAAACAATCCTTTTCAACACAGCTTCTCTATGGCTATTATCCAAATAGTGGTATTCACATATGCAATTTCATAGTACTTTTTGAATGTCAAATACTTTGAAAAGACTGAATATCTGTTACAGCTAAGTATATATTTCTGGTAAAAAACACTATAAGAAGAAATACTTCTCAAATTATGCACACTTCTTTGGTTGGTTTGCTTTAAAAATGATATGACAGTTCTCAGACCCCCTCGTGGACTCCTCTTGTGAGTACACTTACCTTACATTGCTCCCAGAGTTTTCAATATGGTCTTCAGTGATCTTGTCTTGCCATTTCTTTCCTAAAATGAGAACACAACAATCTTTATGAGTATTTAGGAGCTAGAAATGCTTTACCAAATCCTAGGTGCCATTTATGCTGCAATAATTCACCAATTGATTCCCTTTTCACCTTCTGCATAAATGACCAAAATAAACATGAGTTCTCGATTTGATTAATTTTAGAAACGTCATTATTACCTATAGAAGCCAGGTTTCTGAGGACTTCCAGCATCACATCTCTGTAAAGGTTCTTCTGGGAAGGATCCAGCAAAGCCCACTCCTCCTTGGTGAAGTTCACAGCCACATCCTCAAAGGTCACTGAGATCTAAAATATCCCCCCCAAATGTATAGTGGAGGCCAGGAGAGATTGACAGCATGAGAAATCTATACTCAACATGCATGATGTTCATATGATTCCCTGGCCTCTCGATTAATTCCACGATTTGGTCCATCAAATCTTTACTGTACTCAACTTCTTCCAGCCATTCCAACACTAGAAATTGGCTACTCAGAAGGCAAACATCATAGTGATTTATACCTTTTCTTTGGTGAGTTCACAGGAAGTAAGACAGGCTCCCAGATTACTCCTAACTTCTTTATTGATTGCATCTCTATTACATGTCCTAGAAACGTGTTGTGTGGTACAGAGCTAATATAAGCTCTTTTGATAGTACTTATGTTTAGAAAACAAAGGTGATGAGTAGGAAATTGCAGGAATCATGAAACTAAGAGATGCTGCCAATTACAGTGGCTCCCTGGACCTACAAAGTTAATATAGACAACATGGTATTTACTGATGTCTTGTTTCCTCTGAAAGTCTATTGTTCCATACTTAAAGAAATGCCTAGAACCAGCCCCCACGCACACCCTCTGGGCATGGGGTCACTAAAAAGATACCTTCACAGACAACATTGAGACAAACTTCCACACAGGTTGTCATAATGCATTAGCTGGAGATTGAGCTCATCCTGTGTGATTACACTGAGAACAACTAGAAGTTTGCAGGTACTTTACTCCAGAACAAATTTAGTTAACTAGCTTACTATTAAATGGCCAAAACAAACATGAGTTCTCAATTTGATTAATTTAATTTATTTATTAATAAACACAACAATTTGATAATTTCCTGTGGTTACTGTCAAACCAGAATGGGGGAAGTGAAAGATGGCACATGTCTTAGAAATAACTCAATGACCCAAAAATGTCCCCTTGTCCAAACAACAGCCTTACAAAATTTTATAACTCTCAAAACAATCTTCTTAATAAACAGAAGGCACTACATTTCTAAGTCTCATAGCAGCAAGGCATGTTCAATGATTGTCAAACTCTTCTTAACAGCAGCCGGTTCACTACCATAATGTAGTCATGAGACACATACCAATGTTCTGCTCAAGGACATTTTGATCAATGTTGGGCTTTATGTGCAATGGTTGTCTGTTGTGAAAGAGATTCATCGTGCCTGCAGCAATGGTGGTGCCAACAAACCTAAGGGAGAAGATCACCCAGAGTGTGGTCAAGCAACAAGTCTGTAGCCCAGATTCCTGAACTATCCCACACAGTCTGGGTGTGAAACAGGCCACCACTCACATCTGTAAGCATGCTAGGATGTCTGCACCATGATGGAACAGGCAAAAAGAAAACGTCTCTGCCACTGACACAGAACCACACGCAAGGACTGAGAACATGCAGAACCACCCAAAACAATGAAGAATGCACATTTACACTCAGAGACATCAGCCCAACTCTGTCAGGACAATGATGCAGGCAGGAGGGCTTCATGGGCCTTCAACCCTTGGGAAGCACACTGAGGACTCTGGGTCACAGAAACACTGCACAGGACATAACCCACACCCCTACAAGTGCACCACCAGTGAAATCCCATGTATGCCCAAAGATCATGAGAGCAAAAGCAGAAATCAGATCAGGAGCAGGTGAAAAGCCTCCAGGGAAGGGGACATGAAACAAGACTCTCAACAGACACAGGGCAAAGTGGTGACTCAAGAGAAAATGTGACCATTTTGAAGGAAAAAAAAAACGTAAAAGTCCATCACAGGAAATTCATAGAGAATACCCGAGGTGTGCTGTATAGGTATCCAAGTCATTCAACACACATTTCAGAAAAGGAGCTAAAAGCAATTATTGAAACTGTCACTTCAAAAAACCAGAGAAAGAAGAGCAAGGTAAACCTAAATTAACCACAGGAAGGTAACAGAGAAGGTGTGGATGAAACCCCAATCAGGAAATCCACAGTCAGCAAAATCAACTTCTTCATGAACATCAGCATCTCTGATAAACTGACATAAGGCTAAGAATACAGAGGACAAGGACTGGGGATGTGGCTCAGTGGAAGAGTGCTTGTCTATGCCCTGGGAAAAACTGGGTTCAATCCTCACTGACACAGAAAAAGAAAGAATTAAAAGTGTAAATTATACAATAACATTAAAGAAAAAAGCAAAGAGGACTGAAAACCTACTAACAGATTTAAAATTGTCATCGTCCACAATGCATTGGGACTTCAAGATTATCTTAAATGTGCTTGACAAAAATTAGGCAACTTGCAAAAACTGGACCATTTCAGTGAGAGAGACAGTTTTTTTATTTTTACACACAAGGGGAAATACACAAAATAGATGAGCATATGGCTGCTGAAAAAAATAGACTCAATAACTAATTACTACTACAAAAGGTAAGGCAAGGCTCTAACATCACAAACAGGCTTCCATGAGACACATAAAAACTGCCACCAATTTTCTACATTTTTTCCAGAACATAGAAGCTCAGTTAAAATCTTCTAATTCTTTCTGAGGCATAAGTTACCATATTATCCAAATTAAATGGATCAAGAAAAGTATTAAATAGAAAACTATGAATGATGCTCATAATCACAAATGCAAAATTCAATCATGAATGCAAAAAACTCTATGATTAAGTCATCACACTTCAGGTGTCTATAAAAATGATGTGAAAATTATGGGCACAGGAACCCTCACTACAGTGACTACAGCATCCATATCCAGAACTGCCCAAAGCTAGATGCAAGGAAGATGAAGATGCGTCTTTCAATACTGAATGGACAAGCTGCAGTTTGGCCACCTCAAAGAACATCACCCAGAAAACAAGCTCTGCAGCCTGGAAAGATACAGCACCCTTAAAGGCAGACTGGAAAGTGAGAGAAGCCAGTTTGAAATGGCCAAGTGCAGTAAGATTCCAAGTCAAGAACATTCTGGAATGAACATTATAGATGCACTAGCAGAACTGATGGGTGCCAGGGACTCAGGGAGCACAGAGGGAGGAAGGAATGAGAGGAGTGATGAACAGGTGGAACACAAGATTCCCAGAGCAGTGAAACTCTTCTGTACATTTTCTTGTATACTATGTGACACACAAAGTCACATCACACAGAGGAGGAACCTAAGGTAAATTGTGAACTTTGGCTTATGATAACGTTTTGCTTCATCCATTCTCTTTATCAAATGTTCAACCCTGGTTTAGTAACTAACAAACATCATACACCAATGGAATATGTTGAAAACAGTGGAGACTATCGGCTGGATAGAAGGGGTATTCGATACTATGAGTAATGGCACATTTAATTTTCACCTTGATTGGATTAAAAGATACAGTGATTAATAAGCTTTGGGGTGTGTCCATGAGGGTGTGTCTACAAATGACTGGCATGTGGAACAGCGAATCAAACTGGAGAACCTCCTTAAGCTAGGCAGCACCATCCAATAGGATAGTGTCTTGGGAGGCACAAAAGTTGGAAGAAGAAGGAAGCAGCAGCAGAGCAAGCTCCTTTCTTCTCAATGGGTTCTTGATGGCTGCTGCAATGGTCTGAGGATATCAGACTCTGCCTACCTCACTCTCCCAAAGTGGACTCTGCCTGTGATTCTCCAGGGAGTTTCCAGAACCTTTGGTCTGGACTAGGGCAGCACCACTGATCTCTCTTGTTCTGAGGTTTCAGCCTCTTGGACTCTGCAGCTACTACTTCTCAAGCTCTCCACTCTGCAGACGGCCACTCTGGACATCCAGCTTCAGGTCAAGTAGGCCAATCTAATAAGTCCCCCTTTTATAACCACACTTCGTGTTGATGCTGTTCCTCTAGAAATCATTGACTAACAAACTATAAGTCTAAAATTGCTCTGAAAAACAAAATTGATTTAATAAGGAAATGAATGAACTACCATGCCATAAACTTTAACAAATATAAACATAAGAAACAATATTACATAATGAATACCTTTCCTAAATAATAATGCAAAAAATAAAGCAAAGAAGAAAAGTCATAGTTACAAATTTCAAAACTATGGACGAAAGCAACGAAATTGATTTTCACTACTATTTCCATCTGTAAAGAAACTGGATGATAAAACTTTTTTTAATATATATTAATTCTTTAGTTCTAGCTGGGCACAATTTTTTTAATTTAATATTTATGTGGTGCTGAGGATTGAACTCAAGGACTCAAGCATGCTAGGTGAGCGCTTTTTCTCTGAGCCACAATCCAAACCCCTGGATGATAAATCTGTAAAAGGTATTCTAACTTCTGGTGTGGTGGTGTGCACCTGTAATTTCAGCCACTAGGGAGGTCAAGGCATGGAACTGCCAAGTTGGAGGCTCTCTCTACAATTTAGCAAGACACCCAGAAATTTTGTGAAACTTGGTCTTCATCAACAATAAATGGGGGGACTGGGATTGTAGCTGAGTGGCAGAGCACTTGCTAGCATGTATGAGGCACTGGGTATGATCCTTAGCACCACAGATAAATTAACAAAAATAAGGTATTCTGCCCCTCTACAACTATACAAAATAAAAATAAAAATAAATAGGTACATAATAAATAGGAAGGGCTGAGGACGTGCTCAGTGGTCAAGTGCCTCTAGGTTTATAACCCAGTAAAACAACTTCCCACCTCCAAAATGCTGCTCACACATTGAAATTCATTTTTTTGAGGACAACATAAGCATGATCAAGTCCCTGGCTTCAATCCCAGCACTCAATACATCAGCAAATAAGTAAACCCCAGTCTACAATACTAATTTTCTTGGGGTGGAGAGTAGCTCAGTAGTAAGAACTTGAAAGCCTTTGGTTCAATCCTCAACAGTCCATGTACACACACACACACACACACACACACAAGAACAAAAAAAAATCCTGAAAATATATGTAATGAGTGATAAAAAAGATTATAATACAAAAGATACACAATGAGAGGCAACAAAAATCAATGAAAAGACAACACACTTTCTTACAAAGGAGACAGAACTTGCCCATGATCTACACTCTTTGAAAAAACAAAGAGCATTTCAGTAAATTATGTGAAATTCAGGGCATGGATTATTGTGTTTTATGGGGTGAACTTCGAAAAACTATATCTAAAATGAAAATACTACACTGTATCTAAGACCAGTGAAAATATTGTACAGGACAGAGAGAGTAGAGAGAGCATTTATGTTACTCCCAAGTTTCATAAGCTAAAAGGCCAGCTCCCAAATGGGTAGCCCTAGGAGGAGGTAATTAGGAGGGAACAGGAATCAGGTGACATGGTGGGAGTGCTTGTGAGAGGATCAGCACCCTCACTGAGACATATATATCTCTCCTTTTCAGAAAACAGGTGTCATTTATTATTTCACCGATAAAGTATTCAGTGATTTTTAAATGATCACAGTTGGGTATTTTAGGTATTGCCATATTGTCCTTAAAACTTCCAATGAAGATGGGTGTGATGGTGCACATATGTAACCCCAGTGGTTCAGGGGTCAGAGGCCCAAGTTGATGTAGCAAGACCCTGACTCAAAAGGAAGAATCTAAAAGGGGCCAGGGATGTGGCTCAGTGGCTAAGCACCTCTGGGTTCCATTGCTGATACCAAAAAACACACAGCTAACATGAACCCGCCAAGTCCAGACAACAAGAGTAACAACAAACTGTCATTCCTGTCAAATTCATCAGCTTGTCAATGACTGTAACTAATTTACATAAAATCAAATTCATAAATTTATCCACCATAATTTTTGTAGAAATGGATTCATTTCCTGCAGCAATAATGGTAGACAGAGTTTCTCTGTATCTTAAGTGGCATTGTGGAATCTAGGACATGAATTTCAATTGGAAATCATTGAAAAGACAAGATCAAATCTAACCAATTTTCTATGCATACTCAGGGGTAGCAAAAGATAAATTAGATGTGTTTATTTATTTATTTATTTTTTGTTTGTTTGTTTTTCGGTTCTGTTCTTTTTCTTTGGTTTGGGATCAGAGATTAAACCCAGAGGAACTTTACTGATAAGTCACAACCCCAGACATAAGGCCTGGCTAAGTCGCTAAGGCTGTACTCAAGTTTACAATCCTACTGCCTAAGGCCCTGGAACAGCAAGGATCACAGGTGTGCACCACTGTACTTGGCTGTAATTGTTTTCACAATGGAAATGTAACTAGACTTTTAAAAATCTACTTCTTTCTTGCCTATTTAATAATAGTCCATCCCATTTGGCTCTGAAAAAATAGACCTGGGCCTCAAAATGTGAGCAGATCATTGCAAAGTGATACACAGAAAGCTTTGGTGCTGAGGGAGCACACGTGTCAGCTTCAAGGTGCAGGGAAGGTCCCTGACATCTGGGACATGCTCCCTCCTGGTCTTGCTTCCTGAAAGCCTCTAGGATCACCCTCCCAGGGACCTAGACCATGACTCCACTCTATGAGGCTTTTCAGGTTTGCACAGCTCTGCACTGGGGTGGGTGTTGCTTATGCTCTGGGAGAGGTGTCGCTCCTTCACACTGTGAGACTGAAAGGGCAGGAATCACTGGTGACCCGGACCCTCAACACCAGCATCCACAGGCTGACTGGCCACCTGTCTCCAAGGAATGGGAACAGAGCTTGGGAAAAACAAGGTCCCAAGGAAGTAGCTGTCTAGATGAGGCCTGTTCCAGGAGATTCCTCAGCCCAGAGCCCCCAGCAGCTTCCCTGAGAGGCTGCACCCCACACCTCAGGCTGTCCTCTAGGAGGAACTGACCCAGGGCCTGAAGTTCTGTTCACCCTGCAGGGACCAGGGCAGCTGTGGGCACCTTGTGGCAGCTCCAGGAGAGGACAGTGGCTGAGGACATAGGACCCTGTGAGGCGTCCAAAGGGAACCTCTGCCCAAGAAATCTGACATGGTGTCTACACCTAAGGAAGATAAAGGGAGAAGCACAAGATTTTTACAGCTGTGAACTCAAGTTCTCTATACAGTTGCATCTACATCAAAGAACCTTCAGAGTATTTGACTTGGCTAACCAGACCACCATGAGGGTAGAAAGGCAGGATCCTGTATGGAGAGCAAAAATTATCTTGGGCTATCTTAAGCCCTTTAATAGCCAATTATCTTAATTTCTGTATCAGACCACAATTCTCAAAACTATTAAATTTCTCAGAATATATAACTACCCTTACCAGATATCTAGTCCCTACCATCTACCAAAGTAAGAATGTAATAACAACAGACAGAAGAAATTTCTTTTTTCTTCCTTTCTTTCTGTAGCCCACCAGTCTGATGATCCTACCAATGTAATTGGTTAATGTAGTGATACACAGTTTCTTTTATAAAAGTTCATGTAGGCCATGCACAGTGCCACACAACTGTAATCCCAGTAGCTTTAGAGGATAAGGTAGGAGGACTGCTAAATTCAAAGTCAGTCTCAGCAATTTAGTGAGGCCAGAAGGAACTTGATGAGATCATGTCTCAAAATACAATCTAAAAAGGACTGATTGTGGCTCAGTGATTAAGTGCCCCAGGGTTTAACCCTTGTCTTTCAGGGTGGGACACATACATCATTTAGGGTCACTTGAATCCATGTTCCTGACTATGGTCATTAATATTTAAATCAAAATGAACTATTCTCCATAGCTGGGATTGCCAATGCCTTTAATGTCAACAGCTTGAGAAACTGAAGCAGGAGGGTCAGGACTTACAGGCCAGGCTGGGCAACATAGCCAGACCCCATCTGAAAATCAAATTTAAAGAGGTGGGGATGAAGAACAGAAGAATGAATCAAACACTATTATCCTATGTGCACATATGACTACAGGACTGGTGTGAATCCACATCAAGTACAACCAGAAAAAGGAGCAGTGACACTCTATTTATGTGTACTGTGTGAAAATGCATTATAATGCCATGTATAACTAATAAAAACAAATTTAAGTAAATAAATGATTTATGTCAAATTGGGGCAGGGGGGCTTGGAACATAACCCAAGATTCAATATCCCTGGTTCTATGTACAAATGCCTTTTTCCTTTTAAAGTAATTATTTTGACCAAACACAGGGAACTGTTAAGTGATTATTCTTTCCTCTCAAGTATAATAATCACAAATAGAAAACAAATGCTTTCAAAAGTGTTCTTCTTACCAGGGACACAGGATTTGTTAGAATGGCCTTAGGCCTGAGCCTAAGCAACTCCATTTTAGAAGACCTGCAGTTTCACCAGGAACATCCACAGATCCCTCCAGTAAGGCCTCAAACAAGTTCCTTCCCCTCACCCTGATAAAGAGAGTGAAGCCTCTGGCAGTCTTTCCTTGCCTGATAAGAGGGAAAGGCAAGAAGATCAGGGTGGAGATGATCCCAGGGTAAATGATGTCACTGAGAAATAGGGTGGTAGCTGATAAGGATTGAAAGCATGATCAAAAGCCCCCAAATTTAGTATAAATGATAGAGCTGATGAGCAGGAATTCAGCCAACAGAAACAAGGATGCACTCGAGCTGGAGAGTCTGATGAGGACCTGACATCCCATCACTTGGCATCTTTCCTGAGCCTCTGCAAGATCCTCACCATTCTCAAACTCTACTGCCTCATCTGGACCTTGGTGAGAGCTGCACCTCCTCCCTAGGACCCCCTCCTCAACTGGTCCTCTGCTCCACACCAGGAAATACTTGCCTTGGTTCCAGACCTGGTCACCGAGGTCTGAGTGAGTGTGCATCTGCTGGACTCACAGCCTAAGATATAAGATCTTTGAACTTAGCATGCAGAGGGAATGTCATTAGCTTATCATAATTAAATGTGTTTTCCAGTGCTTAGAATGAATCTAGAATTCTTTGCTGTGAATTAATTAACCTAGAATTGTTGCAGTTAGGGTGATAAACAAGTCAAGATGGCACCTGGCTTTTAGCCAAAAGAAGTAGTGGTTGAGAAGTAAGGCCAGCAAGCCATTAAGATGATAGAGATTCCTTAATGAGTGACTGCTGTGTCTAGATTATGTCAATTAAGTTAAGCTGTGTGTAATCATGAAGATGATGATTCCTTATTGGTTAACTGTTATACCTAGTTTTTGTTAACTGAATACACAGCTTGTTCTTAATTATGTAGATACCCCAACTGTCCTACAATAAACGGCTCCCACTCCTGCTGTATCCACCTTCACAAGTTGATCTTCACCCCCCAGTTAGTTTGCTGCTTCCAGGCTGTGGCACATTTTGCTGTGAATTGATTATGTCTATGGCAATGCCTAGCATTAAGGATTGTTGTTTTCTTGATTAAGAACCTATATAGTTCAACTGTATTAAGTAATTTGAGTGAATAGAGCATTGAAAGGGGCACAAGTGTGTGGACATTCTTTATTTCTCCCCTTGACTGCATAAGTCACAGTTTTGCCCCCTCCACACAGCCCTGTAATCCCAGGAACTTTGGAGGCTGAAGCAGAAGTGAAGCCAGATTTACAGATAGGTAGTTAGGTAAATTGGGTCTAATATTGTGAAACATAAATAAAACAGAGGCCCTTATAGAGAATGGAGTCCTGGAAACCAGAGCAGCAATTGAAATGTTAATGTCCGCAAGGCAGGAATCCATTCTAAGGAACTGATAATCATAATCCAAAATCCACCCCAGGCCGTTCCTGCCCTGATTACTCCTCCAGCCCACCAATCTCCCACCTTTTGGACCTTCCCACCTGCATTCTATCACTGCAACATAATGAGAAACAAAGTGTGGGAAAGCGGAAAGAAGACTTTAGCTATAAAAGAGGGAAGACCTCCCCCTTACAGGGATTCCACCTCTTGGGTCCCCTTCTTCCTGCGGGGAGAAGTCTTTTCTGCTGTCCTTTAATAAACCTCTACTTTCCACTCTACACTTGCCTCAGCGTGCTTCTCTGGTGTTATACTTCAGCATTCGGGGAAGCAAGGACTCGTCACTGGTAAACAGCGGTAACAGAAGGATCACAGGTTGGAGACCAGCTTCCACACCAAGTGGGTGCAGCTCTCAAAATTCAGTAAAAGTGGAGGCTGGGGATGTGGCTGATAAAGCTCCCCGAGTTTGGGTCCCCAATTAAAAGAAAAGAACTATTCTCTCCAATATTTCATTAGATGAAAAGTGACAATTAGCGGACGGTGTCCATTTGGACCAAGTGGGAAGAACGAACGTCTGGCCGAGCTGTGAGCTGGAGGGAAGGTGGGGTTTAGAAGGGAGGAGGCGCCTGCAATTTGGAGGACCTACAGCAGCCTCCCTTGGAGCTCCACTGGGAGAAGGAGGGTGCATGTGTGGCCCTGCTTCCTCCACGTTGGGAAGAGTGGGTCGGGCCACCAGTAGGGAGCAAAGGGGACACCAGGGACCTGAGCCGCCCTTCCAAACCCAGGGAACCAGGGGACAGGGTCCAGGGCCACCCTCCAGCGGGCACTCTGCCACGCTCAGCAGCTCACCTCAAAAACCCAAAACCCAGCTCACCCCACGACACCAAGGGACAGGGCCACGACTCCGCTGCGCTCCCCAGCTCACCCGGGCACCTGGCCCCAAGGCGGGTGGTGACGCGTGCCTTCTGCCCTGGTCGCAAACTCACCATTTTTGTCTTCTGTGGTGACCCGGCGTCCTCTCGAGGAAACTCCAGGCACCCGAGACGGGGATGGGGGGGGGACACAGGCAGAGCAGAGTCACCTGAGTCCCTGGAGCAGAGAACTCTTGGCTTGAAGGATGAGGAGGGGAGTCGCTGAGGAAGAAACGCTCGCGAGATTGTGGAAGCCCGCCCTTCCTCTCCCTCTGCGCACTGATTGGGCAGTTCCCCCAGCATCCGGGATGGACGGCCTCCAGGCCCGCCTCTGCATCGTGATTGACATGCAACAACATCCAATCACTGGCTGAAATTGGGTAGAGTGACAGATGCTTGGCCCCAGCCCTTTTCAGGCAGAGCTTTTCAGCTGTGCTGGGAACTAATCCAGGTGGGAAGCCTTGGCTTAGCCTCTGGTGCAGAGGTGACACCTGGCGCTGAGCTAGGCTTCAGCCATAGAGTGCGTTCTGAGCATGGCGAGCCCCTGGGTTTAACCTCAACACAAAAACAAAGCACAGCTTCTCAGGGAGGGTGAGGCTGGAGGAGCCCAAGGTCAGGTCAGCGTCTGCAAACAATGAGACCCTCTCTTTTTATTTTATTTTTTTTAAGTTGTAGATAATACAATCTTTATTTATTTCTTTTTATGTGGTGCTAAGGATCGAACCCAGTGTCTCATGTGTGTGAGGCAGGCATTCTACCACTGAGGTACAACCCCAGCCCCGAGAGACCCTCTCTTAAAATAAAATGAAAAGGGTGGGGATGTAGCTCAGTGGTCCAGGTCAAGCCCCACTGGGTTTATTTTATATATATATATATATATACCTCAGGCAAATTAGAAAGACACGGTCTCCATATTTTTGAAACACTCTTTAAAGATATCATATATATCCCACATAAATATGATATCTACTAATGAAAACAATTTGAAAATTATTTTAGTAATTCTCATTACCTCATGGCCTCTGATCTTTGAGGAGGCAGCCTGAGCTATAAAAGGAAACATCTGGGGTTCAGGCTGTGGCTCAGTGTTCCATCCCCAGCAGAGAAAGGGGTGGGTTGGTGACAGGAGTAAAACATCAGGAATGAAGGGTCAGCATGGATCAGCAGAGAAACTTGTTTGGACTTGTTTGGACTTTGCAGTAACTCAGTGACTTTTTAGTGCTGGTCACAAGATGACCAGAGAGTGTGTCTATGTTAGATAAGTGGATGATATAACCTTTTTGAGTGTGGATGATGTAACCTTCTAAGTTGTGGTCATAGGATGATAAAGTAGTCAGGCAGTATGCTTATGTTAGATAAGTAGGTATGAACAACTTGTAAAGTATATAAGCGCGGGGGAAACTCCATGTAATTGCTCACAACTAACTCTCGTCGCCTGAGAGTAAGATCGTGCAGTTGTGTGCCAGCCACCTCGTGTATTGCTTTGTGTGGTGTGCGAATAAACCAGCATTTCAAAAGGCAATCGAGTTCGTGCTTGGTGTTCGCGTACGTCGCGGTCCGGGGTCCAGTGCAGATATCCGGAAGGGAACTCCTGGTAACCAGACAAGGCTGAGAAGCTGCTCGTGACAGTTGGAGGGGAGGCAGGCAACCCTCTCAAACAGCAATGTGCAGCGGAAATAAAATGGGCGCCTTGTGCTCAATGTAGATAGTCTACATTCTACAATTATCAATTCTTTTGTACAGACCTGACTCTGCTGATCCCACAAGTCTCCTCTGCTGTTTGCCCTAAAAGCAAAAAGAAAAGGTGTTGATTGAAAGCAGGAAAGGAAGTTTGACCAGTGCAGCTACACCAGGGAGACAAGGAAACCCTCTCCTTACCCTGTGTTTAGGTGCTGACAAGGACTGTGAGATTTTCAAGAAAGGGAAATCATTGTCATGAATGTATAGGGGAAATTGTATGTAGGAGTTAATATTAATTGTAAAAGAATAATATCATATTATTATTGCAGTAGGTGATATGCAAGTAATATCATAATATATAGAATTGTATTAGGTTAGGCTTCAGGCATCTGTAGTCTCATAACATGTCTGTGAGCTCAAGCTCATTTGCCTCCTTGAAACATGTCATTCCATTGCACAGACTGACCTCATTATTTTCTCTCAGTATAAAGTCCCCCTTTGTGAACTCTTTTTATGTGAAGGTTTCAGATGCACCAACATTTTCAAGAAAAGCCACAAGCCCATCTGCATCCTGCCTAGGAAGCAATGTACCCCCAGAAGCTGACCCAGTGCTCTCAGCTTCCTGGGTTTCAACTGATAGTTAAACCAGAAAGAAATGATAACCCTGCTCAGCTCTGCCAGAAAGCCCGCATATAAAACATAAAAATGTGTCACTTGGGGCCAATACACCCTGCCATATTAACCCCAATAATGGAAAGTATATACCATTTTATTCTCTTCTCTTAAGTTGGACTTTGTGAAGTCTTTCACATCCTGCACAGTGTCTCACATTCATTCTACCCAACAATTTTGCCCATGGACCAGGGGGGCTCTTGTGTAAAAAGTGTGGAAACATGGGCACATAGCTGCCCAGAGCTGAGAATTGAATCCCAGGTGCTTTTATTGTTCCCCATGTGGAGATTCAATTGATGGTGTGGGCACTTTAGCACTGAGCTACATCCCCAGCCCCCCTTTTCATTGTGGTTCAAAGAAGGTGGGTGGGAGCATAAGTGTGATGGATCTGAGAAAATAACCCTAGATGGTGACTCCAACCTGTTATCAGACCAATGAGGAAATAAGAAGTACAAGCATGGTGGTGCAGGACTGTAATCCCAGCCTCTCAGGAGGCTGAGACAGGAGGATTGATTGCTCAAGCCAGCATCAGCAAAAATAGGGTGCTAAGCAACTCAGTGAGATCTTGACTCTAAATAAAATACAAAACAGGGCTAGGGATGTGGTGAAGTGGCCAATTGCCCCTGGATGATTGGAAGGATGGGTGAATGGGTGGGAGGATGCATGGACTGATGGGAAGATGTATGTATGTCTGAATGGATGGCTGGATGAATGGGTAGATGGGTGGGCAAATACACAAATCCATGATGCATGGGTGCTGGGAGCCATTAGCCAAGGAGGTATGACAATTTCCTTGCAAGCGTACCCCAAGTTGCTGACATTTGCAGTGACATTGAATGTAGGTGACCTTGCTCAAGGACCAAGGCGGATTAGGGTGTTCCCGGTTTAAGATACTTGGGTTTAGGGCGTTCCAGGTTTAAGATTATTCCTCCTGGGAATAGGGCGTATCCTGCTGCCTGAGTTCCCCTTGAGTTCTCATGGGATTTAGACAGTATTTTTTGAGAGATAAAAGCCCAGTGGAGGTGGATTTGGGCAGAGAACGTGGATTTGGGCAGAGAACGTGGATTTCCCCAGAACATGATTGTAGACGGCTGGTGTGAGTTTGGGAATAAAGAGTTGCTGTTTGAATCTACAAGCTGTGTGGTGGCTCGTGATTGTGTGCCCAGCCAGACTGTGGCATTTGTGCCCAGCCAGACTGCGGCACATGGGAGAGAAAATGGGCAGATGGGTGGAAGCAGGGATGGCTGGTACATAGACAGAAGGATAGATATATACACAGATGCATGCTGATGGATTTGAGTAATGATAGTGATTTGCTAATCCTGAGAATAAAGGGCTCAGAACTGAGTACACTTCTACAAGCCTGTATGACATCATGTACACAGTTTAGCCAAAATAAAAAAATTGGCCACACTCTCTAAGATCCTCTGGCCTTCAAAGTCCCCCACTCAGACCGTCTCTTTTGCCCCCATATTGGCGATGTCTCCCCCACACCCCAGTAAGACATAATTTTTTCCCTAGTCCCCAGTCATACTGGGGATCAGGGTTTCTGTGAACTCAGGATATGCAAGTGTCTTTTGGACCCATAGCTTTCAAATCCTTTGGGTCTGAACCCAGCAGTGGCATTGCTGGGTCATATTGTGATTCAATCCTAAGCTTTTGAGAGGCCACCACATTGTTCTGCCAAGGGCCACCTGGAGCCCCAGGAGCTGGGAGAGGCAGGAAGGAGCTTCTGTGGATCCAGTGGAGGGAGCTGGACACCATTGTAAGAGGTGGGTCCTGTCCACATCTGGCCCTTAGAACCCCTGAGTGGGACCTGGTGTGGGAACTGGGTCTCTGCAGAAGTAGTCAGTGAAAGATCCTGAGATGGGTTCCTTCTGGGTCAGGGGCCCTTATGCAATGGCAGTGTCCACACAAGAGACAGAAGAGAGGACACAGACACAGAGATGGAGCCACATGGAGACAGAGGCAGAGACTGGAATTATGGGGCCACCTGGAGCCCCAGGAGCTGGGAGAGGCAGGCAGGAGCCTCCCTGGATCCTGTGGAGGGAGCTCATCCTTGTGACCACTGGTCTCAGCCCTTGGCCCTCCAAGGCTGGGGGAGGGGGTGGTAGTTTTTTATTTCCTGCGTTATGACAACTGGTTTTACAAGCCTCCTCCGTGGTGTTCAATCTGCAATCCCCACGTGCTTGTGTGTCTGGTGCACGGCTCCATGTCAGAAGCGTTTGCTTCTGTACATTGCTTCCAAGGAAACCGGGCTTTGTGTTTATGTGGGCTCTGTCTCATCCAGCAACGAAGCGTGATCAAAAGCTCCCAAATTTAGTATAAATGATAGAGCTGATGAACAGGGATTCAGCCAGCAGAAACAAGGATGCACTAGAGCTGGAGAGCCTGCTGAGGACCTGACATCCCATCACTTGTCATCATTCCTGATTCTCTGCATGATCCTCACCGCTCTCAACCTTTACCGCCTCATCTGGACCTTGGTGAGAGCCCCAACTCCTCCATATGACCCCCTCCTCAACCGGTCATCCGCTCCACACTCCACGCTAGGGAAAGCCTACCTTGGTTCCAGACCTGATTACCACGGTCTGAGTGAGTGTGCATCTGCTGGACTCAAAGCCTAGGACTTAAGACCTTTGAACTTAGCATGCAGAGGGAATGTCTGTCACTAGCCTGTCCTGATTAAGTGTGTTTTGCAGTGCTTAGAATGAATCTAGAACTGTTTTCTGTGGATTGATTATGTCTATTGCAGTGCCCAGCATTAAGGATTGTGTTTTCTTGATTAAGAACCTATAGAGTGAAACTGTATGGAGTAACTTGAGTGAATAAAGCATTGGAAGGGACATTCTTTATTTCTCCCCTCGACTGCATACATCGCAATTTTGCCCCCTCGCAACCTAAAGATTTTTTGGAATCTATATTCTAGGAGTCAATGTTTGGAGGGTAAGAGGAAAAAGGAAACATTTTTCGTGGTCCGACTTGACACAGGGGATTTTCTGCTGGTAGAGAGGCAAATTGTGTTTTTCTGCTATTTTTTCAAATGTGCTCAAACAGTTTGTACTGAGCCTCTTCCCTGCATTCTTGTCCCATTGGGGTGGGAACACCTTTAATTAACTCAGCTGCAGGACAGAGGACCAGCCCCTGCTCCCTAAAAGGTCTTAACTAGCCCCACCCAGCTGTGCTTTTGACCCTTAAGCAACCTGGCCAGGGGGCCAAAGGCAGACTGCCTTAGGGTCGGACAGTAATGCTGACCTCTGCCTTTAAATCACTGTTTTAAAGTGCCCACGCTCTGGAAAGGGAAAATGCAAAAGATGGGAGAACACGAGGGGCTAGGGGAAGACACAGGGAAACAGCCCATTAAGGAGAGAGCTGACGCCTGACATGGGGACCCAGGCAGTTGCAGCAGCCACAGCCAGTTCTGGGCTGTTCCATCACCATGGTAACCAGGGGACCTGGGGGGCGGAGCCTGGCTGCTTCATCAGGCCTTTCCCATTTTCCAGGGCTTCCCATGGGTCCTTCCTCTGTCACCCAGGCAGGGCTTGTGGTCCCGCCTCCCAGCCACTAACCTGTGCTTCCTGCTTCACTGGTGACTGCCACTGGAGCTGCAAGGAGCCTGCATTTTAAGAATGTGCACCTGAAACACTTTCAGGCACAATCTGACTCCACAGGCTTCTGTTGCAGCCCTAAGCCTGACTCGCTCTGGAGCTAAATAACTGTGTGTGTGTGTGTGTGTGTGTCTCTCAACAGCTTCCTTTACAATCCTTCCTTTTGCTCTTCAGGGTAATAGAACTAAGTAATGTTCCGTTGAGGAGAGGTCACAAACATAGTCTTCTTACAATTTTGGAGATCTTGGGAATGCGTTTTGCACCACTCAGACATCAAAGCCAGCATCTGAGATCTTTTCTCACAATGTTTCTGTGATGACCAAGAAATCCTTCTTCTCCTTCCTGACTACATAATTACAATAAACAAACAAATGCATACACAGGGATTTTTTAAACCACATCACGTGACGTCCCAAATAGAATGAGTGCACTACTAGTCCAAAGTAAAATAAATGGGCCCAAATACTTTTAAGAGCCACATGATTTAATGAGGCTCATGTTAAAATTCCGTGGTCATATAACAGTAAGTTATATTTTTATTACGAATGCATATCTTTCCAGTTATTTGGATAATCTAGAATCCTTAATTCATAAAATAATTGACATATATGTCTGATTTTTTAATTAATATGTATCTATTTTTTCTAATCGTTTTCCAAAAGAAAACACTTCAGTTATATTTCTTATACATGCATCTATCTCATGTTCTGCATTTTATAGTACAGATATTTAAGATGAATGTATTTTATTATAAAATATCTATTTCAAGAGATATACAACCATCAAGCAATCTCTAATTATCAAATTACTGTACCAATTTTTATAAGATGATCAATAGATATGATTCTGTCAACAGAAATGTCCAACAGCTTTAACTATACTTTCACTGACACACTTCTTATCAAGGTACAATAAGTAATTTGTTTAGACTCTAAGATTTATAAAAATTGTCCCAAAGTAAAACAAAAAGAAAGATTTTTATAGAAGAAAACAAAGATGTTTCTACAGAGAGGAAACACACGTTTACTAGTATGATTATCTAGCCCTAAGTGACAGAAATAAAGGGATCTCTACTAGGAGGTCCTAAAAAGAAAGAAATCATCTTCAGATAAATGGAAAGGTCTTTATATTCTAAATTTTCATGATGAAAATATTAATATAATTATCTAGACAGATGACATGGAAAGGTCAAAACAATTGAGAAACAGATTTATGTATAACTGGACTGACTATATATATTTCAACAATCAATTCTAGGATATTCTAGCCTATTTCCCTGATTTTATTATGCTGATGTAAGCTTTTTCTCCACATTCTGACATGACAGAACTTATTAAAATATTAAGCTTATACCTACAATTTGTGCTGTTTGATCAAGGACCAATTTATAATGAATCAAATTTATACAACCTTGATCAAACAATAAGTGTTTTAAAATGCTGACTTAAATTCCAATTTTGACACTTCTCATTGGAAAGTAAATTTGACTGATACAAAGATATCAGTAATTGCAATGATTGCTGCTGATTCTTGCATATCATTTCTGTTCATTGGATGTTTGTGGGATTTGAGAAAACATTATATTCAAAATGTTCTCCACATTAAAGCCATATGTGAGTTTTGAGCAATAAAACTTACAAACATTGTTAGAAATTCATTGGTATTATATACATTCTGTAACTGGAACTATAGTCCGTAAAACACTGTAAGACTTGTATACTATTCCCTATACTGGGAAGTAATTTTAATCATAATTTTAAAAGGACAATTAAGAGACACCTATTTAAAGAATAATATCCCAAAATATAAAGATATTCTGTGTAAAGAATAGTGAAGAGGAGACACAGGTGTAGCAAGGCCCACAGGGACCTTGGAGACCTTCTTACCAGGTCCTTATTGTCGTCCCTTGATTGAAGCTGTGACATCCCAGTTTTGTGGGAGTGGCAGCCTCAAACCTATATGTGTCTGATGTTGAACTGTGGAGCCACCATGGGGTGAATAGGGAACCCCAGTCAGGGCACCTCTCTGCTCCGATGAGGGGTGTCTCATGTTGGGGTCCTGGTGTGGGGCTGTCTCTGGTTCACAGGGAAGCAGGATGCTAAAATCTTATTTAAATTCCACACATTCAGAAGACAATTTTGTACAGACCTGAGCAGTTTATTTGATTGTAGATGGTTTTTAGTCTCCACACTCTTGGTATAAGATAATATTTTCAGTTCCTACACAATGCTTAATGGACTTGCAGCTAAGTCCCGGGGAAAGGGGCAGACCTTTTATCTATATCACACAGAACAGACCTCTGGGTCCATCTGCTCAGGGCCTCGACGTCTCCATGTTCCTCAGGTTGTAGAAGATGGAGTTGAGCATTGGGTGAGGGTGGTGTGGAAGACAGGCAGAACCTTGTTCCCTGCTGAAGACCGGAAGGATCATGGCTGTGGGTGAGAGCAAAGGGTGCTGACTGGAAGGTCACCACAGTGAGGCGGTGCTGCAGAGGGAGAAGACATTCTTCTTCCCTGTCCCAAGGCCATAAAGCAGAGAGCAAGAAGTACTTGACCACAGAAAAAAGGGATTCCAATGAATGCAAACATAAGGAGATGTCACGCAGATCAGTGAGGGGACAGCCAATACACCAGGAAATAGAGAGGTGTGTGGAGGCGGACATCCAGGAGGGTGAGAAGGATCAGGGACAGGTTGTGAATTAGAGCCATTAGGAAGATGAGAGCAATGCAAATGAAGAGCAAAGACTAAATCCATTTTTATATCGTTATTATTTGGGGCTGGGGAAACTCAATAACATAATCAATAATTTAGACTTAACTGACACATATAGAATATTTCAACCTGCATCAAACAGAAACACTTTCTTCTCAGTAGCACATGGATCCTTCTCTAAAATAGACCATATATTATGCCACAAAGCAACTCTTAGCAAATATAAAAAACTAGAGACACTACCATACATTTCATCAGATCATAATTAAATACAATTGGGAATCAAAAACAAAACAAAAAGTAAAAATTTCTCCATCACCTGGAGACTAAACATTAGGCTACTGAATGAACAATGCATTGCAGAAGGAATCAAGGAGGAGATTAAAAATTTCTTAGGGGTAAATAAGAACATAGAAACAACCAATGGAAATCTTAAAGACTATGAAAGCAGTACTAAGAGGAAAATTCATTGCATAGAGTTCATTCCTCCAAAGGAAAAAAAAAAATTAACAAATAAATGACCTCACACTACCACTCAAAGCCCTAAAAAAGAGGAACAAACCAGCAGCAAAAGCAGTAGAAGGCAAAAAATAATTAAAATTAGAGGTGAAAACAATAAAATTGAAACAAAAGAAACAGTTGACAATATGGACAAAAAAAGTTGGTTCTTTGAAAAAATAAATAAAATTGACAGACTATTAGCCATGCTAAAAAAGAGAATGAGAGAACTCAAATTACCTATATACATCATGAAAATGATAATATTACAACAGATATGAGAAATACAGAGAATAGAAGACATTGAAGTTATCAACAAATTTCTTAAGTCATATGATCTGCCCAGATTGAATCAGGAAGACATACACAATTGAAACAGACCAATATCAAGTGATAAAAATAGAAAACAGAGCTTACCAAGATTGTGCAATATGATTAAGTGGGATTCATCCTAGAGATGCAAGGTTGGTTCCACTTACAAAAATCAATAAATGTAATTCATCACATCAATAGACCCAAAGATAAGAATCATATGATCATCTCAATAGATGCAGAAAAAGCATTTGACAAAATACAGCACCACTTTATGTTCAAGACACTAGAACAACTAGGGATATCAGCAACATATCTCAACATTGTAAAGGCTATCTATGCTAAGCCTCAGGACAACATCATTCTAAACAGAGAAAAATTGACGGCATTTTCTCTAAAAACTGGAACAAGACAGGGCTGCCCTTTTCACCACTTCTATTCAACATAGTTCTTGAAATGCTGGCCAGAGCAATTAGACAAATGAAAGGAATCAAAGGGATATGTATAGGAAAAGAAGAACTTAAATTGGCACTATTTGCTGATGTTATGATTCTATATCTAGAAGAACCAAAAAACTCCACCAGAAAACTTCTAGAACTGTTTACTGAATTAAGCAAAGTAGCAGGATTTAAAATCAACACCTATAAATCAAAGGCATTTCTGTATATCAGTGACAAAGCCACTGAGAAGGAAATGAGAAAGACTACCCAATTCACAATATCCTCAAAAAAAAAAAAAAAAAACTTGAGAATCAACTTAATGAAAGACGTGAAAGATCTATACGATGAAAACTACAGAACCAAAAAGAGAGAAATCAAAGAAGACCTCAGAAGATGAAATCATCTAACTTGCTTTTGGAAAAGCAGAATTAATATGATCAAAATGACCATACTACCAAAGCATTATACAGATATAATGCAATTCCCATCAAAATCCCCAAGGCATTCCTCATACAAACAGAAAAAGCAATCATGAAATTCATCTGGAAAAATAAGACATGCAGAATAGCTAAAACAATCCTTAGACTGATGTAGGTGGCATCTCTATACCAGATCTTAAACTATACTACAGAGAAATACTAGCAAAAACAGCATGGTGTTGGCACCAAAACAGACTGGTAGACCAATGGAACAGAATAGAGGACACAGACACTAACCCAGAAAATTACAATTATCTTATATTAGACAAAGGTACCAAAAACATGCACTGGAGAAAAAAGCATCTTCAACAAATTGTGCTAGGAAAACTGGAAATCCATAAGCAACAACATAAAACGAAATCCCTGGGTCTCACCATGCACAAAGTGCAAATCGAAGTGGACCAAGGACCTAGGAATTAAACCAGAGACTCTACATCTAATAGAAGAAAAAGTAGTCTGTAATATTCATCATGTGGGACTAGGCCCCAACTTCCTATAGTCCAAGAATTAAAACCAACAATCAATAAATGGGATGGAATCAACCTAAAAAGTTTCTTCTCAGCAAAAGAAACAATTTGTGAGGTGAACAGAAAGCCTACACCCTGGGAAAAAGTTTTTACCCCTCACACATCAGACAGAGCACTACTCTCTATTGTATATAAAGAACTCAAAAAACTAACACCAAAAAAAACAAATAACCTAATCAACAAATGGGCCAAGGATGTGAACAGACACTTCTCAGAAGAGAATATACAATCAATCAACATGAATAAGAAAAAATGCTTATCTTCTCTAGCAATTAGAGAAATGCAAATCAAAACTTCTCTAACCTATCACCTCCCTCCAGTCAGAATGACAGCTATTATGAAGACAAACAAGAATAAGTGTTGGTGAGGATGGGGGGTGGGGGGAAGGTATCCTCTTACCTTGCTGGTGGGACTGCAAATTGGTGCAGCCAATTTGGAAAGCAGTGTGGAGATTCCTTGGAAATCTGGGAATGCAACCACCATTTGACCCAGCAATCCCTCTCCTCAAGACTATACCCAAAGAAGTTAAAAACACCATACTACAGGGACACAGCCACATCAATGTTTATAGCAGCAAAATTCGCAAGAGCTTGCTGGGAGCCATTAGCCAAGTAGGTATGACAATTTCCTTGCCAGCGTACCCCATGTTGCTGACATGTTGCAGCGACATTGAATGTAGGTGACCTTGCTCAAGGACCAAGGCAGATTAGGGTGTTCCCGGTTTTAAGATAATCGTGTTTAGGGCGTTCCCAGTTTAGGTTCCAGGTTTAAGGTTTAAGATTATTCCTGCTGGGAATAGGGCGTATCCTGCAGCCTGAGTTCCCCTTGAGTTCTCACGGGATTCAGACAGTATATTTTGGAGATAGAAGCCCAGTGGAGGTGGATTTGGGCAGAGAACGTGGATTTCCCCAGAACGTGATTGTAGACGGCTGGTGTGAGTTCAGGAATAAAGAGTTGCTGTTTGAATCTACAAGCTGTGTGGTGGCTCGTGATTGTGTGCCCAGCCAGACTGTGGCAAGAGCTAAACTGTGGAGTCAACCTAGATGCCCTTCAGTGGATGAATGGATTAAAAAAACAAGTGGCATATATACAAAATGGAATTTTAATCAGCAATAAAAAAGAAAAGAAAACCATGGCATCTGAAGGTAAATAGATGGCATTGGAGAAGATAATGCTAAGTGAAGTTAGCCAATCCCCAAAAAACAAATGCTGAATGTTTTCTCTGATATAAGGAGGCTGACTCATAGGGGGTACATAGGGGGAAAATGGAAGGATTAGATGAATTCTAGATAGGGCGGAGGACTGGGAGGGAAAAGGAGGGGACAAAGGATTAGCAAGGATGGTGGAATGTGAAGGACATCATTATACAATGTACATGTATAAAGACATGAATTGGGTGTCAAAATTCTTTATACACAAACAGAGATGAATAATTGTGGTATATATGTGTAATAAGAATTGTAATGCATTCTGCTGAAATTTCTTTATCCAAAATAAATAAATAAATCGATAAATAGCAGATGGGTTTTCCCAGATGTAAATCCTTTTTTTAAAATTTTTTTAAAATATTTATTTCTTTATTTATTTTTAAGTTTTCAGCAGACATAACATCTTTGTATGTGGTGCTGAGGATCAAACCCAGGCCACACGCATGCCAGGTGAGCACGCTACCGCTTGAGACACATCCCCAGCCCAGATGTAAATCCTTTTATGTCTTTGAATAAAACTCAAAATTAAGTACTGCCCAACATGGCTTATCCACAGGATTTTCTGCAGTATTTTTTTTTTTTTAAATACAACTGAACAAAACTAAAACATCTGAACCCTTGGTATTTCTTACTTGCATAGGATTTATTCATTTTGGTATGAATCTTTCCAAAAGAATCTTTCTAGTACTCAGAATAAACTGCAAAAATTAAAAGATTTCCCACATTTTTAACATTCATAGGGATTCTTTCCATGAGAATTTTCATAAAAGAGAAGAAAAATAGGTCTAGAACATGAAGCTGATAGAGTATAGCAAATCATCTCCATTCAGAGTGTTTGTTCTCTAGTGAGGGAAATGGCTTTGAAGACAACAGGGCAAATGGAATGATTTACCATATTTTTTCATATTTAAACAGTTATTCAGCCAGATCTGGTGATGTATGCCTTTAATCCCAGAGACTTGGGAGGCTGAGGCTGAAGGATCACAAGTTTGAGGCCAGCCTCAGCATTTTAGAACAACCCTAAGGAACTCAGCAAGTCTCTGGCTCAAAATTAAAAATATAAAAATGAATGAGGATGTGTCTCAGTGGTAGCGGGCCACCAGACCAAATCTGCAGTACAATCCTCAGTACAATATTCAGCACAGTGAGCAGTGTGTTTGAAGGGGACAAGAAATATTGATCCACCACATTTCACATTTAAAGAATTTCTCTCCAGTAAACTTCCAACATGTTGATGAGAAGAACAGTAATAAGAGAAGGCTTTGCCAATTGTTTTCATCAGTACAATTTCTTTGCAATATGAGTTTATTCATGTAAGTGAAGCTGATGGGATGTAACAAAGGCTATTCCCCATTGTTGACATTCATAGGGCTTCTCTCCAGTATGAGTTCGTTCATGTGAGCAAACATGAGAGGACTGAGTGAAGGCTTTGCCACACTGCTTACATTGATAGGGTTTCTCTTGAGTGTGAGTCCCTTCATGTCTGTGAAAGAAAAACCAAGAAAAAGACTTTTCCACATTGTTGGTATTCATTAGGCTTCTCTTCTGCATGAATACTTCCATGTATGTGAGGTTCACTGGATGTGTCAAGGGGTTCTCCACATTGTTGATATTCATAAGTCTTCTCTTCAGTATGCGTTTTTTCATGTCTGTGACGATGATGGGATTGAGCGAAGGCTTTGCCACACTGCTTACATTCATAGGGCTTCTCTCCAGTATGTGTTCTTCCATGAGTCTTAAGGTGACTGGATGTAGCAAAGGCTTTTCCACATTGTTGACATTCATAGGGCTTCTCTCCTCTATGAGTTCGTTCATGTCTGTGAAGCTGAGAAGATTCAGCAAAGGCTTTGCCACACTGTTTACATTCATAGGGCTTCCCTCCAGTATGAGTTTGTTCATGTTTGTGAAGCTGAGAAGATCTAGCGAAGGCTTTTCCACACTGCTTACACTCATAGGGCTTCTCTCCAGTATGTGTTCTTCCATGACTCTTAAGGTGACTGGATGTAGCAAAGGCTTTTCCACATTGTTGACATTCATAGGGCTTCTCTCCCCTGTGAGTTCGTTCATGTCTGTGAAGCTGAGAAGATTCAGCAAAGGCTTTGCCACACTGTTTACATTCATAGGGCTTCCCTCCAGTATGAGTTTGTTCATGTTTGTGAAGCTGAGAAGATCTAGCAAAGGCTTTTCCACACTGCTTACACTCATAGGGCTTCACTCCAGAATGTGTTTGTTCATGTATGTGAAGGTGAGAGGCAGTACTGTAGACTTTTCCACATTGTTGACATTGATAGGGCTTTTCTCCACTATGACTCCGTTCATGTCTGCGGAGGGCAAAAGAAAGTTGGCATTCATTGGGATTCTCTCCGGTATGGATTTGTTCATGTATCTGAAGGTAAGACAAAGTAGTGCAGGCTTTGCCACATTGTTGACATTCATAGGGTTTCTCTCTAGTATGTGTTCTTTCATGTCTGTGAAGTTTAGAGGACTCAGAGAAGGCTTTGCCACATTGTTGACATTCATAGGATTTCTCGCTAGTATGTGTTCTTTCATGTCTGTGAAGTATAGACGAGAGAGTGAAGGCTTTCCCACACTGCTTACATTCATAGGGCTTCTCCCCAGTATGAATCCGCTCATGTATCTGAAGGTAAGAAGAAGTACTGAAGGCTTTGCCACATTGTTGACATTCATAGGGTTTCTCTCCAGTATGTGTTCTTTCATGTCTGTGAAGTTTAGAGGAGTCAGTGAAGGCTTTGCCACATTGTTGACATTCATAGGGCTTCTCCCCAGTATGAGTTTTTTCATGTCTGTGAAGTTTAGAGGACTTAGTGAAGGCTTTGCCACACTGCTTACATTCATAGGGCTTCTCTCCAGTATGCGTTCGTTCATGTCTGTGAAGGTTAAAAGAAGTAGTGAAGACTTTTCCACATTGTTGACATTCATAGGGTTTCTTTTTCATATGAGTTTTTTTATGTGAGTGAAGGCTAGACGACAGAGCAAAAGCTTTGCCACACTGCTTACATTCATAAGGCTTCTCTCCAGTATGCGTCCATTCATGTCGGTGAAGGGAAAAAGAAGTAGTGAAGACTTTTCCACATTGTTGGCATTCATTGGGCTTCTCTCCAGCATGGATTTGTTCATGTATCTGAAGGTAAGATGAAGTACTGTAGGCTTTTCCACATTGTTGACATTGATAGGGCTTCTCTCCAGTATGCATTCGTTCATGTCTGTGAAGGGAAGAAGTAGTAGTGAAGACTTTTCCACATTGTTGGCATTCATTGGGCTTCTCTCCAGTATGGATTTGTTCATGTATCTGAAGGTAAGACAAAGTAGTGAAGGCTTTCCCACATTGTTGACATTGATAGGGTTTCTTTTTCATATGTGTTCTTTCATGTCTGTGAAGTATAGAGGAGTTAGTGAAGGCTTTGCCACACTGCTTACATTCATAGGGCTTCTCCCCAGTATGAGTCCGCTCATGTATCTGAAGGTAGGAAGAAGTACTGAAGGCTTTCCCACATTGTTGACATTCATAGGGCTTCTCCCCAGTATGAGTTTTTTCATGTGAGTGAAGGCAATTGGACCGAGTGAAAGCTTTGCCACACTGCTCACATTCAAAGGGCTTCTCTCCAGTATGCATCAGTTCATGTCTGTGAAGGGAAAAAGTAGTAGTGAAGACTTTTCCACATTGTGGGCATTCATTAGAATTCTCTCCATTATGGATTTGTTCATGTCTCTGAAGGTAAGACAAAGTAGGGCAGGCTTTCCCACATTGTTGACATTCATAGGGTTTCTTTTTCATATGAGTTTTTTTATGTGAGTGAAGGTTAGACGATTGAGCAAAAGCTTTGCCACACTGCTTACATTCATAGGGCTTCTCTCCAGTATGTGTCCGTTCATGTCTGTGAAGGGAAGAAGAAGTAGTGAAGACTTTCCCACATTGTTGGCATTCATTGGGCTTCTCTCCAGCATGGATTTGTTCATGTATCTGAAGGTAAGATGAAGTACTGTAGGCTTTTCCACATTGTTGACATTGATAGGGCTTCTCTCCAGTATGCGTTCGTTCATGTCTGTCAAGGGATAAAGAAGTAGGGAAGACTTTCCCACATTGTTGGCATTCATTGGTCCTCTCGCCAGTATGGATTTGTTCATGTATCTGAAGGTAAGATGAAGTAGTGTAGGCTTTTCCACATTGTTGACTATCATAGGGTTTCTCTCTAGTATGTTTTCTCTGATGTATTCTAAATAAACTTCGGTAAGCAAAGTCTTTCCCACATACGTTGCATTTAAAAAGTACTTTCTCAGTGTGCATGATCACGTGACTGTGAAGACCTGTGGGTGAAACCAAGGTTTTACCACCTTCTTTACACTCACGGGATTTCTCTCCAGAATGAGTTCTTTCATGTTTTCTAAATAAAGTGGGGGAATGAAAGGCTTTCCCACATACCTCACATTGAAAAGCTTTACCTCCCCTATGTGTTCTTGTGTGTCTTTGAACATCTGTGGGAGAAGATGAAGCTTCATCACATTGTTGATATTCATCAGGTTGCCACCCAGTATGAGAATCTTCATGCCTTTCAATGTCATTGGAACAACTGATGACTTTCCCACATACTGTACTTTCATAGGGTCCATCTCCAGTTTGTGTTAACATTTGTGTGTGAACACTTTCGGGAGAAACCATAGATTTCCTGTATAATTTCAATTCACATGGCTTCTCTTCACATTCTTCATGCTTGTAGCACTCGGGTCCATAGTGAGATGTGATCTGCCTATGAAGGAATGAAGGGCATATGAAGTCTTTGGCACACATAATGCAGTCACATGAATTTACTCTATTAAAATTTTTCTTTGCTTAAGAATTGGTATCTCATGACTAGCACATTATTAATACTTGATTAATTCATGATGTTGTATTTATTTAAGATCCTAGGTTAACGTTACTTCCAACATGAGGTAAAGCCTAGGTTTTTCAAACTTGTTCAAATTGCCAGTAAATAAAGAGATTGAGAGGAAACAATGCTTTGCAACACAGCTTGCCTATGGTCATTATCCAAATAGTTATATTCACATACACAATTTCATAATACTTTTTGCATGTCAAGCAATTTGAATAGACTTAATATCTTTATATATATATATATATATATATATATATATATACATAAATTTATTTCAGTTGACAGTAGACTTTATTAATTTAAATATGGTGCTGAGAAGAGAACCCAGTGCCTCAAGCATGCAAGGCAAGCTCTCTACCACTGAGCCACAACCCCAGTCCCAGTGAAGTATATATTTCTGGTAAAAAATCTTATAAGAATAAATACATTTAAAGTTGTGCAAATTTCTTGCATTGGGTTTAAAAATTATATGACATCCCCAGATCCCCTCAAGGATTCCTCTTGTCAGTACAATTACCTTAGATTGCTCCCAAAATTTTTGATCTGATTTTCAATGTTCTTCTCATCACATTTGTTTCCTAAAATGCCAAACCAAAACATTATAAATTTCTAGGAGCTAGAAATGTTTTCCAAATTCATCGTGTATTTTATGCTACAATAATTCACCAACTGATTGTCTTTTCATGTTCTACATAAATAAAAAAATAAATAAAATAAACACATATTCTCTAATTAAGTAAATGCACAAATTATTACCTATAGATGCCAGGTTTCTGAGGACTTCCAGCATCACATCTCTGTAAAGGTTCTTCTGGGAAGCATCCAGCAAATCCCACTCCTCCTGCATGAAGTTCACAGCCACATCCTCAAAGGTTACTGAGATCTAAAATATCCCACAAATGTGTAGTGGAGGCCAAGAGAGATTTGACAGCATGAGAAATCTATACTCAACATGCATGATGTTCACATGATTCCCTGGCCTCTCGATTAATTCCACAATTTGGTCATTGAAATCTCCAGTGCATTGAATTCTTCACAGCCACTCCAACACTAGATTTGGGCCCACACAAGGTAAACAGTAGAGTGTTGTACACCCTTCCTTTGGTGAGTTCACAGGAAGTAAGAGGGGCTCCCGGGTCACCCTTTTCTTATTTGTTGATTACATCTCTATCACCTTCTTACCAACATCCTGTGCAGTAGAGAGCTAATATTAGCACCCTCCTTATTACTTACCCTTAGAAAAGAAAGCTGACTGAGTAGGAAATTGCTGGGATCACAAAACTCAGCATTTGAGAGATCCTGCCAACCACAGTGGCTCACTGGGCCTACACACTTAATATAGACAACATGGTATTTACTGATCTCCTGTTTCCTTCTGAAAGTCAATTGTTCCATCCTTAAAGAAATGCCTAGAATCAACCCCAACCCACACCCTCAGAGTATGGAGTCACTAAAGAGTTTCCATCATAGACAACAGTTAGACAATCTTCCACACCGGTTGTTACAATGTGTTCACTGGGGACTGAGCTCAACTTGGATGATTACACTGAGGACAACTAGAAGTTTGCAGGTGCTTTACTCCAGAACAAACTTACCCAATTAGTAGTCAAGCACGATGATTAATAAACACAACAATATAATAATTTCTGGTGGTTAATGTCAAAGCAGAATGGGGTGTGTGGAAAGATGCCATGTGTCTCAGAAAGAACTCGATGACCCCAAGATGTTACCTTCTCCAAACAACAGCCTTAGAAAATTATATCGGTTTGAAAAATAGTTTTCTTAACAGCAGAAAATCCTTTCCCAAACCTCATGGCAACCATGAATGCTCAATGATTCTCAAACTCTTCTGAACGGCAGAAGTCTCACTCAGATCATGTACAGTCATGAGACACATACCACCGTTCTGCTCAAGGACACTTTGATCAAGATAGGCCACATGAACAATGGTGGTCTGTCATGAAAGAGATTCCTCGTTCCTGTAGCACAGCTGGTGCAAGGAAACCTCAGGCACAAGCACTTCCAGGGTGTATTAAAGCAGAGGGTTGAAGCCCAGAATCCTGAACTATCCCACACTGACTGCTTGTGAAACAGGCCACATCATGTGGGTCTCTAAACAGGCTATGATTTCTGCACAGCGTGGAACAGCCCAAAGGACCACTTACCAAAACACGACCCTGCCACTCACAAAGAACCATGCTCAAGGACATAAGACACATGACATTTGAAGCAGGACAGCATCAACAGAGGTTAATAGGAGCCCGAGAGAAAGCCTTTAGTGGGCTGCCCTTCATTGCATGGACAAAGTATGAGTGACAGCAGGTGTCTTGGAGACAGATCACAATGATGGTCCAGGCAAACTGAAATCTAAGTGGCAAAGGGTACGTCATCCATCTATCCTACAGACAAATATCATTTATTATACATTTAACTGTGAAAGACTAAAACACTTTTCAAAATTTTAAAAAATATATAATTACTACCCGCCCCCAGAAAAAAGAAAGTCAAGGCTTTGACAACTCAAACAGGCTTCCAGGAGACACTTAAGACCTGCCACCAATTTTCTACTGTTATTTCCAGACAACAGAAGTTGAGTTAAAACTTCCTAATTCTTTCTTTTTATATTTATTTTTTTTACTTGCAGTTGAACACAATAGCTTTATCCCATTTATTTATGTGGTGCTGAGGATTGAACCCAGGACCTTGCACATGCTAGGCAAGTTCTCGACCACTGAGCCACAACCCCAACCCACCTTCTAATTCTTTATATGGCATATTTTAACATATTATCAAAATTAAATAGATAAAGAAACATATTAAATAGAAAAGAAAACTATGAAAGACTCTCATGATCATGAATGCAAAATTCCTCAACCAATACTTTACTGAATCCAAAAATAAATAAAAAGAATTATAAACACAGCCAAGAGGAAATTATTATAGCTCTGTAAGACTGATGCCAAATTTAAAACTCAGTTAACATTTTCCAGGGACCAGCATACTACTGTGGGAAGTCAAGCCCAGTGGCCCAGATCCACTCACATCGGCCTCTGCAGGGCCCAATTCAGAATTAAAAAAACAATTAACATTATCCATCACAACAAAAAGCTAAATAATAAATATTGATTATATCAATAGTTAAAAAAATCAAGAAAAATGAAAAAACACACAAACTCAAAAAAACATAATGTCTTCATAGAGAGACAGCATGATCCTCTATGCTACTGGAATCCACTGAAGAATCATGAAAAACAATGATGTGACATCAGTGTTGTCATGTTCATAAACAGGAAAATTTTTATATTATTGACAGCAGGAAGCTGGGCATGGAGGCCATGCCTGTGGTCCTTGACAATCAGGGGGCCGAGGCAGGATGATCCCAGGTTTGAGTCCAGCCTGGGCAATGTAGCAAGACTCTGTTTCTAAACAAAAAATTAAAAGTTTTGGGAATGTAGCTAAATGGTAGAGCAGCCCTGAGTCCAACACCCAGCACCAAAATGAAAAGAAAAACAAGCACACACCACTTATACAGAACCAATAAAAGAGAAAGACTCATATATAAATCTAACAAAAATCTGTATGACAAAAACTGCTAACTTCTAATAAAAATATCAGAGACATGGAAAATATTTGGAGATACTTTTATGTTCACAGATGGGAAGCCTCAGTTACCATCAATTCTTACCAATTTTATTTATGGATTCAATATAATCCCAATAAAAAATATTTTAAGTTATGTTTTCAGTTACAAAAGATCCAGAACAACCAACACAGTAATGAACACTCAGTTCACAGGATGAACACTACCTGAGGTTAACAGCTACTAAAAATTTAAAATCATCAAGACACAGTGGTATTTGGCACAGTGTAAAAATATTCAACTGATCTTTGACAAAGGAGCAAAAGAAAATCAATGGAAAATATAGTCTCTTGGACAATGTTGCCAAAGCACTGGACATGAATTAACATGTAGAGAAAGAAAACATTCTCATTTCACAAATGTCACAGAGCTCCCAGTGGAGCCTCAGTCTCAAAGTAGGACACACAGCTGGGGCTGCAGCTCTAGCAAAGGACCTGCCTGGCACATAGGAGGCCCAGAGTTCACTTGTCGGCAGCAAAAAATTACCTATACATTGTAGTACCTAATGCAAAACTCCAAACTTCACTAAAATAACAAAGAAGTACTTACAGAGAAATCTGGGCTGGCATGACAGCTTCATATGCAACATCAAACACATGATCTGTGAGTGAAAAACTTGTAAATAGAACTTGATCAAAATGAAGTTTGCGTTTTTCAAAAGATGCCCTTGAGAGAATGAGAAGACATGCTGGAGAACTGGACAAAATGTTGTCACAACACATAGTGACACTGGGTTGGTATACAACATACATGAAGAATACTCAGTAAAAAATAAGCAACCAACTTGGAAGTGGGAAAAAGATTTGGAAAGACACTCAATAAATAGGCACAGTTAACACATGTGTGAGAAGATGTTCACCTGCATATAATTAGGAAACTTCAAAATGAACAATGAGGTGTGACCAGATACTCAACTGGAGTGGTGAAATGCCAAACACCAAAAGCTCCAAAAGACAGTGAAAACATGAATCAGCAAGCACCCTTCCCTTGCTCATGTGAATGGAGAGAAGAACACTGTCTCTGGAAGACAGTCACGCTCTTACAAAATAAACATGGTGCACTCTACAATTAATTCACCACACTCCCAGGTGTCCATGCAAATGAGGTGAAAATTATGCACAGAAAACTTTGCAGCAGTGACTACAGCAGCCATGTCCAGAACTGCCCAAAGCTAGAAGCAAGGAAGATGCACCTTTCAATGCTGAATGGACAAGGTACATTTTAACCACCAAAGAACATCACCCAGAAAGTGAGCTCTGCAGCCTGCAAAGATACAGCACCCTTAAAGGCAGACTGGTAAGTGAGAGAAGCCAGTCTGAAAGGCCAAGTGCAGTAAGATTCCAAGTCAAGAACATTCCAGAAGAGACAACATTATAGATGCACTGAAACTCTTCTGTATGACATTATTATGTAGAACATGTGACACACAAAATCACACCACACAGAGGAGGAACCCTAAGGTAAAGGATGGATTTCAGCTGATGATAAAGTGTTGCTTCATCCCCTCTCTTAATCAAATGTAGGACACTGATTCAGTAACTAACAAGCATCCAACATCAATGCAAAATACTGAGAACAGTGTAGAGTGTTTGATACTATATGTAATGGCTCATTAGAATTGTCAACCGCATTGGATTAAGAGATACCTGTGATTAAGAGGCCTCTGGGTGTGTCCGTGAGGGTGTGTCTACAAATGATTGGCATGTGGAACAGAGAACCAAACTAGAGAACCTCCTTAGGTATAGGCAGCACCATCCAATAGGATGGTGTCTTAGGTGGAACAAAAGTTGGAAGAAGAAGGAAGCAGCAGCAGAGAAAGGCCTTTCTTCTCCAATGGCTGCTGCAATGGCCTGAGGATATCACACTCTGCCTTCTTCACTCTCCCAAAGTGGACTCTGCCTGTGATTCTCCAGGGAGTTTCCAGAACCTTTGGTCTGACTAGGGCAGCACCAGTGATCCCTCTTGTTCTGAGGCTTCAGCCTCTTGGACTCTGCAGCTACTACTTCTCAAGCTCTCCAGCTGCAGATGGCCACTGTGGACACCAGCTTCAGGTCAAGTAGGCCAATCTAATAAGTCCCCTTTTATAATCACACTTCGTGTTGATGCTGTTCCTCTAGAAATCATTGACTAACAAACTATAAGTCTAAAATTGCTCTGAAAAACAAAATTGATTTAATAAGGAAGTGAATGAACTACCATGCCATAAACTTTAACAAATATAAACATAAGAAACAATATTACATAATGAATACCTTTCCTAAATAATAATGCAAAAAATAAAGCAAAGAAGAAAAGTCATAGTTACAAATTTCAAAACTATGGACGAAAGCAACAAAACTGATTTCCAATACTATTTCCATCTGGAACGAAACTGGATGATAAAACTTTTTTTTTTTAATATATATTAATTCTTTAGTTCTAGGTGGGCACAATTTTTTTTATATAATATTTATGTGGTGCTGAGGATCGAACTCAAGGCCTCACACATGTTAGGTGAGCTCTTTTTCTCTGAGCCACAATCCCAACCACAGGATGATAAAGCTTTAAAAGGTATTCCAACTGCTGGTGTGGTGGTGTGCACCTGTAATTTCAGCCACTAGGGAGGTCAAGGCATGGAACTGCCAAGTTGGAGGCTTTCTCAGCAATTTAGCAAGACATCCAGAAATTTTGTGAAACTTGGTCTTCATCAACAATAAATGGGGGGACTGGGATTGTAGCTGAGTGGCAGAGCACTTGCTAGCATGTATGAGGCACTGGGTATGATCCTTAGCACCACAGATAAATTAACAAAAATAAGGTATTCTGCCCCTCTACAACTATACAAAATAAAAATAAAAATAAATAGGTAAATAATAAATAGGAAAGGCTGAGGACATGCTCAGTGGTCAAGTGCCTCTAGGTTTATTACCCAGTAAAACACCTGTCCACCTCCAAAATGCTGCTCACACATTGAAATTCACTTTTTTGAGGACAACATAAGCATGAGCAAGTCCCTGGCTTCAATCCCAGCACTCAATACATCAGCAAATAAGTAAACCCCAGTCTACAATACTAATTTTCTTGGGGTGGACAGTAGCTCAGTAGTAAGAACTTGATAGCTCTCGGTTCAGTCCTCAACAGTCCATGTATATACACACACACAAACACACACACACACACACACACACACAAAAAAAAAAAAAAAACCCTGAAAATAAATGTAATGAGTGATAAAAAAGATTATAATACAAAAGATACACAATGAGAGGCAACAAAAATCAATGAAAAGACAACACACTTTCTTACAAAGGAGACTGAACTTGCCCATGATCTACACTCTTTGAAAAAACAAAGAGCATTTCAGTAAATTATGTGAAATTCAGGGCATGGATTATTGTGTTTTATCGGGTGAAATTAGAAAAACTATATCTAAAATGAACATAGTACACTGTATCTAAGACCAGTGAAATTATTGTACAGGACAGAGAGAGTAGAGAGAGCATTTATGTTACTCCCAAGTTTCATAAGCTAAAAGGCCTGTTCCCAAATGGGTAGCCCTAGGAGGAGGTAATTAGGAGGGAAGAGGAATCAGGTGACATGGTGAGAGTGCTTGTGAGAAGATCAGCACCCTCACTTAGACATATATATCTCTCCTTTTCAGAAAACAGGTTTCATTTATTATTTCACTGATAAAGTATTCAGTGATTTTTAAATGATCACAGTTGGGTATTTTAGGTATTGCCATATTGTCCTTAAAACTTCCAATGAAGATGGGTGTGATGGCGCACATCTGTAACATCAGTGGTTCAGGGGTCAGAGGCCCAAGGTGATGTAGCAAGACCCTGACTCAAAAGGAAGAATCTAAAAGGGGCCAGGGATGTGGCTCAGTGGCTAAGCACCTCTGGGTTCCATTGCTGATACCAAAAACGACACAGCTAACATGAACCTGCCAAGTCCAGACAACAACAGTAACAACAAACTGTCATTCCTGTCAAATTCATCAGCTTGTCAACGACTGTAACTAATTTACATAAAATCAAATTCATAAATTTATCCACCACAATTTTTGTAGAAATGGATTCATTTCCTGAAGCAATAATGGTAGACAGAGTTTCTCTGTATCTTAAGTGGCATTCTGGAATCTAGGGCATGGATTTCAATTGGAAATCATTGAAAAGATAAGATCAAATCTCCCCAATTTTCTATGCATACTCAGGGGTAGCAAAAGATAAATTAGATGTGTTTTTTTTTTGTTGTTTGTTTGTTTGTTTTTCTGTTCTGTTCTTTTTCTTTGGTTTGGGATCAGAGATTAAACCCAGAGGAACTTTACTGATGAGTCACAACCCCAGACATAAGGCCTGGCTAAGTCGTTAAGGCTGTACTCAAGTTTACAATCCTACTGCCTCAGCTTCTGGAACAGCAAGAATCACAGGTGTGCACCACTGTACCTGGCTGTAATTGTTTTCACAATGGAAATGTAACTAGACTTTTTAAATTCCACTTCTTTCTTGCCTATTTGATAATAGTCCATCCCATTTGGCTCTGAAAAAATAGACTTGGGCCTCAAAATGTGAGCACATCATTGAAAAGTGATACACAGAAAGCTTTGGTGCTGAGGGAGCACACATGTGTCAGGCTCAAGGGGCAGGGAAGGTCCCTGACATCTGGGACATGCTCCCTCCTGGTCTTGCTCCCTGAAAGCCTCTAGGATCACCCTCCCAGGGACCTAGACCATGACTCCACTCTACGAGGCTTTTCAGGTTTGCACAGCTCTGCACTGGGGTGGGTGTTGCTTATGCTCTGGGAGAGGTTTCGCTCCATCACATTGTGAAACTACAAGGGCAGGAATCACTGGTGCCCTGGCCCCTCAGCACCAGCATCCACAGGCTGATTGGCCACCTCTCTCCACGGAATGGGAACAGAGCTTGGGAAAAACAAGGTCCCAACTAAGTAGCTGTCTAGATGAGGCCTGTTCCAGGAGATTCCTCAGCCCACAGCCCACAGCAGCTTCCCTGAGAGGCTGCACCCCACACCTCAGGCTGTCCTCTAGGAGGAACTGACCCAGGGCCTGAAGTTCTGTTCACCCTGCAGGGACCAGGGCAGCTGTGGGCACCTTGTGGCAGCTCCAGGAGAGGACAGTGGCTGAGGACATAGGACCCTGTGAGGCGTCCAAAGGGAAGCTCTGCCTAAGAAATCAGACATTGTGTCTACACCTAAGGAAGATAAAGGGAGAAGCACAAGATTTTTACGGCTATGCACTCAAGTTCTCTATACAGTTGCATCTACATCAAAGAACCTTCAGAGTATTTGACTTGGCTAACCAGACCACCATCAGGGTGGAAAGGCAGGGTTCTGTATGGAGAGCAAAAATTATCTTGGGCTATCTTAAGCCCTTTAATAGCCAATTATCTTAATTTCTGTATCAGACCACAATTCTCAAAACTATTAAATTTCTCAGAATATATCACTACCCTTACCAGACATCTAGTCCCCACCATCTACCAAAGTAAGAATGTAATAACAACAGACAGAAGAAACTTCTTTTTTCTTCCTTCCTTTCTTTCTTTCTGCAGCCCACCCATCTGATGATCCTACCAATGCAATTGGTTAATGTAGTGATACACAGTTTCTTTTATAAAAGTTCATGTAGGCCAAGCACAGGGCCACACAACTGTAATCCCAGTAGCTTTAGAGGATAAGGTAGGAGGACTGCTAAATTCAAAGTCAGTATCAGCAATTTAGTGAGGCCAGAAGGAACTTGATGAGATCATGTCTCAAAATACAATCTAAAAAGGACTGATTGTGGCTCAGCGATTAAGTGCCCCTGGGTTTAATCCTTGTCTTTCAGGGTGGGACACATACATCATTTAGGGTCACTTGAATCCATGTTCCTGACTATGGTCATTAATATTTAAATCAAAATGAACTATTTTCCATAGCTGGGATTGCCAATGCCTTTAATGTCAACAGCTTGAGAAACTGAAGCAGGAGGGTCAGGACTTACAGGCCAGGCTGGGCAACATAGCCAGACCCCATCTGAAAATCAAATTCAAAGAGTTGGGGATGAAGAACAGAAGAATGAATCAAACACTATTATCCTATGTGCATATATGACTACAGGACTGGTGTGAATCCACATCACGTACAACCAGAAAAAGGAGCAGTGACACTCTATTTATGTGTACTGTGTGAAAATGCATTATAATGCCATGTATAACTAATAAAAACAAATTTAAGTAAATAAATGATTTATGTCAAATTGGGGCCGGGGGGCTTGGAACATAACCCAAGATTCAATATCCCTAGTTTCTATGTACAAATGCCTTTTTCCTTTTAAAGTAATTATTTTGACCAAACACAGGGAACTGTTAAGTGATTATTCTTTCCTCTCAAGTATAATAATCACAAATAGAAAACAAATGCTTTCAAAAGTATTCTTCTGCCGAAGTCTGGCTGGGCACACAATCTCGAGACACCACACAGCTTGTAGATTCAAACAGCAACTCTTTATTCCCGAACTCGCACCAGCCATCTACAATCACGTTCTGGGGAAATCCACATTCTCTGCCCAAATCCACATCCACTGGGCTTCTGTCTCCCCAAAAATACTGTCTGACACAGGCCTTGTTAGAATGGCCTTAGGCCTGAGCCTAAGCAACTCCATTTTAAAAGACCTGCAGTTTCACCAGGCACATCCACAGATCCCTCCAGTAAGGCCTCAAACAAGTTCCTTCCCCTCACCCTGATAAAGAGAGTGAAGCCTCTGGCAGTCTGTCCTTGCCTGATAAGAGGGAAAGGCAAGAAGATCAGGGTGGAGATGATCCCAGGGTAAATGAAGTCACTGAGAAATAGGGTGGTAGCTGATAAGGATTGAAAGCGTGATCAAAAGCCCCCAAATTTAGTATAAACGATGGAGCTGATGAGCAGGAATTCAGCCAACAGAAACAAGGATGCACTCGAGCTGGAGAGTCTGATGAGGACCTGACATCCCATCACTTGGCATCTTTCCTGAGCCTCTGCAAGATTCTCACCATTCTCAAACTCTACTGCCTCATCTGGACCTTGGTGAGAGCTGCACCTCCTCCCTAGGACCCCCTCCTCAATTGGTCCTCTGCTCCACACCAGGAAAAGCTTGCCTTGGTTCCAGACCTGGTCACCGAGGTCTGAGTGAGTGTGCATCTGCTGGACTCAAAGCCTAAGACATAAGATCTTTGAACTTAGCATGCAGAGGGAATGTCATTAGCTTATCATAATTAAGTGTGTTTTCCAGTGCTTAGAATGAATCTAGAATTGTTTGCTGTGAATTAATTAACCTAGAATTGTTGCAGTTAGGGGGATAAACAAGTCAAGATGGCACCTGGCTTTTAGCCAGAGGAAGTAGTGGTTGAGAAGTAAGGCCAGCAAGCCATTAAGATGATAGAGATTCCTTAATGAGTGACTGCTGTGTCTAGATTACGTCAATTAAGTTAAGCTGTGTGTAATCATGAAGATGATGATTCCTTATTGGTTGACTGTTATACCTAGTTTTTGTTAACTGAATACACAGCTTGTTCTTAATTATGTAGATATACCCCTACTGTCCTACAATAAACGGCTCCCACTCCTGCTGCATCCACCTTCACAAGTTGATCTTCACCCCCCAGTTAGTTTGCTGCTTCCAGGCTGTGGCACATTTTGCTGTGAATTGATTATGTCTATGGAAATGCCTAGCATTAAGGATTGTTGTTTTCTTGATTAAGAACCTATACAGTTCAACTGTATTAAGTAATTTGAGTGAATAGAGCATTGAAAGGGGCACAAGTGTGTGGACATTCTTTATTTCTCCCCTTGACTGCATAAGTCACAGTTTTGCCCCCTCCACACAGCCCTGTAATCCCAGGAACTTTGGAGGCTGAAGCAGAAGTGAAGCCAGATTTACAGATAGGTAGTTAGGTAAATTGGGTCTAATATTGTGTAAGATAAATAAAACAGAGGCCCTTATAGAGAATGGAGTCCTGGAAACCAGAGCAGCAATTGAAATGTTAATGTCCCCAAGGCCTGAATCTATTCTAAGGAACTGTTAATCATAATCCAAAAGCCACCCCAGGCCTTTCCTGCCCTGATTACTCCTCCAGCCCACCAATCTCCCACCTTTTGGACCTTCCCACCTGCATTCTATCACTGCAACATAATGAGAAACAAAGTGTGGGAAAGCGGAAAGAAGACTTTAGCTATAAAAGAGGGAAGACCTCCCCCTTACAGGGATTCCACGTCTTGGGTCCCCTTCTTCCTGTGGGGAGAAGTCTTTTCTGCTGTCCTTTAATAAACCTCTACTTTCCACTCTACACTTGCCTCAGCGTGCTTCTCTGGTGTTATACTTCAGCATTCGGGGAAGCAAGGACTCGTCACTGGTAAACAGCGGTAACAGAAGGATCACAGGTTGGAGACCAGCTTCCACACCAAGTGGGTGCAGATCTCAAAATTCAGTAAATGTGGAGGCTGGGGATGTGGCTGATAAAGCTCCCCGAGTTTGGGTCCCCAATTAAAAGAAAAGAACTAGTCTCTCCAATATTTCATTAGATGAAAAGTGACAATTAGCGGACGGTGTCCATTTGGACCAAGTGGGAAGAACGAACGTCTGGCCGAGCTGTGAGCTGGAGGGAAGGTGGGGTTTAGAAGGCAGGAGGCGCCTGCAATTTGGGGAACCTGCAGCAGCCTCCGGAGGAGCTCCACTGGGAGAAGGAGGGTGCATTTGTGGCCCTGCTTCCTCCACGTTGGGAAGAGTGGGTCGGGCCACCAGTAGGGAGCAAAGGGGACACCAGCGACCTGAGCCGCCCTTCCAAAACCAGGGAACCAGGGGACAGGGCCCAGGGCCACCCTCCAGCGGGAACTCTGCCACGCTCAGCAGCTCACCTCAAAAACCCAAAACCCAGCTCACCCCACGAGGCCAAGGGACAGGGCCACGACTCCGCTGAGCTCCCCAGCTCACCCGGGCACCAGGCCCCAAGGCGGGTGGTGACGCATGCCTTCTGCCCTGGTCTCAAACTCACCATTTTTGTCTTCTGTGGTGACCCAGCGTCCTCTCGAGGAACCTCCAGGCACCCAGGACGGGGGGGGGGGGGGGGGGCACAGGCAAAGCTGAGTCACCTGAGTCCCTGGAGCAGAGAACTCTTGGCTTAAAGGATGAGGACGGGAGTCCCTGAGGAAGAAACGCTCGCGAGATTGCGGAAGCCCGCCCTTCCTCTCCCTCTGCGCACTGATTGGGCAGTTCCCCCAGCATCCGGGATGGACGGCCTCCAGGCCCGCCTCTGCATCGTGATTGGCATGAAACAACATCCAATCACTGGCTGAAATTGGGTAGAGTGACAGATGCTTGGCCCCAGCCCTTTTCAAGCGGAGCTTTTCAGCTGTGCTGGGAACTAATCCAGGTGGGAAGCCTTGGCTTAGCCTCTGGTGCAGAGGTGACACCTGGCGCTGAGCTAGGCTTCAGCCATAGAGTGCGTTCTGAGCATGGCGAGCCCCTGGGTTTAACCTCAACACAGCTTCTCAGGGAGGGTGAGGCTGGAGGAGCCCAAGGTCAGTGAGACCCTCTCTTAAAATAAAAGGAAAAGAGTGGGGATGTAGCTCAGAGGTCCAGGTCAAGCCCCACTGGTGTGTGTGTGTGTGTGTGTGTGTGTGTGTGTGTGTGTATGTGTATATATATATATATATATATATATATATATATATATATATATATATATATATATGAAAAAACAATATATATACCTCAGGCAAATTAGAAAGACAGTGTCTCCAAATTATTGAAACACTCTTTAAAGATATCATATATATCCACATATATGTGATATCTACTAGTGAAAACAGTTTGAAAATTATTTTAGCATTTCTCATTACCTCCTGGCCTCTGATCTTTGAGGAGGCAGCCTGAGCTATAAAAGGAAACATTTGGGGTTGGGGCTGTGGCTCAGTGTTCCATCCCCAGCAGAGAAAGGGGGGGGGGGAGGCAGGCAACCTTCTAAAACAGCAATGTGCAGCAGAAATAAAATGGGCGCCTTGTGCTCAATGTACATAGTCTACATTCTAGTATTATCAATTCTTATGTACAGACCTGACTCTGCTGATCCCACAAGTCTGCTCAGCTGTTTGCCCTAAAATCAAAAAGAGAAGGTGTTGATTGAAATCAGGAAAGGAACTTTGACCAGTGCAGCTACACTAGGGAGATAAGGAAACCCTGTCTTACCCTGTGTTTAGGTGCTGACAAGGGCTTTGAGATTTTCTTGAAAGGGAAATCATTGTCATGAATGTATAGGGGAAATTGTATGTAGGAGTTAGTATTAATTGTAAAAGAATAATATTGTATTATTATTGCATTAGGTGATATGCTAATAATATCATAATATGTAGAAATGTATTAGGTTAGGCTTCAGGCATCTGTAGTCTCATAACATGTCTGTGAACTCAAGCTCATTTGCCTCCTTGAAACATGTTATTCTATTGCACAGACTGACCTCATTATTTTCTCTCAATATAAAGTCCCCCTTTGTGAACTCTTTTTATGTCAAGGTTTGAGATGCACCAACATTTTCAAGAAAAGCCACAAGCCTATCTGCATCCTGCCTAGGAAGCAGTGTACCCCCAGAAGCTGACCCAGGGCTCTCAGCTTCCTGGGTTCAACTATCAGAAAGAAATAATAACCCTGCTCAGCTATGCCAGAAAGCCAGCTAGTAAAACATAAAAATTTGCCAATTGGGTCCAAGACACCCTGACATATTAACCCCAATAATGGAAAGTATATACCATTTTATTCTTTTCTCTTAAGTTGGACTTTGTGAAGTCTTTCACATCCTGCATAGTGTCTCACATTCATTCTACCTAACAATATTGCCCATGGACCAGGGGGGCTCTTGTGTAAAAACTGTGGAAACGTGGGCACATAGCTGCCCAGAGCTGAGAATTGAATCCCAGGTGCTTTTATTGTCCCCCATGTGGAGATTGAATTGATACGGGGGCACTATAGCACTGAGCTACATCCCCAGCCCCCCTTTTCATTGTGGTTCAAAGAAGGTGGGTGGGAGCATAAGTGTGATGGATCTGAGAAAATAACCCCAGATGGTGACTCCAACCTGTTATCAGACCAATGAGGAAATAAGAAGTACAAGCATGGTGGTGCAGGACAGTAATCCCAGCCTCTCAGGAGGCTGAGACAGGAGGATTGATTGCTCAAGCCAGCATCAGCAAAAATAGGGTGCTAAGCAACTCAGTGAGATCTTGACTCTAAAAAAAATACAAAACAGGGCTAGGGATGTGGTGAAGTGGCCACATGGCCCTGGATGAATGGAAGGATGGGTGAATGGGTGGGAGGATGCATGGACTGATGGGAAGATGTATGTATGTATGAATGGATGGCTGGATGAATGGGTAGATGGGTGGGCAAATAGACAAATCCATGATGCATGGGAGAGAAAATGGGCAGATGGGTGGAAGGAGGGATGGCTGGTACATAGACAGATGGATAGATATATAGACAGATGCATGCTGATGGATTTGAGTAAAGTTAGTGATTTGCTAATCCTGAGAATAAAGGGCTCAGAACAGAGTACAATTTTACAAGCTTGTATGACATCATGTACACAGTTTAGCCAAAATAAGAAAATTCCCCACACTTTCTAAGATCTTCTAGCCTTCAAAGTCCCCCACTCAGACCATCTCTTTTGCCCCATTTTGGCCCTGTCTCCACCACACCCCACGAAGACATATTTTTTTCCCTAGTCCCCAGTCATACTGGGGATCAGGGTTTCTGTGAACTCAGGATATGCAAGTGTCTTTTGCACCCATAGCTTTCAAATCCTTTGGGTCTGAACCCAGCAGTGGCATTGCTGGTTCATATTGTGATTCAATCCTAAGCTTTTGAGAGGCCACCACATTGTTCTGCCAAGGGCCACCTGGAGCCTCAGGAGTTGGGAGAGGCAGGAAGGAGCTTCTGTGGAGCCAGTGGAGGGAGCTGGACACCATTGTAAGAGGTGGGTCCTGTCCACAAATGGCCCTTAGAACCCCTGAGTGGGATCTTGTGTGGAAACAGGGTCTCTGCAGAGGTAGTTAGTGAAAGATCTGAGATGGGTTCCTTCTGGGTCAGGGGGCCCTTATGCAATGGCAGTGTCCTCACAAGAGACAGAAGAGAGGACACAGACACAGAGATGGAGCCACATGGAGACAGAGTTAGAGAATGGAATCATGGGGCCACCTGGAGCCCCAGGAGCTGGGAGAGGCAGGCAGGAGCCTCCCTGGATCCTGTGGAGGGAGCTCATCCTTGTGACCCTGGTCTCAGCCCTTTGCCCTCCAGGGCTGGGGGAGGGGGTGGTGGTTCCTGGATCACTTTTGATTTCAGTCTCTTTGGTTTGGGTTATTAATTATAACAGCCCCAGGAAAACCCTCACAGACTCAGTATACTCTAGTTTAACAGTTGGAAAATTATCATTTCTGGAGCTGAGTTTTGCAGCACTAAGAAATTTTACTTGCACTGGTCGATTTTAAATAATTTTTTTCCAATCACTAGACACACAGCACCACCCCATCCACAAAACTGCACTGTATTTCAGTGTATCATTCCCATAGCAACCAACATCCCGAATGCTCAATTCATCAGCCAAGATTATCCTAGATTAGCAGCCTAGTAGGTTGTTTTATCTTCATTTTATTTTTCTTTTTTGGTATTGCAGATTGAACCCAGTGTGCCTAACCACTGAGCCACATCCCAGCCCTATTTTATATCTTATATACAGAGTCTTGCCCATTTGCTCAGGCCCTCACTACATTGCTGAGACTGGCCCCCAAATTCAACCCTCCCGTCTCAGCCTCCCAAGCCACTGGGATTACGGGCATGCCACACCACAGCAGATAACACTATGTTTTTTGAGGAGACCTTCTGTCCTGGGAGCAGAGATCTCTAAGAACACAGGAAGCAAGCAAGTTGGGTGCTGCTAGGCAGATTATCAAACAGACTGAGCACGATCATGGGTTAGAAATGATCTAGGGCCATGGGAGTTGGCTTCCTGGGGAGCAGAGTTTGAGGGAGGTTGTGTGGGTAGGGGCAGCTGGGTGGGTCCTGATTCTGCTGTGTCTCATTGCTCCAGATAGGGAATACCCATGGAATGTGAAATAGACTATATAACATAGAATTTCATTATTTAATAATTATTGTATAATTATAATGTAATAATAGATAAGCTCTACCTTATAATTTACAACCTATGTTAACGTGCCTGTGTCAATATTCATTTTGAAGTGGCACACACTGTAATTGTGTGACTTGGGAGGCTGAAGCAGGAGGATTGTAAGTTGGAGACCAGCCTCAGCAACTCAGAAAGTCCCTAAGCAACTTAGAGTCTATGTCAAAATAATATATTTTATATATATATATATATATATATATATATATATATATATATATATATATATATATATATATAAAGGATTAGTGATGTAGCTCAGTGGTTAAGCACCTCAAGTTGAATCTCCAGTACCAATAGTAATAATAATAATTAAAGTAATAATTTTGTTGATACATCTGCAGAATTGAAAGCTTGATACTTAGTAAGTTCAGAACTTCAGCCTCTGTAGGGGCTTGGGGTACAAAGTCAATAGAGTCAAGGTGTGGCTGGGTCTGAAGAAGGTGACCCAGCCCAGAGGATGCTGAAGAACTCAGAGGTGTCAAGGTGGGCTGGTGACTGGGGACACAGCTGGCCCAATGTGCTGGCTTTCTGTTCCACACAGCATCAGTGGTGAGAAAGAAGCAGGGCTCCTAGTGATGGCCAGCTGCCATGTCTTTCCTTATCCCAAGATCCACTGGGCTGGAAATGGGTTTGGCCATCAGGCAGAGGTGGAGTTAGCTTCGGTGGTGGCCTGAGGTCATCAATGAACAGTCAGGGTCTGTGGTCTGAAGGCCCCAGGCTGGGTGTTTTGTTACAGCAGCCCAGGAAGACTAATACACCAGCACTCTGACCAGTGCAATGACCTGAGTGTGTCTGGAGCTGCCACATTGGAACTGAGGGTTCCTTAGCTCTGAGTGATGAGCATGTGGCCATGTGGTAAGCCAGCCATGGGCTGGGTGTGAACTATGAGCCTGCTGGAACCAGGGATCCGAGTCAAGCATGAGGATGCGGGTCTCCCAAGGGTCTCTGCAGAGTTCAAGGATTAAAGGCAGGTAAAGCTGGACCACTTGTCCCCAAAGCATGGTAGGCCCCTCCCCCTTGGCAGGCTCAGGCGCCCTCTGGCTGGAAGAGCAGGGTCAGGAAGTGCCTGTTCCACAGAGTTGCTCCTGTGGAGGGACAAGAATCACAGAGATGACTGAGGACACCAGAAGGTCTCAGCCAGGTGTCCTCAGGAGGTGAATAGCACCAGGGGCGGTGGCCCGTGTGTGGGTGGGCATAAGCTATTCTGTCCTCTCCAGAGCAGAGAGAAGGCGGCCTCCAATTAGATCCCGCACAGACACATTCCCTACAATGAGACCTGAGAGTGTGACATCCAGAGAGCAGCTACTGCCTGAGGATCTACACCTCAGACAGGAAAAGCCACCCATCAGGATGGACCCCAGCCATGACTGACATCTGTCTGTGCAGCCTGCTCTGTCCTGCTGCCCTCCAGCCACTGGCACAGCCCACCAGCTCCCAGCCCTGCCCGGCTGCTGGTCGACCTGAGTCCCTTCAGCTCTCACCTTCCTCCGTCACTATTCTCTATTTGGAGAAACACAGCTGATTTTAAAAAGGTTCTTAGAGATCAAAATTCCTCTTTCATCTCACTCCAGGGACAATGGCAGCTTCTAGGAACACAAACAACAGTGAGTGTGACACAGGGGAGGGTGTTAGACCAGGACGCAAGAAAAGACCACTGGCTCCAATTAAATCAAATTAAAGCAAGGTTATTATTTTGACCAGCCGGGCTGCCTCTCCCACCCAACACTGACCCCGGGACCTGTCTGCACAGCAAGGCCCCCTCCTCCCCCACCATCTACCTTCCCTCCTGTCATTGTCTCCACCATCCTGACACCTGCTGGTTCCATTCTGTACACCAGAGGCTCTGCAGTCTTCAGCAACCTGGGCCTTTTCTGAGTCTCTACTTGAGGGAGACACCCCTGCACATGCAAGGGACTGAGTACCTTTTCTCCCTGTTTCTCTCTTACTGCCAATTTAATCCCCAGCCAGCCTACAGGCCCTTAATGGGGAACCTTTCCTTGCCAACACCTCGCGGGACCTCTCTTTCACGTCTCTGCAGTCACTCTCTGCTCTCTGGGCTGTGCTCCTGTGCAGACACTTCATCCAGTTTCCTGAGTTTACAATCCTCTCCTTGATGCAGGGGGCCTGTTTTCAACACTTGGTCGTGAGCAGAGTGCCCCCTGCTGGCCGTCCTGTGTTATGACCGCTGGTTTTACAAGCCTCCTCTGTGGTGTTCAATCTTCAGTCCTCAGGTGCTTGTGTGTCTGGTGCACTGCTCCATGTCTGGGTCCGTGCGTTTGCTTCTGTACATTGCTTCCAAGGAAACCGGGCCTTTGTGTTTGTGCGGGCTCTGTCTCATCCAGCAACGAGGCCCACGGAACAGGGTCGAGGACAGTGTGGCTAGAGAGTCAAGAATCAAGACCTCCAGACACCAAGCAGGAAGCAGGTCTGATTTTATTGCGCAGTTACCATGTGTATACACTCGGGCAGCAGCTAAGCACATTACACGCAGCCATGAATACAATTTCGGAACAACTCTAGGAGACCAAAGCAGGCCCACCAATATTCCCTCTGGCCTACCGATGATTCCAAGGTTGTTCTGTTGAGCAACTGCTGGCACAGGAGTGACTATGAAGAGCCACAACCAATCAAGTAGCAGGCCGTGGAGCAAGTGCAGGGTCTGCAACAGGTGGCCTCATGCCCAGGGAGGGGCCTACAGGGTGAGCAGCCTGCAGCTCACACCCCTAGCTGGAGGGGAGTGGCCTGTCACTCAGGTGCCCTTCATGTATGAAACATATGCAGTTGTCCAGACACTTGTCCCCACGTCTCCCCCTCAGACTTGCCACAAGGACTTTTGCTAGCATCCCTTATTTTTCTTTGGTGGCCTCCACATGCTTGCATAAGCGTCTCACAACACAAGAAAAAAATTATTACTGTCACACTCAGTAGGGCCAGGGTAATAGCGTTATAAGGGATAGTAACTTGGCTCTCAGGTTTTTCCAATGTTCAGCCAATCCCTGGAAGAAAGAGGAGGCTGTTGAGACAGACACCTTAGTCCCCTTGATTTTGTCCATGGCCTTAGTGACGTCATGCAGTCGTAACACAGTGAGCATCCCAAGCGCCCTTCATGAACTGAGAAAAAGTGGAGAACTCTAAGGTTCCATTGTCAGATACAGCGTATTGGGTGACACAAATACTATGAAATTCAGGGTGACCGTGAGCCTTAGCAACATAAACAGAACACTTCGTGGCTCCTGGTGGAGGTCTGGTTCTTGCTGAATGAGGAAAATAGTGGTTCAGTTCAGTTTATTTAAGTCATTTTGAGAGGCGAAGGCTGCTGCCACACAGGGGACACATTGTTTCTAGTGTGCACAGTGTGGATCCTCTGAGTGAGCGTGGCAGTGGCTGTGGTGGCGATGGCGGCCACTAGGGCAACAATCCCAGCAATGATGAGGCCAATATCACGGCTTGTCCGGTGCAGGATCTCACTCAGAAGATGCTTCCTCTGCATGTCCCATGGACTCCTCCACTCCTTGGACTGGTTCACTGGAAGCCAGGCTGCGGGGGGCATCTGAGGATCAATACACATTTAGCTGTCATAGCCGGTGTAGACAGGTTGTGAGCCAGCAGGATGCATTGACTGCACAAGGGATCTCTGCATGAGTGATATTTACACCATCAGAGGCAGTGATTATGAGCATGGCAAGGGTGGCGTGACACAAGCTTGTGCACAGTGGGTATGGGTATACTTTGGGATGAAGGTATATGTTGGGTTTAGGGCCCATTATCCACTCATGCATCCAGCCAGCTGCCACCCATTTGAAGGGTCTAGTGGCCAGCAATATTGGCCTGATATCCCTTAGGCCATATTGATTTCCTGCATAATGGTTGGTGACAGATCATCCCAGGGAGCAGTTACTGCATTAGCCCACATGGTTTGAGGCACATGGCTTACATTCCAGGGAGCTGCGCCCAACCCGGCACTTAGGTGTTGATCTTCTCCAAAGAAATTTCTCTTACCAAGGAGATAAGGTGTGGCTGCCACACATCGATTCCATGGGGTGCTGGCATTATAAGAGGGGGGCTTTCTAAAGAGTGTTGTTGGGCATGTTGGCAGGAAGAGTTTCTTGCACTTGCCATGGGGAGGTAGTCTATGGCTTTTGGTAGCGTTAACTACCAAGTGTCAGTGAGAGACAGCCATCATAGGACTTGTTATATTGATCTACAAAAGTTTCATTAGCAAGAGCAAAAGAGAGAGGACGGTTCTGATTGTAGGTCTCATTATCAATGACGGAGAAACCACTAGGCCAAGCAGGCGTGGTAGTGCTGGTGTTCCCCTGCATAGGTGGTCCTTGTACGGCTACCTCAGGATCAATGAGGAAGGAGTTATTAGAAAAGAGCTTAGATAGGGCTCCTTCCCAATTGACCAGGCCAATTTGGTGGCCAAGGGTCCAAAGCCCAATTTACCTAGCAGGCAGTTTCACTGCAGGCACCCAGATGGGGTGAGGCTTCTGTCAACCTGTACAAACCCTGGACCCAGTTTTAGGAGGGACGCTGGACAATCATGCACTTGTGATGGGATCCAGCTGGGAGATTATAGGTAAATGGCAGGGCACAGTGAACGGGGCCTACTGTTTGTGGGTGGCTCTTTCCATGGAAAATTTTGAAGTTGAAAGAAAATTTGAAGCAAACAAGATTTTGTTCAAGGCATTGTGAGGGGGATTTGGTAGAGCCTTCTCCCTCCCCCTGCCCATTTTTGTAGCCTGGTCATTAATTCCTTGCACGTTCTGTCTGCAATGCATTAAACCTGAGGGTTATAGGGGATCCCAGTGACATGATTTCTGTGCCATGTAGAGCAAAATTCCTTGAAGGCTCTGCTTGCCCAGGCTGGACCAGTGTCAGTTTTGATGGAGAAAGGAGCTGCCATGATCCCAAAGCACTTAAGTAGATGGGGATGGCCATTCCACAGCCTGAATAGGTATCAGTGACCACATAGTTATATTTTAATTTCCTGAAGGTACATAATGAGTGACATCTGCTTGCCATAAGGCATTAGATTTTAATCTTGGGGATTTACTCCAGCAGGTTGTTAAGTGACAACAGGAAGGAAAGGGGCATATTTTTGTGGTCTTGACTAGCTGCTTGCAAGCCTCCTTGGTCAGTTCAGGAAATAATTTGCAGAGGCTCTGGGCATTCTTGCCAGAACTGTCCTGTCCCTCCACACCCCCAGCAGAGAGGCTTGAGCCCCTTCTGTCCCTGTATCCTGGGTGGCCAAATCCAGTCATCCACTGGGCTGCATTGTGCTGGCGCCTGCTGCTCTCTGTCCCTTGTTTAGTCCCTCCCTGATCACTTCCTTGGCTGTGGCTTCCCTTGCTTCTTCATGAGACACTTTTCCTTTCAAGCCTTGTTCACTCTGTCCATAAACTGTGGCAAGTCCTCAGTGGATTTTTGCCTTAGGCCCTGTGTATCCACTGTACCTCCCCCAGCTGGTTCATTCTAGCACATTCTTAAAGCAGAGAGTGAACCAGATTGACATAACCTGATGGGCCTGTGGCTTGCACCATGAGAAGAGTAGATCCCCTCTCCCCACAAGCACTCAGCTGGGGGGGTCAACATTTGTGGTGGGGTGAGGTTCCCCTGCTATTCACATTTGTCATAGAAGAAGGCCTTCCACTTCAAAAATGTTGTGGGCTCAGGAGCCGCTCTGGCTGGTCTCTCCAGTCTGCAGGGCGTTAAGTTCAAGAGTGAATGATTTGAGCACTTGATCTGCAGATGGCCCCCGGGGCTCATCCCCTGTACTGCCTTCTTTCCCTCCTTCAGGGCAACCTATGACTGTGGGTACCAACCGGCAGGGCGCTGTGGCGGCGCTGTGTTGGTGGCAGGCTGAGTTCCTCTCCATCAACTTTCATCTCTTCTCTTCCACAGACCTTCCAAAGGCTCTCTGGCCACTTGGAGTGGGTTTCTGGAGACCATGGCTCGCGCCTGTCTGGTGGCCTGGTCATTTCCAAGCCATCAGGGCCCCATGTTGAGCAGTGCTAATTGCATTCTTAACTATACATTGCTGTCGCGACCCCTCGCCGGCAAGGGGAAAACACGACACAGGATTCTTCTTTCAGCAGTTTATTCAGGCCTTGATTCAAGTATCATCTTCTAGCGACCCCCCGCCGAGCGCCCAAGCACAGCCTAATAAAGCCTCCCGCATACCAATCCCAAGCTGCCACGTGGATCTTTCTCATAGGGTGGTAAGGGATTGCGCGCCAATTGTCCATAAAAGGAGTTGTTTATCACAGGCCACAGTGGAAGCCGGCGCCATCTTCTAATGGCGGCCATGGTCTATAGGAACGGCTCACCACAGTTCCCCCTTCTCTTTTATAAAACAATGCAGGCGAAAGTAGAGGTCCTATCCCACTGTGCAGAAGTGGCTGCAATGTATGGTTCAGTCCTAAGGAGGGCCCTTCCCTAGACCTGGTCCCATATCAGCCGACGCCTTTTTTCGTAGGGCGGGGCGTGGACGTCAAACCCGCATGCAATAGGACATGCTTTCCTTGAGGTCCGTTGAGGGATCACTCAAGTGCAGTGCCTTGCCTCGCATCCTGCATCGTGACGACGGTGAGAAGTAGGATAACACAGGTAGCCTGGTAATGATGACAAAATTTAAGTTGGCAACACAATCCCTAAGCCCCAGAGGAAGGTAAAGAGTCTGTAGCCGAGAAGAAAGACCAGTCCTGAAACCCATCTGCGTGCAATGGTAACAAGACCTGCAGAGTGCAAGGGCTATTCAGCACTGGGAGAGAATAAGGAAGAGGACATGCCAATCCCAGTGCAATGTGAAACTAACTTGGGGTGCAATGGCCATGCCCTGAAATCACTGTTTAAGATGTGCAAGCCAGATTTGTGGAGAAATGCCATTCTCTAAGGCCGCAAGAGCCTGTACAATCATAGCTTTCTCTTGCGCATGGCGAGCTTTAAGGCGACAGAGAAGCCACAAACAAAGTACAACACCGAAGCAACACATTGCCCCAAAAATGCCCACTCCCACCCATTCCTTAAAGAAGGAAAAGGCAGAGGATGGCCAACTGGTGAATTGACCCAAAGTCACTGGTTCAACACGGGTACTATTCAAAACAGCAATCTGAGTTAGTTGAGACTGGATCAAGTTTTCTGCTTCTATGGACCAGGTTCCGGATAGATACTCTCCCATGATGTGGGAGGCATTTCTGGAATCATTAAATCTGACAGAGGTTATACATAAATGTGCACGTTGATCAATACAACCCAAATGTACTAGAACAGACAATTCCTCAACTTGAGCTTGAAGCAGATCTATCCTTTGATTAGCAGCCAGAATCCCAGATAAAATGTGTTGATTAATTTTACTTTGGGATTCAAGTACAGTGGATGTTTGTTGAATAACCTGATTAATAGTGGCAGCAGTTTGTACTTGGCTGGCCATGGCTACTCCAGCTGTAACTGCTGCAGCAGCAGATACTGCCACAGCTGTCACTATAGCTGCTGTAATTCCAAAATCTCTACGGGCTCTAATCAATTCAACAATAGGAAAAGACTCTGGATCTGCAGTAACCGGAATCGGGACAAAGGTTGGAATTTTCATAATCACTGCCATAGTCCAGGAGCCATTCCAACACTCAGACAAGTAGCAAGTAACATTAGAATAATTAAGCATCCCCTGTAATGTAACATTAGCCAAAAGAAACAGGAACGGAGATTGGAGACAGACTGATGCGGAGGGTAATGTAGCATTAGATAATTGTGAATTATTTGCAAAAATTTTAAACTTCCTACCTCGCTCCGAGTCTTGGGTACTGCCAGAAACATTAAACAGCCAACTTTGGACTCCTAATATTTCCCTGGGGAAACACAAGCGCGGACTAGACTAGCCCAATCTGAGGGAGTCATACAAAATCTAGTAAGTCCCTCCACCTGAGTGAGAGTGAAAGCGGCATCTATGCCATAAGTGCGGACGGATTCTGCCAAGGTTTTAATTATCTTAAAGTCTAAAGGCTCATGATATCTTCCCCTGTTATTGTCCTGAAATACAGGGTATGCAAGTCCCATATCTGTATTAACTGTCCTCCAAACTTGCGCATGAAAAGATCTCCCGGAACCTTGGTTCCCCCCCACATATGGGGGTGGGGCAACAGGCATCATATCTTCTTCTAAATTTTCAACCTCCTCCTCCTCAGAATTCTGTTGACCAATATTAGATCCCTCCCCCTTCTTACAGTAGGCATGCGCGCCTTGTGTCTCCTTTTTCTTCTTTTTCATTTTTATCTTATGTAGTTGTTGTAACAATATATCAAGGTCCTCAGAACTGTCTGAGTCGCTTGTGTTCTCAGGCGTTCTTAATTCGGTCAAGTCTGGGTAGAGCCTTCTCCTGTTTTTATTTTCAAGCTCTTTTGCCTTCTCGCTACTCTTACTCTTAATACTCTCTGCCACTTCACTACATGATCCTTCAGATTTTTCCTCATGCAGTTGCTCAAGAGTAGCTTGACCCTCACTCACAGCTTCTTGGCATTTACTATTTGCTATACAACCTCTAACTAACTTCCAAAGTGGTATAACGCCACCCTCTAAGGTGCCTTGCTCACGAGCGAAATCTAGATCTTTCCCTAATTTGTCCCAGCTAGGAATCGTAAGACTCCCTGAAAAGGCAAACCAAGGAGCTGCTATGTCAACTTCTTTCAAAAACATCTGCAAAGTGCTCTGCTTTACTTTAAGTCCTTTTGAACGTAGCAACCCATCTAGGGCCAACAAAATTGGGCTTGAAGAGGTAGCGCCCATAATGTCTTTAGAGCTATAAAGAAAGTGAAAGTACAAAAATCCCCGCCCTCTTCCTTTTACAGGGGAGCATTCCGTTTTATGAATTCCCCACTCTCTTCCTTTTACAGGGGAGCGTCCCTTTTTATGAATTCCCCGCTCTCTTCCTTTTACAGGGGAGCATCCCTTTTTCCTGCTCTCTCTCTATTTACAGAGAGAGCGCCCCGCTATTTGCTTGCGGATTCCCACTTTACCTGGGAACTTACCGGTGCACCACCCTGACTGCTGAAAGTTCTGAATCCTGGGTTCAAGGAATATAATTCCCCGTCTGGGCCACCAATTCTTGCGACCCCTCGCCGGCTGGTAAGGGATTGCGCGCCAATTCTCCATAAAAGGAGTTGTTTATCACAGGCCACAGTGGAAGCCGGCGCCATCTTCTAATGGCGGCCATGGTCTATAGGAACGGCTCACCACACATTGCTACAACTTTTATGGTTAGGAGGAATCCTCCTTATGTTTCAGAATCTACTCTGGCAAAAGGGTCACAAAAGTCAGGCCCTTCATACTCTCTTGGGTTCCTCTCACCCATACTAATTCCCACCTGAATTTCCATGCAGACAACAGGTGGTTTGCTAGGGAATGGGACAGACCCTGTCCACTTCCTCCAGGCAGGGCTGCAGAGACATTGCTTTTTTGGCAAATGAAGCATGTGGGGTCTGCCCACTGGGCCACATTTATAGTTACTCTCTTACCTTGTGCTCCCACCATTCATTTATCTGTCTCCTAACAAAGGGCAGAAAAAGACAACATGCTTCCTTGCAAGCCTATGGGAGGGAAATACCCAGCCATGCTGAACTCAGCTTTGAGGGCACCCAGGAAGACACAGTGGTTCACACCAAGAGCCCTGAGAGAGCTGGGAGGTTCCAGCTAAGACGCAGAGAGCACCACTGTGAACTCAGCAAACTACAGAAGCAGGACCCGGGGGCTGCTGCCAGTGTGGCCCTGGTACCAGCCTGCAGGGTCAGGTCTGCACATACGGGTGTGGGGGACAGGCCCTGTGCTGTTATAAAACCCACAGCGCTGCCCTTAGTCAGGCACCCAGAAGACCAACCCTGCAAGGGTGCTGAGAGCTGCAGGCGGACACCTCATCTGCCCCACGGCTCAGAGGACAGCAGTGGCCCTTATGGAGCTGACCCTGAGGCTGTGTGCCGGTCACTCCCTGGGCCCTCACTCCTTGTCCCCTTTTCTGTTCCCCAGCATCAGCCTTCTCACCTCCCTGTTTCTGAGTGTACAGATGAGGGGTTCAGGAGGGGGTGACGGGGTTGTAGAAGAGCATGAGGACCTTGCCCAGGTCCCGTGAGGAGCAGCTCCTGGCTGCATGTACTTGAAGATGATGTTCCCGTAGGACAGGGAGCCCAGGGTGAGGTGGGACGCAGGTGTTGAAGACTGTGTCTTCCTGAGGACGACTGCATTCTGAGCACAGCACTGATGATGTGGCCACAGGAGACCAGGAGGAAGACCACGGGAAACAGCATGATGCCCACATCCAGGACAAGGACAGTGCCCTCAATAGCCACCATGCTGACACAGGCCACACGGATCAGGATAGGTATCTCACACAGGAAGTGATCCTTCTTCTTGTGCGCACAGCAGTGTAACCATAGGGTCACTGACACATGACCAAGGAATTGACTGCACCACAGCCTGGAAATCATGATCACTGTGTAGGGCAGGGGCTTCCAGATAGCCACTAACCTGTCATAGGCCGTGACAGCCAGCAGCAGTCCCTCCACTCCACCCAGGCCCAGGAACAGGAAGAGCTGGACTGTGCCCCTGCAGAGCTGATGACCTTGTCGTGGACACGTAGTTTGTGCAGCAGCTGGGGATGGAGCTGGGGGTGAAGCTGAGGTCCTGGAAGGACGAAGGGGGTAAGGAGTACACGGGCGTGTGGAGGTGGGGTCCAGCTGCGACACCAGGATGATGGAGTGTGGCCCAGCAGGGTCAGCAGGTGGGCTACCGGGAGGACCACAGGGAGGACCCTCTTCACATTGGGGAAATTAGAGAATCCCACGAGGATAAAGAGGCCCTGGGTGCTGCCATTGGTCCCATCGATCTCTATGGCACCTGAGGAGAGGTGTCAACAGCAGAAACGGCAAGGGCTGCTGGAGTGTGGGCTCCTAGCCAGGCTTCAAGCAGCACCGTGAGGACTTGTTTACTGACTCACATAACCTCTATCTGTGCTGTGCAGGCTCTGCTGGGATTATTATTGTTCCCAAGTTATAGAAAGGAAACAGTGAATGTCCCACGTGGAGGGGCAGACCTGGTCTGCACCCAGGAAATGTGGCTGCCATCTTCACCCTTATCCACCCCCGATTCAGTGTTACTGCAGAACAGGAGGACACACACCTGCTGAGCTCCATCCTTTGCTTCTTCCAGCTACACAAGTTCCTGAGCTCCTGTCAAAACCTCAGAGGCACAAAGAATACCCCAAACAACCACCTGATAGGATTTAGGACACAATGTGCATCTGATCCTTGAACATCATGGGGTTGAAGTACAAGGGCAGCTCATACAGAAATCTGGTTCAGTATATAAAACAACCATAGAGATTTACAAGCATTTGATAAACTAAAAGACAAAACATGTAACTAAATATTCAGTCTTTAAAATAAATATTTATTCTTTTAGTTTTTTAGGTGGACACAATGTCTTTATTTCATAGTTGTGTGGTGCTGACCATCGAACCAATGTCTCCTGCATGCTAGGTGAGCACAGCACCATGAAGCCACAGCCCGACCCTACATATTCAATCTTTATCAAAAATTTAGAATGTCACGAATGCATAAATCTACGCTGTCATTATGATACTTTATCATTTACTATTATAAAATACACACAAATCTCATGTAAAAAGTGAAAATATATCAACATTTCCAGAAACAGAGACCATGCAAGGTGCCACTTGCAAAGGAGAGAAATAAAACCAAAGCAAAACTGCAGCAGCAGCATCCCTGCAGGAGAGGAACTCGGGGAGCCTGGCGCTGCGCCATGGCCTCAGCCACCCCTGTGGCGGGAAACGTGTCCTTCTCCTCACTTGAGCAATGGGGACAGGATCCTAAGCCCCTGGCCCCTGTGTGGAGGTTACTGCTCAGGCTTCTGACTCCCAATAGGAAACCCAGGCTCCTGGGAGCCCCAACAGTCCTGACCCCGGACCCTCTCCTCACAGTGGAGAGGACGTGACCCAGAGACACCCCAGACAAAAGGCACCCTGTGCATCGAACTTCCCCTGGAGGATGCAGGGATGTGCCCAGAGGAGCATCCTGGGTCCTCAACCCTAGGGAGCCCCTCACCCTCTTCACCCAGCATCCAGATTGCTCCCTTGTCAGATGAAATATGCAAAAACCTCCCATGAAATCAAGCTAAAAAGAACACAGAAATGAGACAATTTCTGTGACAACACATTCACCATTATTTTTGCCAAAACGTCACAATTTCCAACTCATGATGTAAACCATGGTCGTGGAGCTGTGCTCCATTAGGTCATGGCTCAGACTCTGAGGGGGACAACTTCAAATAACACCCACTTAAAGCCTGTGACGTGCCCACCCCAGAGCGTGGCCTGGGGGTGGGGGGGGAGGGAAGAAGCAATTTTTGCTTCTGTAGACCATGGGACAGTGGGACCCGGTGAGCACTGCTGGACCCGGACACTGACTGCCTCACGTTCGTCCCACAGCTTTACCCAAGAGAAGCGATTGCATTTGTGCTGACTGCGCAGCAGACAGCCCCCTGGGGTTCTCTGACCACCACAGGCTGGGCAGCTGGCCCCGGAGTCCAACCTGAGCTGTGAATTCTGCTGTCGGGAGTCACTTTAAGTCCTGTGTAGGGGAGTATGGAACAGCTGCTGTGCCCCACAACACATTGGGCCTCACCCCCATTCAGATAGTGAGGTGTGGCTCCAGGAGTAGGAGTCCACCAGTGGGGTCGAGTTACACCCTCCTGTTCCTTTGGAATCCTACTCTGTGCCCTTTTGGGATAGAATGTTCCATGGAACCTCCACTTGTGTGTCCCCTTCCCTTGCTCTGCCCTTGATCCCCACACAGCACATGAGATGGGCGTGGCCTTCCAGGATGTCAACCTACTGGCAGCAGACATCAGGAAGACTCCACCCCCTGAATCTTGACCCTATCCTCATTTGAGTGGCTTCTCCCCAATAAAATGGGGCTCCAGGCCTGCTCTCTCTCATTCTTACCGGCCTTGCCTCCTTTGGGGGAGCTGGGTGAGGGAGCCATCACAGAACCAAAGAAAAAGACATTTCTCTGTCTCTGTGTGACAATGTCATGCAGCCCAGTTCACCTGGAGTGACCCTGACTGGTTTAGTCCTATGTCGGGACAAGTGGTGTCCTGTACTTGAACTTCAGTGTCAATTTTAGAAATTTAGTGAGTTTGGAATTTCTCTCCAGAAGTTAAGTGCATTTAGGATTTCAGAGTGTTGTGGGTTGAATTGTAGAAAGTAAGGGAATTAGACTGAAGAAGAAGTTGTGATGTTAAACTCATAAGATCTGGGAATTTTTCGTCTGTAGAAAGATAAACAAAAACTATTTTTGCAATTCTAGAAACCGTAAGTAAATATAAAGAATTATGAAGGTGATTCACGGGATATGTTGCTAAGTTCGGTGCTCTCCTAAGGGAAATTTGCTTTTCTGAAAAGTTTTTGATTTACCATTTTTACATTCAAAGGATTTTTCTCCAGTAACGTTCTACATGTATATGAGTGAAACAGTAATAACAGAAAAGTTTACCAATTGTTTACATGCATACTATTTCTCTGCAGTATCTGTTCTTTCACTTGTATGAAGCAGACAGGATGTGGCAAAAGCTTTTCCACATTGTTGTTATTCATAGCGCTTTTCTCTGGTATGTATTCTTCCATGTCTGTGAAGCGTAGAGGATGTAGCAAAGGCTTTGCCACACTGCTTACATGCATAGGGCTTCTCTCCAGTGTGCATTCTTCCATGAATCTGAAGGTAACTGGATGTAGTAAAGGCTTTGCCACACTGTTGACATTCATAGGGCTTTTCTCCGGTATGTATTCTTCCATGTATATGAAGCTTAGTGGATGTAGCAAAGGCTTTGCCACACTGCTTACATGCATAGGGCTTCTCTCCAGTATGAGTTTTTTCATGTGAGTGAAGGTGAGAGGACTGAGCGAAGGCTTTCCCACACTGCTTACATTCATAGGGCTTCTCTCCAGTATGAGTTCGTTCATGTATCTGAAGGTAGGAGGCAGTAGTAAAGGCTTTTCCACACTGTTGACATTCATAGGGCTTTTGTCCGGTATGTATTCTTCCATGTATATGAAGCTCATGAGATGTAGCAAAGGCTTTGCCACACTGCTTACATTCATAGGGCTTCTCTCCAGTATGCCTTCTCTGATGTACTCTAAGTAAACTGGGATAAGCAAAGTCTTTCCCACATACCTTACAATTTAAACCTTCCTTCCCCATGTGTGTGATCCTGTGCCTTTGAAGACTTGTGTATGAAATACAGGTCTGACCACCTCGTTTACATTCATGGAGTTTCTCTCCACAATGAGTTCCTTCATGTCTTCTAAATAAAGAGGAGAAATCAAAGGCTTTCCCACATATGTCCCATTGAAAAAGTTTATCTCCACTGTGTGTTATCATGTGTCTTGGAACACTGGTGGGATAAGAAGAGGCTTCACCACATTGCTGATATATATAGGGTTGCCACCCAGTATGAGTATCTCCATGCCTTTGAATGTCACTGGAGTGACTGATGACTTTCCCATGTACTGTAGATTCATAAAGTCCATCTCCAGTTTGTAGTAACATTTGTGTGTGAATATTTTTGGGAGAAACCAGAGAATTCTTACATTGTTTAAATTCACATGGCTTCTCTTCACATTCCTCATGCTTGTAGTATTTGTGTCCAGAGTATGATGTGATCTGCCTATGAAGGAATGAAGGTCATATGAAGTCTTTTGCACACATAATGAAGTGACATGGATTTACTCTATTAACATTTTTCTTTGTTCAAGTAAGAATTGGAATCGATTTGAAGGTTCTCCCACACTATCTTGTGCCTTTGAGTTTACCATATGACTTCTTTAAGGAAGAAGAAGTGACCAGCACGTAATCAATGCTTGATTCATTCACCATTTTCTATGTATTGATAGATTTTTACATTACTACCAACATCAGGTAAAGGCTAGGTTTGCTGACTTGTTCAACTTGCCTAAAAATAAGGAGATTGAAAGCAAACAATCCTTTTCAACACAGCTTCTCTATGGCTATTATCCAAATAGTGGTATTCACATATGCAATTTCATAGTACTTTTTGAATGTCAAATACTTTGAAAAGACTGAATATCTGTTACAGCTAAGTATATATTTCTGGTAAAAAACACTATAAGAAGAAATACTTCTCAAATTATGCACACTTCTTTGGTTGGTTTGCTTTAAAAATGATATGACAGTTCTCAGACCCCCTCGTGGACTCCTCTTGTGAGTACACTTACCTTACATTGCTCCCAGAGTTTTCAATATGGTCTTCAGTGATCTTGTCTTCCCATTTCTTTCCTAAAATGAGAACACAACAATCTTTATGAGTATTTAGGAGCTAGAAATGCTTTACCAAATCCTAGGTGCCATTTATGCTGCAATAATTCACCAATTGATTCCCTTTTCACCTTCTGCATAAATGACCAAAATAAACATGAGTTCTCGATTTGATTAATTTTAGAAACGTCATTATTACCTATAGATGCCAGGTTTCTGAGGACTTCCAGCATCACATCTCTGTAAAGGTTCTTCTGGGAAGGATCCAGCAAAGCCCACTCCTCCTTGGTGAAGTTCACAGCCACATCCTCAAAGGTCACTGAGATCTAAAATATCCCCCCCCAAATGTATAGTGGAGGCCAGGAGAGATTGACAGCATGAGAAATCTATACTCAACATGCATGATGTTCATATGATTCCCTGGCCTCTCGATTAATTCCACGATTTGGTCCATCAAATCTTTACTGTACTCAACTTCTTCCAGCCATTCCAACACTAGAAATTGGCTACTCAGAAGGCAAACATCATAGTGATTTATACCTTTTCTTTGGGGAGTTCACAGGAAGTAAGACAGGCTCCCAGATTACTCCTAACTTCTTTATTGGTTGCATCTCTATTACATGTCCTAGAAACGTGTTGTGTGGTACAGAGCTAATATAAGCACTTTTGATAGTACTTATGTTTAGAAAACAAAGGTGATGAGGAGGAAATTGCAGGAATCATGAAACTTAAGAGATTCTGCCAATTACAGTGGCTCCCTGGACCTACAAAGTTAATATAGACAACATGGTATTTACTGATGTCTTGTTTCCTCTGAAAGTCTATTGTTCCATACTTAAAGAAATGCCTAGAACCAGCCCCCACGCACACCCTCTGGGCATGGGGTCACTAAAAAGATACCTTCACAGACAACATTGAGACAAACTTCCACACAGGTTGTCACAATGCATTAGCTGGAGATTGAACTCATCCTGTGTGATTACACTGAGAACAACTAGAAGTTTGCAGGTACTTTACTCCAGAACAAATTTAGTTAACTAGCTTACTATTAAATGGCCAAAACAAACATGAGTTCTCGATTTGATTAATGTAATTTATTTATTAATAAACACAACAATTTGATAATTTCCTGTGGTTACTGTCAAACCAGAATGGGGGAAGTGAAAGATGGCACATGTCTTAAAAATAACTCAATGACCCAAAAATGTCACCTTGTCCAAACAACAGCCTTACAAAATTTTATAACTCTAAAGACAATCTTCTTAATAAACAGAAGGCACTACATTTCTAAGTCTCATAGCAGCAAGGCATGTTCAATGATTGTCAAACTCTTCTTAACAGCAGCCGGTTCACTACCATAATGTAGTCATGAGACACATACCAATGTTCTCCTCAAGGACATTTTGATCAATGTTGGGCTTTATGTGCCTGCAGCAATGGTGGTGCCAACAAACCTAAGGGAGAAGATCACCCAGAGTGTGGTCAAGCAACAAGTCTGTAGCCCAGATTCCTGAACTATCCCACACAGTCTGGGTGTGAAACAGGCCACCACTCACATCTGTAAGCATGCTAGGATGTCTGCACCATGATGGAACAGGCAAAAAGAAAACGTCTCTGCCACTGACACAGAAACCTAAATTAACCACAGGAAGGTAACAGAGAAGGTGTGGATGAAACCCCAATCAGGAAATCCACAGTCCGCAAAATCAACTTCTTTATGAACATCAGCATCTCTGATAAACTGACATAAGGCTAAGAATACAGAGGACAAGGACTGGGGATGTGGCTCAGTGGAAGAGTGCTTGTCTATACCCTGGGAAAAACTGGGTTCAATCCTCACTGACACAGAAAAAGAAAGAATTAAAAGTGTAAATTATACAATAACATTAAAGAAAAAAGCAAAGAGGACTGAAAACCTACTAACAGATTTAAAATTGTCATCGTCCACAATGCATTGGGACTTCAAGATTATCTTAAATGTGCTTCACAAAAATTAGGCAACTTGCAAAAACTGGACCATTTCAGTGAGAGAGACAGTTTTTTTTTTTATTTTTACACACAAGGGGAAATACACAAAATAGATGAGCATATGGCTGCTGAAAAAAATAGACTCAATAACTAATTACTACTACAAAAGGTAAGGCAAGGCTCTAACATCACAAACAGGCTTCCATGAGACACGTAAAAACTGCCACCAATTTTCTACATTTTTTCCAGAACATAGAAGCTCAGTTAAAATCTTCTAATTCTTTCTGAGGCATAAGTTACCATATTATCCAAATTAAATGGATCAAGAAAAGTATTAAATAGAAAACTATGAATGATGCTCATAATCACAAATGCAAAATTCAATCATGAATGCAAAAAACTCTATGATTAAGTCATCACACTTCAGGTGTCTATAAAAATGATGTGAAAATTATGGGCACAGGAACCCTCACTACAGTGACTACAGCATCCATATCCAGAACTGCCCAAAGCTAGATGCAAGGAACATGAAGATGCATCTTTCAATACTGAATGGACAAGCTGCAGTTTGGCCACCTCAAAGAACATCACCCAGAAAACAAGCTCTGCAGCCTGGAAAGATACGGCACCCTTAAAGGCAGACTGGAAAGTGAGAGAAGCCAGTTTGAAATGGCCAAGTGCAGTAAGATTCCAAGTCAAGAACATTCTGGAAAAGACAACATTATAGATGCACTAGCAGAACTGATAGGTGCCAGGGACTCAGGGAGCACAGAGCGAGGAAGGAATGAGAGGAGTGATGAACAGGTGGAACACAGGATTCCCAGAGCAGTGAAACTCTTCTGTACATTTTCTTGTATACTATGTGACACACAAAGTCACATCACACAGAGGAGGAACTTAAGGTAAATGGTGAACTTTGGCTTATGATAACATTTTGCTTCATCCATTCTCTTTATCAAATGTTCAACCCTGGTTTACTAACTAACAAACATCCTTCACCAATGCAATATGTTGAAAACAGTGGAGACTATCGGCTGGAGAGAAAGGGTATTCGATACTATGAGTCATGGCACATTTAATTGTCACCTTGATTGGATTAAAAGATACAGTGATTAATAAGCTTTGGGGTGTGTCCATGAGGGTGTGTCTACAAATGATTGGCATGTGGAACAGCGAATCAAACTGGAGAACCTCCTTAAGCTAGGCAGCACCATCCAATAGGATGGTGTCTTGGGAGGCACAAAAGTTGGAAGAAGAAGGAAGCAGCAGCAGAGCAAGCTCCTTCCTTCTCAATGGGTTCTTGATGGCTGCTGCAATGGCCTGAGGATATCAGACTCTGCCTTCTTCACTCTCCCAACGTGGACTCTGCCAGTGATTCTCCAGGGAGTTTCCAGAACCTTTGGTCTGTACTAGGGCAGCAACATTGATCCCTCTTATTCTGAGGCTTCAGCCTGTTGGACTCTGCAGCTACTACTTCTCAAGCTCTCCAGCGGCAGATGGCCACTGTGGACATCCAGCTTCAGGTCAAGTAGGCCAATCTAATACCTCCCCTTTTATAATCATACATCATACTGATGCTGTTCCTCTAGAGAACACTGACTAATAAATTATGTAAGCCTAAATTGCTCATAAAATAAAGTTTATATAATAAAGAAGTGAATAAACTATCAAGCCATGAAGTTTTACAAATATCTACATAAGAAACAATATTGTATGCTAAATAACTTTTTCATAATAATGCAAAAATAAAGCAAAGAGGAAGAGTCATATTTACAAATTTCAAAAGTATGGACAAAAGCAAATAAACTGATTTTGAATACTATTTTCATCCGGAAAGAAATTGGATGATAAGTCTTCAAAGTCATTCAACTGCTGGTGTGGTGGTGTGTACCTATAATTTCAGCCACTAGGGAAGTCAAGGCAGGGAAATGGCAAGTTGGAGGCCAGTCTCAGCAAATTAGCAAGACACTCAGAAATTTAGTGAGACTGGTCTTCGTCAAAAATAAAAATGGGTACTACAATTGTAGCTGAGTGTCAGAGCACTTCCTAGCATGTTTGCAGAACTCGATATGATCCTCAGCACCACAGAAAAATAAACAAACAAAATAAATGTATTATGTCCATGTACAACTATACAAAAAAAATTATTATATATATATATATATATATATATATATATATATATATATATATATGAACAAAAGTAATAAATAAATAAGAAGAAGGGCTGAGAATGTGCTTTGTGGCAGCAAAGTGCCTGTTAGTTTATTCCCCAGTAAAACACCTGCCCACCTCCAGAACACTGCTCACAAATTGAAAATCATTTCTGGAGGATTACTAAGTATGAGCAAGTCCATGGCATCAATCTTCAGCACTCAATAAGTAAGCAAATAAATAAACAACAGTCTACAATACTAATTCTCTTGGGCTGGAGAATAGCTCGGTTGTAGAAAACTTCCCAAGCATATATGTGGCCCTCCACTGGATCAATCTCCAGCAGTCCACCCACACACACACACACACACACACACACACACAAATAAATAAATAAAATACATAAAAATGATTATAATACAAAAGGTACACAATTAGAGGCATAGAATACAACAAAATCAACTAAAACAACACACTTTCTCACAAAGGAGATTGAATGTTAGCATGATGAAAACTCTCTTAAAAAACATGGAGCATTTCAGGAAATTCTGTGAAATTTAGGGCATGGTTTACTGTATTTTGTAGGTAAACATATGGAAAACTACATCTAAAAATGGAAATAGTAGGGTTGGGATTCTGGCTCAGCAGTAGAGTGCTTACCTAGCACATGAGAGGTCCTAGGTTTGATCCTCAGCACCACATAAAAATAAATAAATAGGTATTGTGTCCACCTACAGCAAATAACAAAAAATACTTTTCAAAAAATTGAAAATAGAAGGGCTGGGGATGTGGCTCAAGGGGTAGCGTGCTCGCCTGGCATGCGTGCGGCCCGGGTTCGATCCTAAGCACCACATACAAACAAAGATGTTGTGTCCACCAAAAACCAAAAAATAAATATTAAAAAAATTCTCTAAAAAAATATTCAAAATATTAGACTGTATCCAAGACAAGTCAAAATTTTGTAGAGAACAGAGACAGTAGAGAGAGCATTTATGTTGCACCCAAATTTCATAAGGTAAACGGCCAGCTCCCAAAGGGGTGGCCCTAGGAGGAGGCACTTAGGAGGGAACAGGAATCAGGTGACATAGTGGGAGTGCTCTTGAGGCGATCATCACCCTTATTTAGGGGCATGTATTTCTCCTTTCCAGAAAACAAGTGTCATTTACTATTTCACTGATATTCAGTGGTTAAATGATCATAGTTGGGTATTTCAGGTATTGTCAAAATTGTCATTAAAATTTACAATGAATGGGGCTGGGGATGTGGCTCAAGCAGTAGCGCACTCGCCTCGCATGGGCAGGGCGCTGGGTTCGAGCCTCAGGACCACATAAAAATAAAATAAAGATGTTATATAAATGGAAAACTGAAAAATAAATTTTAAAAAAAGTACATTGGGCTGGGGATGTGGCTCAAGCAGTAGCGCGCTCGCCTGGCATGCGTGCGGCCCGGGTTCAATCCTCAGCACCACATACAAACAAAGATGTTGTGTCTGCCGAGAACTCTGTACCAAAACAAAGAATCTAAAAGGGGCTGGTGGTTAAGCACCTCTGGGCTCCATTCCTGATACCAAAAAAACCATGAACCTGCCAAGTCCAGACAACAACAGTGAAAAACTGTCATCCTTTGTCGAATTCATCACCTTGTGAAGGGCAGATACTAGTTTTCATGAAACCACATTCATAAATTTATCCACCACTATTTTTGTAGAATTGGACTCAAAATCTGCAGCAATAATGCAAGACAGAGTTTTTCTGTATCTTATGAGGGATTTTGGAATCTAGGACTGGATTTCAATTTGAAATCACTGAAAAGACAAGATTGAATCTTACAAACATTCTATATAAACTCAGGGGTAGCAAATGGTAAATTAAGTAATTAGGTGTGTTCTTTTTTTTTGTACCCCCCAAATTAAACCCAGAGATATTTTACTACTGATCCACATCCCCAGTCATTTTTATATTTTATTTTGAGATGCAGTCTCACCAGGTTGCATAAGGCCCCGCTAAGTTGCTAAGGCTGTCCTCAAATTTGCAACACTCCTGTCTCAGCCCCTGGAGCAGCCTGGCTGTAAGTTGGGAATTTTGACAATGAAAATATAACTAGACTTTAAAATCCAATTCTTTCTTGCCTCTTTAATAATAGTCCATCCCATTTGGCTCTGAATAAATAAACCTGGCCCTCAGATAAGTGAGCACATCATTTCAAAGTGATACACAGAAAGCTTTGGTGCTGAGGGAGCACACATGTGTCAGGTTCAAGGGGAAGGGAAGGTCCCTGACAGCTGGGACAAGCTCCCTCCTGGTCTTGCTCACTGAAATCCTCCAGGATCACTCTCCCATGAACCTGGACCATGATTCCAGTCTATGAGGCTTTTCAGGTTTGCACAGCTCTGCACTGGGGTGGGTGGTCCTTATGCTCTGGGAGAGGTTTTGCTCCTTCACACTGTGAGAGATTGAAAGGGCAGGAGTAACTGCTGACCTGGCCCCTCAGCACCAGCATCCACAGGCTGGCTGTCCAACTTTCTCCAAGGACTGGGAACAGGGCTTGGGAAAATCAAGGTCCCAAGAAGTTAGTTGTCTAGATGAGGCTTGATCCAGGACATTCCTTAGCCCCAAGAACTCAGCTGATCTCCCAACAGGCTGTACCTCACAATTTTGGCTGTCCTCTAAGAGGAGCTGACCTAGGGCCTGAAATTCCTTGTACCATGCAGGGGACAGGACAGCTGTGGGCACATGGTGGCAGCCCCAGGAATGGATAGTGGCTGAGAACACAGGACTCTCTGAGGTGTCCAAAGAAACCCTGGCTGAGAAAATAAGATTTGATGTCTACACCTAAGAAAGATAAAAAAGAACCCAGAATTTTTGCAGGTGTTAACTAAAGTTCTCTATGAACTTGCTCTGTATCAATGAACCTTCAGACCACCTGATTTTGGGGATCTAAACCACCATGAGGGTATAACACAGGATTCTGTATGGTTGGCAAGAATTATCTTGGGCTCTCTCAAGCTCTTTCAAAGCCAATTACCTTAATTTCTGTATTAGTCCAAAATTCTCCAAACAAATGACTTCAGAATATATTACCAACCTTACCCGACATATAATCACCATCTTCCAAAGCTAACAATGTAATAACGACCTACAGAAGAAATTTCCCCTTTTTTACTGTAGCCACCCATCTGATGATCCTACCAATGCACTTGGTTAATGTATTCATGCATAACTTTTACAAATGTTCTTGTCAGTCATGCACAGTGGGGCGCAACTGTAATCCCAGCAGCTTGAGAGACTGGGTAAGGAGGACTGCTAAATTCAAAACTAGCCTCAGAAACTAAGTGAGGCCCTAAGGAATGTAGTGAGATCATGTCTCAAAATAAAATATAAAAAGAGCTTCAGATCTGGCTCAGTGTTTCAGTACCCCTGGGTTCAATCCCTGGTCTTAAAAAAAACATGTAATATCTTCAACAATGGGACACATACATCATTCAGGATACGTTGAATCCACGTTCCTGAGGATGGTCATTAATATTTGGGTGAAAATAAACTATTTTCCTCAGGTATGGTGGCCAGTGCCTTTAATTCCAACAGCTTGAGAAGCTGAGGCAGGAGGATCAGAAGTTCCAGGCAAGGCTGGACAACATAGCCAGATCCTGTCTGAAAATAAAATTTAAAAGGGCTGGAGATGAACGACAAGAGAATAAATCAGACATTATTATCCTATTTGCATATGTGCCTACATGACCAGTGTGAATGGACATTAGGTACAACCAAAAAAAAGAGAAGCTACAATCTATTTATGTAGGATGCATTTTACTATCATGTATAAGTAATGAAAACCAAGTAAAATAAATAAATAAATAACTTCTGCCAAAAACAAACAAACAAATAAAAAAGGGCTGGGGATGTAAACCAAGATTCAATATCCCTAGTACCAATAACCAACTGCCTTATTTCATTTAAAGCAGCTATTTTACCTGAACACAGGATGTGTCAAGTGACTATTGTTTTCCCTCAAGTATAATACTCAGAAACAGAAAACAGAAGTGTTATTCTTGCCAGGGACAGTAGAACAGGCCTGTAATCCCAGGGACTCAGGAGGCTGAGGCAGGAAGATCACAAGTGGGAGGACAGTGTCAAAGCCACTGGTATATCTCATTTTTTTTTTTTTTTGTTTGTTTGTTTTTGTTTAGTTGTTGTTGTTTTTTAATTGGGGGCGGCTGTGCCTGAGTATTTCACTGATACAGCTTCTCTAGTTTTGATCCCCAATACAAAAACAAAATATTCCTTGCAATATATCAGTAGAGAAAAAGTGAAAATAAGTGGACTGTGTCCATTTGAAACACATGACGAAGACCAGATATTTGAGAGTGATGGGAAGTGGAGAGGAAGATGGCATTTTAGAACGCAGCAGGCAACTGCAAATGAAGGACCTACAGCAGCCTTCGGAGAAACTAAACTGAGGGAAGGAAAGGGGATTTGTGGCCTTGCTTCCTACCATGCAGCCCAACCCCCAGGACCAGGGGACAGAGACCCAGGGCACCGTCCAGACGCTGCTCGGCCAGGCTCTGCAGCTCACCCGTTTGCGGGGCCCCAAGGGAGGTGCTGACCGCGTACCTTCAGCCTTGGACACAAACTCACCATTTTTGCCTTCCTTGGGGACTCAGTGTTCGCTGGAGAACCTCCAGACACCAGAGATCTCGGAGACACAGGCTGCTCAGAGTCACCTAGGCCTTTCTGGCAGAGCACGTGGGGCCCGGAAAGGGAGGAGCTCAGTTGGTCAGGAAGAAAAGCCCGCGACATTGCGGAAGCCCGCCCTTCCCCTCTGTTTTGGAACCTGATTGGACAGTTCCACCCCAGCATCCCTAATGGGCCACCTCCAGTCAGGCCTCTGCATTGTGACTGACAGCTAAGGTTATCCAATCACTAACTAAAATTGCCTAGAGTGGCAGATCCTTGGCCCCAGCCCTTTTCAGGTGGAGCTTCTTTCCTGGGCTGGGAACTAATCCAGGTGGGAAGCCTTTGCTTGAACGTGGTACAAATGGTAACATCTGGGATTGAGCTCTGGCTGAGGGAGACTGCTTTCCCAGCACGGGTGATGCCCTGGGTTTTAAGTCACCACAGAAACAAACAGCAATTTAAAAAAAATCAAGAAAAACAGTTACTTAAGGAGTCTAAGGCAGGTGGAGCCCAAGGTCAGGTGAGCATCTACAAATGCTAATGCTGTTTACCATAAGGAGTCCTTGTTCCCCCCAATCCTGCAGTATAACACCAGAGAAGCAGGTGGAGAGTGGAAAGTGGAAGGCTTTAATAAGTGAAAGCACAAAAGACTCCCCCCACCCCAGGAAGAAGGGGACCCAAAAGGCAGAATCCCTGGAAGGGGGAGGTGTTGGGTGCAGAGCAGGCTGAACTGTGTTGTCTGCAGGGCAGGCTGAGCAGATGTTGGCTGCAAGATAGCCCACGCACTCAAAGCCCCCTCTATCTGGTCCTTTATCACCTGTTTGCCTCAAGTCTGAACATTCAACCCTGCTTAAGGCTGAACACTTAACCCCCCCTTGGGCCAACAAGGCAGCTTGCAGACCCAGAGGCCCCATTAGATTTGGGCTATAAAAACTCCCTCCTGCCAGGCCCCCTCTCTCTTGCTCTCTCTCTCTTGATCTTTCTCTCTTGCTCTCTCTCTCTTGCTCTTTATCTTTCTTACGCGCGCTCTCTGTCTCTCTCTTGCTCTTGCTCTCTCCCTGTTCATCTCTTCTCTTTTCTCTCTCTCTCTTTCCTTCTTTCTTTTCTCTTTGTTGCACTGCTGCAATAAAAGATCTCTTGGTCACTCCGAATGTTGTGGTCACTTTCCTTTCAGGAGGTCTTCTCCCTCTTAAACCTAAGATCTTCTTTTGTCCTCCAACATTCCTGTCCTTTGTTTCCCTTTATTGTGCACATGGTAGTGGATATGGGTTGGAAGGACAAACGGTGGGAGACCAGTGGACTGGTGGGGCAGGGAGCAGAAACTTGGGCAAGAACAGCCTAGGGTGGTTCGATTGGCATCTCCCTGTTTTACTGGGAGCTACTTCATTAGCAATTATTTAGCACTTGCCCAAGGCCAAGGGGACATGAAAATTTCAGTCCTCAGGTGTTTTTTTGGTTTCCCAGGCTAAGATCAGATTGCATTATTTTTTATATTGGACCTGATATTAGACCCCACTTACCTAGCTACACAAACTACTATCTTTCAATCTGGCTTCACAAGTAGGGAGATCCTAGCTTAAAATACAATAAAGAGAGTTGGGGATCTAGCTCAGAGGTTGAGCCCACAGAAATTATCCCACAGAACCTCAAAGAAAAAGATACCTATATACATATATAGTATCAGCTGGTGTGACCTCAGGCAATTTAGCAAGACATAGTCTCAAAATTGTTGAAACAAGATTTTAAAATATCATATTTGATATGTAAAAATAAAAACAGTTTGACAATTATTTCAATAATTCTCATCACCTTCTGGACACTGATCTTTCAGGAAACAGCCTGAGCTAAGAAAGGAAGCAATTGATGTTGGTGATTTGGCTCAGTGTTCTCTCCCCAGCAGAATCGAGGGGGAAAGCGGTGAGAGTCAATTCCCTAAGGCAGCAATGTGGGGTTGAAATAAAATGAGCACCTTGTGCTTAATGTCCATGTTCTACATTCCACTATTAGGGAGCTGTTGGAAGCAACCTGACTCTGGTGATCCCACACATCAGGTCATCTGTTTAGCCCAAATCCAAACAGAAAAGGTCATGATGAAAAGCAGGAAAGGAACTTTGATCAGTGAAGCTACACCAGGAAGACAAGGGCACCATGTCCTTAGCCCTCTCTTCAGGGGCTTTCCAGGACTCTCAGGTTTTAAAGAAAGGGTAATAAGTCATAGGCATGTGTGTAGAGGGCACACTGTAGGTAGGTTTGGTGTCATCTGTGGCTTCAGGCATCTGTGGGTCTCACAAAATGTCTGTGAACTCATGGTCACATGCCCCCTTGACACACTTCACCCCATTGCACAGGCTGACCTGAATTGACCTCTCAGGAAGGGCCCGCATCCCCTGTGTTCCTTCTATGTCAGTGGTTCAGAGGCACCAACATTTTCAAGAAAAGCCACAAGCCCACCTGCTCCTGCCTGGTAAGCACCATATCCCTAGATGCTGACCCAGGGCTCTCAGCTTCCTGGTTTCAACTGATAGTTAAACCAGAAAGAAACAATAACCCTGCTCATCTCGGCCTATAAAGCCTGCATATGAAACCCCGCTTGGGGCACATATGGCCTGTGGTGGTGATACCGCTGGTTACTGGTGAGGAGTTCTGCCCCCTCACATGTTGAACTTTGAACATTAGAGAAGCAAGCCCAGGCAAGCACACAAAGCAGGGTCTACATTAAAAAGAGTAACATAGACTTCTCCCCAGGAGGGAGAAGGGGGCCATAGCTGGTATCCTGGTATTCCCAGAAGCAAAGTGTTCAGCCTTTCTATGAGTCCTAGGCTTCCTTTGCTCTCCATTCCTTTCCCCTTATCTTTCTCCTTCAGGCCTTGGTGACTAGGCCCAGGAATGCTTGGTGAGATGGCACAAAGGTGACAAACAGGGGGGCCAAAGGGGGAAAGGCAGGATGCAGCAGCCAAGGACACATTAGCAACTTTATGGCTCACAGTAGAGAGGGGAAATTCCTGGGACAGGCTACCTTAGCAACAGGAAGAAGCAAGGGCAGGTTCTTAATAAGGGTGGATGAAGGGCTCTGAAGGAATTAACATTTCTATCCCTCAGGGGACAGTCTCCAACTTGCCAGACTCACTCAAAATTGGCCTTCTTGATTCTAACTGACTCCATTTACCTGTCTGTACTTGCTGTGTAAGGGTAAAAGAAGTTGAAGTTAAAGCGTAAAAGTTAAAGGGTAAAAGACCGGGTATTGTAAAGTTTCTAAGCTGCAAGGTCTGAGTTAAAATGTAAAGGATTAGGTATTGTTAGGTTTCTATGCTACCTGCAAAACCTGAAATCCCTGTAGCTGTTAGGACAATACTGGAACTGCCCAGTAAATATTCCCACTGACTCCCTGGTTGTCCAATAACTCGGGACTCTGTGTAACTGGTCACATAGTCATTTAGGCCCTAAAACCAATCAGTTTGAATGTGTACCCCGTTTAGAAATGACCTATCACTCCAGCCTGACCTGTTCCCGCCAATGAATGAACTAATCATGTTTAGGAGTTGTTGTTTGATTTTCCCGCAGTGTATATTGATTTGTTAAAGGAGACTGTGATGTATGTAAAATCCCCGCCCTCCCCAAAAAAGTGTACTTAAGCAGTGCTCAGCCCCTGCTCGGGGCTCTGGGCTGCTTTCCCTTCTTGAGTGGGCACGGAGCCCCAGCATGCTGGTTCAATAAATCCCCTTCTCCCAATTGCATGAGTGGTCACTTGGTGGTCTCTTTCTCCGATGCTTCGCCTGACCCTTACATTTGGTGCATTGGCCAGGAAAATCGTATCGCCGGACAAGGAGACCTCCAACAGACTCCTTTAGGGGGTAAGTAAGGCGCCTCTTCCTCTTCTTCTTCCTCCTCTTCTTCTCCTTCTTGTTTTTCCTTTGCGATCGCTTAGAGCTTTTTGGTTTTTGGCTCGGTGGAGAGCGTAAGTTCTCAGAGCTTTTTGGTTCAGGTTTGGTTTTTGGCTTGGATATTTGGTTGGGTTGGCGGCATGGCCACCAGCGGAGAGTGTAAACTCTCCCTGGCAGTGGTGACAGACGTGTCCTAATCCACAGGCCACTCCTCTTAAGGGATGCCTAGGAGGATTCGGGGGGGTGGGGCGAAAGTGTCCCCAGTTGGTAGAGGGACAAGAGTGCCCTCGTTTGTACTCAGCTACCAACCCGTTTGGTTTCGCCGACAATCCCTTTTCTCAGGTTGAATTCACTGCCTGTCTTTAATCTTTGCTTCTAAACTTGTGTTAAACGTTTACTGTGTGTCCGTGTTTGTGTCACGTTTGCATTGTCCTGTCCCTGTCTTTGTTTGAGTAACTCCCAGTATGGGACAAAGCCATTCCATGCCTCTGTCCCTGACCCTTGATCATTGGGCAGATGTCCGCTCAAGGGCCCAGAATCTTTCTTTTTCAGTGAAACTCCAGACCTAGCAGACACTCTGCACTTCAGAATGGCCCACCCTCGGAGTTGAATGGCCCCCAGGAGGGTCCTTCCACCTCCCTCTAATCTGCAAAGTCAGAGATATTGTCTTTCAGCCGGGGCCGCATGGCCATCCAGACCAGCAGCCATATATTTTAACCTGGCTGGACCTCTGTGAATTTCCTCCCATATGGGTGAAGCCTTTCCTGGTTCCTGCTTTCACTCCGACCTCTTCCCCCAAGACCCTATCACTCAATCCTTCTGCTCCTCCCCCTTTTCCCTCCATTCCCCCTGAGTCACAAGATTGTAGATCTTGGGGTTGTGAACGAATGGGAGCTGCATGATGATCTTTGTGTGTCTTTTTGTCTGTGTCTCTGTTAACTGTGATGGCATTGTTTTACTTTGGACCAATGCAGAGTCCCAAATTCCAAACTGCCTTAGATGTGTGGAAGTAACTTTAGCTAAATTTTAAACTAATGCTTCTCCTGTGAGGGACCAAAAGTCAATAGAACCGCCAGCTTTTCTGTTCTCACCTTTCACACCTCTCTTAGCTGTGTTTTAAAGAACTTTGATAAACTTTACCCCCCTTTGTTAAGCGAGATTAGGGAAGCAGTGTTTTCTTTTCTTCCCGTAGTTGGCTTGAGCACGCCCACTGCAGAGGGAAATGCCTGAGGTCTAAAAACTTTGATATCTCGCTTAAACTTTTCTCAAACTCAAAACAACTGCAAGCAGAAGATGAACTTTTTGGGAAGCCGACTACTGAAACGTTAGGAGATGTGAGAAATGCCTAGTGCCTGGGGTCAGACCAAGCCAGAGGAACTAATCCTATAAGTAAAAGGTGGAACTAAGGGGCTCCCAGCAGCTGCCAAAGCCATTTTGCTTTGGGGAGTTTCCTCCTTCCTTACCTGCACTTTAGGGATTACCCCACTTCTGTTTGTTTAACTAAAGGGACAATAAATGCAGTAATGTGTTGATATTATAAATTGTTTCTTGGGGATGATCTTGGCTAAATGGGTATCTAAAAGATGATTTTCTATTGTAACAATTTGGTATCTGAATGGGTTTCTAAAGCATTGCACTATCTTGCAGTTAAAAGTTGGGTTTAAGCAATTGTTTAGTTTGATTTCAGATAGTTCATGCTAGAAAACTTAAATACTTAGGATAAAAAAATTAGGAAGTTTCAATTTTGAACTGGGTAGCCTGAGAAAATTCCACTAGGTATTCCAGTGCACTAACTTGGGCAAAGATAATAAATTATGATATGATATCTGTTCCCCTCAGTGTGTAAGATTCAGGGAAAAAAAGGGGGGGTGCTAAATTAAAACGTTGGTCTGGCTTATTAAAATGACATTAATTGGCAACAGTCTTGGAAATTTTTAAGGCTTAATTTTGGATATACATGATAAAACTTAATACTACTTTAGGAACTTCAGAACAAAGGAAGCAGCTTAATGATCCTGAGGAAATTTCCTCTGATGGTGGCCTTTATTTTATCAAGTAAGATCCTATTTTCAGTTTTGTGTGGGCAAGTGTTTCTAATGTAAATAGATATAAAGATATAAAATTTTGAGAATTGCATCTTAAACCTGGAAATTATGAATTATAGCTCAAATGCCTTAGGCATGAGGTTTCTTCTCAGAATTCCAGTTTTCCCAGTTCCTTCCAGACCTCAGCCAGGACTTAAGCTGATATGCAAATAGAAGAAGCCTGGAACACTCAGCAGGAGACAGATTTCAGGCTCAAGGGAAAAAAAAAAAAAAGAGTTAAAGTGTCTTTTTACCTGAACTCAAACTAGACCCCAACCAAAAAGTAAATTATGTGGTATTTATTAATTACTGGCCAGTCATCTTTTTTAGGACTCTTGCTTTTTCTTAGATTCTGTATTTTTTTGGACCTCATGATTTTAATCCCACAGATGGGTTAATGTTTTCTGATCAGTCCTATTTCTGATCAACTGTGGAGTTTTGAAACATTGCAATGGAGATTTCACCTGAAAAAGCTACAAGGGTGTTACACTTGTGTTATGTGTTGTATGTCGGTATGTCTGTATGTGTGTATGTCCATATATCCTGCAGTGATATGACAATTGACAGATGAGGAGCGCTCATGAAAAAATTTAAAAATGGATCCAAATATCTTTGATTCACGTGATTCAAATGGTTCGATTTAAATTGGGTAAACAGATAAAAGTAAAGATGTCTTTAAAATTAAGCTTATAAGTTTTTCTAGGTGTTCAAAAAGACCCTAATAAAATGTTGATGTCTATGAAATAATCTGCCTAAATTCAGAAATTTACAGATATTGTTTTAAAGTGTGAACAGAAGGAGGTTAACAGATGAAAAAGAGAAACTAAAAGGTTCTAGATATGGATTTAATAGAGGGAAAATGTGTTTCTGGATAAGAGAGTCTATGTGATTAAGTAATAAAGAGGGTTTAAGTAAGTGATAAAAAAAGGTTTGTGTAAGTTGGTTATATGTGTAAGTTTGAGCAAATAATCTTAAAGAAATTAAAGATTATACAACTATGGTTAAAAAACAGCTGTTATATTTCAATATTGTAATGTTGTTTCTTTAAAAGCTAACCTCTGTTAATATAAAAACATCAATGTAATTATGGTGCTGTTAATGTGTTCATATCTTCCAGGTATACAAGTCTGTAAGGTAGAAGCTTCAAAAGAACCTTGTATCAAGCTGGTGTTTTAAAGTTGTATGGTAATTTTAGGCTTAAAAAACATGTTGGAGATTTGTTTATCATTTGTGTTCTACAACTGGACTTGTTATCAATAAGATATGTGCAGTTCTATGTTACTTTTCACACTGAGATACAATTTTAAAACACAAAAGTACTTTGCTACTTTTCTATAAAGGGTTAAAAGCTTTCAGCCTTTAATTCATGTTTTAGGTGTGATATTATGTTGTGTTAACTAATGTTCATGTAAACTTGAACAACAATTTATGTAAACTTTGTAAAATGATCAGCTTCAGAACTATAGTACTTGAGATTTATAAAGAGCCCTGCCTTACTTGAGATAAGGCTCTGTCCCATCTCACTACATGTGAAAGTGGCTATGAAAGAAGTAAGCCAGATTTCAGTACAGTTAAAGTTGTGTCCAAAAGTAGGTTTTTGCCAAGATTACTAGGATCTCAAATAGGAAATTATGATGTATAACCCTGCCAGAATTCAAGGCAGCTCTTATAGAAGCTAAATATGTTTTTACCCTAGTTAGTTTTGTTTTGTAGTTTGCTTATAGATGGTTTAAGGATTGCCTGTTAATGTTTTAAAGAGGTATTGCTTTAAGAACACAACCTGGGTCAACCTAAGACAAGGAGTTATCACCTACAGGATAGAGAGATAGACATTAAAGCCTAGTGCTCTTAATATAAGGCTGTTAACTTATTTGCTGGATGTTTAAGATCAAGTTTTTAAAATTAAAGTTAAATTAAAAGGGCTAAGAAAACCAATATTCGGCTCTTGCCCTCTGAGTCAGTCTGAATCAGGGAATAGGGGACTTCTCCAAAGGGCTCTGCAACTCTAGGCCACACAACCTCCTGAGCAGGGAGATTAATGAGACCAGTGGAGAACAGAAAGCCAATCGGTGCATTTGCTGTAAAGAGGAGGGTCATCAGAAAGGGGAGACATCCCTGATGCTTCCGAGGGAAGCCACATGGTCAAGCAAGGCCTGGACCCATCCTAAGGTAAATGGCACTAGCAGAACTGAGAAGCTGCTATGAAGTTCCCTGAGGACTCCCAGGGAAACTCGGCTGACTGTTGACAATAGATAAGAACAAAAGTCAGTTTGACTTGCTTCATCTTAAACACTTAGCAAAGATAGTTAAAGCCAAAGCACAGCTGTTCCTGGACATTTTAAATGATAGTAATAATTAAATGTAACTTCCAAAAATAAGTAAACTGGAGGATACAAAAGAGATTCTCAGACAGGAATGCCTGATAACTATTAAAAGGAACTGCCAGAGTAGTTTTTAGTTTAAGGCCCACAGATATTCCTAACCTACACAGGTAGGCTTGGTGTTTGCTAGTATGGTTATCCAGCCCTAAGTAGCAGAATTAAAGGTTTCTCTATTAGACATAGGTCATACTAGTAAGAAGGATTTTACGAGATCAGATGACATTAAATTATTAGACTATATCTTAAAGGAAAGAACATCTGTAAACCTAAATGTTAGTTGTTGTGTTTACATCCCTGACATTTCTGGCAAGGTGACAAATATCCTTAAATATTTACATGCTCAGATAGAAGCCATGTCCTCAGCAACTTTGTCGTGGAAACAGTATCTTAGCTTCTGGTTCTTGGTACTTCCTGGTGGAAAACATTGTTAGTCTCTGTCTTGGCCATTATACTCATTGGCATATTCCTGTGCTGTGACATTTATTGCTGCATCAATATGGTTCCAGTACTAATGAATTCTTGTTTCTCTTATAGACCACCCTTCACTCAAATGGCCCTCCAGCCTAATGCTTCTCAATTGGACTTTTATCATGGACCACTCAATAGAACCAATATTTTCAAAGGGGGACTCCAAACTGCTTGCCCCCACACCGTCCCTTTTCAGCCTGAAGAAGCCAGAAAGATTCTCTTCACCCCAGCTTCCTTACAGCAGTGAGGAGTTCCCAAATTAGAGGGGGGAATAAAGCCAGATTTTAAGTTAGGTAGTCAGTGTAGATAGATAAATCGGGGTCTAATACCGAGTGGAATCTAAAATGGAGGCCATGCTGAAAATGATTCCAGGGAACGCAAAACAACTCATGAAATGTGAAACCCTTCAATAATCGTGATGCATTACTTTTAAGATTAAAAGTAGTCAGAAAAAGGAGTGGGGAATGTAAGGGTAAAAAAAATTGAAGTTAAAGCGTAAAAGTTAAAGGGTAAAGGACCGGGTGTTGTAAAGTTTCTAAGCTGCAAGGTCTGAGTTAAAATGTAAAGGATTAGGTATTGTTAGGTTTCTATGCTACCTGCAAAACCTGAAATCCCTGTAGCTGTTAGGACAATACTACAACTGCCCAGTAAATATTCCCACTGACTCCCTGGTTGTCCAATAACTCGGGACTCTGTGTAACTGGTCATGTAGTCCTTTAGGCCCTAAAACCAATCAGTTTGAATGTGTACTCCATTTAGAACTGACCTATCACTCCCACCTGACCTGTTCCCGCCAATGTATGTACTAATCAAGTCTAAGAATTGTTGCTTGACTTTCCCACGGTGTATGATGATTTGTTAAAGGAGACTGTGATGTATGTAAAATCCCCGCCCTCCCCCCAAAAAATGTGTACTTAAGCAGTGCTCAGCCCCTGCTTGGGGCTCTGGGCTGTTCTCCCTTCTTGAGTGGGCACGGAGCCCCAGCATGCTGGTTAAATAAATCCCCTTCTGCCAATTGCATGAGTGGTAACTTGGTGGTATCTTTCTCCGACGCTTCGCCTGACCCTTACATTAGGATGGCCTTAGGCCTGAGCCTAAGCAACTCTACTTTAAAAACTTCAGTTTAACCCGCAGTTTCACCAGGCACATCCACAGATCCCTCCAGTAAGGCCTCAAACAAGTTCCTTCCCCTCACTCTGATAAAGAGAGTGAAGCCTCTTGCAGGCTGCCCTTGCGTGATAAGAGGGAAAGGGAGAAGATCAGGGTGGAGACCACCAGACCACATGTTTCTGACCTCAGGGTAAATGACATCACTGAGAAATCCAGTGGTGGCTGGCAGGGATTGAAAGGGGGGTCAAAAGCCCCCAAATTTAGTATAAATGATAGAGCTGATGAACAGGGATTCAGCCAGCTGAAACAAGGATGCACTAGAGCTGGAGAGCCTGCTGAGGACCTGACATCCCATCACTTGTCATCATTCCTGATTCTCTGCATGATCCTCACCGCTCTCAAACACTACCACCTCATCTGGACCTTGGTGAGAGCCCCAACTCCTCCCTATGACCCACTCCTCAACCGGTCGTCCGCTCCACGCTCCACGCTAGGGAAAGCCTACCTTGGTTCCAGACCTGATTACCACGGTCTGAGTGAGTGTGCATCTGCTGGACTCAAAGCCTGGGACTTAAGACCTTTGAACTTAGCATGCAGAGGGAATGTCTGTCACTAGCCTGTCCTGATTAAGTGTGTTTTGCAGTGCTTAGAATGAATCTAGAACTGTTAGCTGTGGATTGATTATGTCTATTGCAGTGCCAAGCATTAAGGATTGTGTTTTCTTGCTTAAGAACCTATAGAGTGAAACTGTATGGAGTAACTTGAGTGAATAAAGCACTGGAAGGGGCAGAAGCCCGTGGACATTCTTTATTTCTCCCCTCGACTGCATACATCACAATTTTGCCCGCTCGCAACATAAAGATTTCTTGGAATCTATATTCTAGGAGTCAATGTTTGGAGGGTAAGAGGAAAAAGGAAACATTTTTCGTGGTGCGACTTGATACAGGGGATTTTCTGCTGGTAGAGAGGCAAATTGTGTTTTTCTGCTATTTTTTCAAATATGCTCAAACAATTTGTACTGAGCCTCTTCCCTGCATTCTTGTCCCATTGGGGTGGGAACAGCTTTAATTAACTCAGCTGCAGGACACAGGACCAGCCCCTGCTTTCTAAAAGGTCTTAACTAGCCCAACCCAGCTGTGCTTTTGACCCTTAAGCAACCTGGCCAGGGGGCCAAAGGCAGACTGCCTTATGGTCGGATGCCTTATGGTCGGACAGTAATGCTGACCTCTGCCTTTAAATCACTGTTTTAAAGTGCCCACGCTCTGGAAAGGGAAAATGCAAAAGATGGGAGAACACGAGGGGTGAGGGGAAGACACAGGGAAACAGCCCATTAAGGAGGAGAGAGCTGACGCCTGACCTGGGGACCCAGGCAGCTGCAGCAGCCACAGCCAGTTCTGGGCTGTTCCATCACTATGGTAACCAGGGGAGACTGGGGGCGGAGCCTGGCTGCCTCATCAGGCCTTTCCCATTTTCCAGGGCTTCCCATGGGTCCTTCCTCTGTCACCCAGGCAGGGCTTGTGGTCCCGCCTCCCAGCCACTAACCTGTGCTTCCTGCTTACTGTTGTGGGCCACTGGAGCTGCAAGGAGCCTGCATTTTTAAGAATGTGCACCTGAAATACAAGAGATCTCTTTCAGGCACAATCTGACTCCACAGGCTTCTCTGTTGCAGCCCTAAGCCTGACTCGCTCTGAAGCTAAATAACTGTGTGTGTGTGTGTCAACAGCTTGCTTTACAGTGTTTCTTTTTGCTCTTCATGGTAATATTACTAAATAATGTTCCGTTGATGAGAGATCACAAACATAGTCTTCTTATAATTTTGGAGATCTTGGGAATGCGTTTTGCACCCCTCAGACATCAAAGCCAGCATCTGAGATCTTTTCTCACAATGTTTCTGTGATGACCAAGAAATCCTTCTTCTCCTTCCTGACTACATAATTACAATAAACAAACAAATGCATACACAGGGATTTTTTAAACCACATCACGTGACGTCCCAAATAGAATGAGTGCACTACTAGTCCAAAGTAAAATAAATGGGCCCAAATACTTTTAAGAGCCACATGATTTAATGAGGCTCACATTAAAATTCCGTGGTCATATAACAGTAAGTTATATTTTTATTACGAATGCATGTTTCCAGTTATTTGGATAATCTAGAATCCTTAATTCATAAAATAATTGACATATATGTCTGATTTTTTAATTAATATGTATCTATTTTTTCTAATCGTTTTTCAAAAGAAAACACTTCAGTTATATTTCTTATACATGCATCTATCTCATGTTCTGCATTTTATAGTACAGATATTTAAGATGAATGTATTTTATTATAAAATATCTATTTCAAGAGATATACAACCATCAAGCAATCTCTAATTATCAAATTACTGTACCAATTTTTATAAGATGATCAATAGATATGATTCTGTCAACAGAAATGTCCAACAGCTTTAACTATACTTTCATTGACACACTTCTTATCAAGGTACAATAAGTAATTTGTTTAGACTCTAAGATTTATAAAAATTTCCCAAAGTAAAACAAAAAGAAAGATTTTTATAGAAGAAAACGAAGATGTTTCTACAGAGAGGAAACACACGTTTACTAGTATGATTATCTAGCCCTAAGTGACAGAAATAAAAGGATCTCTAGTAGGAGGTCCTAAAAAGAAAGAAATCATCTTCAGATAAATGGAAAGGTCTTTATATTCTAAATTTTCATGATGAAAATATTAATATAATTATCTAGACAGATGACATGGAAAGGTCAAAACAATTGAGAAACAGATTTATGTATAACTGGACTGACTATATATATTTCAACAATCAATTCTAGGATATTCTAGCCTATTTCCCTGATTTTATTATGCTGATGTAAGCTTTTTCTCCACATTCTGACATGACAGAACTTATTAAAATATTAAGCTTATACCTACAATTTGTGCTGTTTGATCAAGGACCAATTTATAATGAATCAAATTTATACAACCTTGATCAAACAATAAGTGTTTTAAAATGCTGACTTAAATTCCAATTTTGACACTTCTCATTGGAGAGTAAATTTGACTGATACAAAGATATCAGTAATTGCAATGATTGCTGCTGATTCTTGCATATCATTTCTGTTCATTGGATGTTTGTGGGATTTGAGAAAACATTATATTCAAAATGTTCTCCACATTAAAGCCATATGTGAGTTTTGAGCAATAAAACTTACAAACATTGTTAGAAATTCATTGGTATTATATACATTCTGTAACTGGACCTATAATCCGTGAAACACTGTAAGACTTGTATACTATTCCCTACACTGGGAAGTAATTTTAATCATAATTTTAAAAGGACAATTAAGAGACACCTATTTAAAGAATAATATCCCAAAATATAAAGATATTCTGTGTAAAGAATAGTGAAGAGGAGACACAGGTGTAGCAAGGCCCACAGGGACCTTGGAGACCTTCTTACCAGGTCCTTATTGTCGTCCCTTGATTGAAGCTGTGACATCCCAGTTTTGTGGGAGTGGCAGCCTCAAACCTATATGTGTCTGATGTTGAACTGTGGAGCCACCATGGGGTGAATAGGGAACCCCAGTCAGGGCACCTCTCTGCTCCGATGAGGGGTGTCTCATGTTGGGGTCCTGGTGTGGGGCTGTCTCTGGTTCACAGGGAAGCAGGATGCTAAAATCTTAAATTCCACACATTCAGAAGACAATTTTGTACAGACCTGAGCAGTTTATTTGATTGTAGATGGTTTTTAGTCTCCACACTCTTGGTATAAGATAATATTTTCAGTTCCTACACAATGCTTAATGGACTTGCAGCTAAGTCCTGGGGAAAGGGGCAGACCTTTTATCTATATCACACAGAACAGACCTCTGGGTCCATCTGCTCAGGGCCTCGACGTCTCCATGTTCCTCAGGTTGTAGAAGATGGAGTTGAGCATTGGGTGAGGGTGGTGTGGAAGACAGGCAGAACCTTGTTCCCTGCTGAAGACCAGAAGGATCATGGCTGTGGGTGAGAGCAAAGGGTGCTGACTGGAAGGTCACCACAGTGAGGCGGTGCTGCAGAGGGAGAAGACATTCTTCTTCCCTGTGCCAAGGCCATAAAGCAGAGAGCAAGAAGTACTTGACCACAGAAAAAAGGGATTCCAATGAATGCAAACATAAGGAGATGTCACGCAGATCAGTGAGGGACAGCCAACACACCAGGAAATAGAGAGGTGTGTGGAGGCGGACATCCAGGAGGGTGAGAGGATCAGGGACAGGTTGTGAATTAGAGGCATTAGGAAGATGAGAGCAATGCAAATGAAGAGGAAAGACTAAATCCATTTTTATATCGTTATTATTTGGGGCTGGGGAAACTCAATAACATAATCAATAATTTAGACTTAACTGACACATATAGAATATTTCAACATGCATTAAACAGAAACACTTTCTTCTCAGTAGCACATGGATCCTTCTCTAAAATAGACCATATACTATGCCACAAAGCAACTCTTAGCAAATATAAAAAACTAGAGACACTACCATACATTTCATCAGATCATAATTAAATACAATTGGGAATCAAAAACAAAACAAAAAGTAAAAATTTCTCCATCACCTGGAGACTAAACATTAGGCTACTGAATGAACAATGCATTGCAGAAGGAATCAAGGAGGAGATAAAAATTTCTTAGGGGTAAATAAGAACATAGAAACAACCAATGGAAATCTTAGAGACTATGAAAGCAGTACTAAGAGGAAAATTCATTGCATAGAATTCATTCCTTCAAAGAAAAAAAAAAATTAACAAATAAATGACCTCACACTACCACTCAAAGCCCTAAAAAAGAGGAACAAACCAGCAGCAAAAGCAGTAGAAGGCAAAAAATAATTAAAATTAGAGCTGAAATCAATAAAATGGAAACAAAAGAAACAGTTGACAATATGGACAAAAAAAGTTGGTTCTTTGAAAAAATAAATAAAATTGACAGACTATTAGCCATGCTAAAAAAGAGCATGAGAGAGAGAACTCAAATTACCTATATACATCATGAAAATGATAATATTATAACAGATATGAGAAATACAGAGAATAGAAGACATTGAAGTTATCAACAAATTTCTTAAGTCATATGATCTGCCCAGATTGAATCAGGAAGACATACACAATTGAAACAGACCAATATCAAGTGATAAAAATAGAAAACAGAGCTTACCAAGATTGTGCAATATGATTAAGTGGGATTCATCCTAGACATGCAAGGTTGGTTCCACTTACAAAAATCAATAAATGTAATTTATCACATCAATAGACACAAAGATAAAAATCATATGATCATCTCAATAGATGCAGAAAAAGCATTTGACAAAATACAGCACCCCTTTATGTTCAAGACACTAGAACAACTAGGGATATCAGGAACATATCTCAACATTGTAAAGGCTATCTATGTTAAGCCTCAGGACAACATCATTCTAAACAGAGAAAAATTGACGGCATTTTCTCTAAAAACTGGAACAACACAGGGATGCCCTTTTCACCACTTCTATTCAACGTAGTTCTTGAAATGCTGGCCAGAGCAAATAGACAAATGAAAGGAATCAAAGGGATATGTATAGGAAAAGAAGAACTTAAATTGGCACTATTTGCTGATGTTATGATTCTATATCTAGAAGAACCAAAAAACTCCACCAGAAAACTTCTAGAACTGCTTACTGAATTAAGCAAAGTAGCAGGATTTAAAATCAACACCTATAAATCAAAGGCATTTCTGTATATCAGTGACAAAGCCACTGAGAAGGAAATGAGAAAGACTACCCAATTCACAATATCCTCAAAAAAAAAAAAAAAATACTTGAGAATCAACTTAATGAAAGAAGTGAAAGATCTATACGATGAAAACTACAGAACCAAAAAGAGAGAAATCAAAGAAGACCTCAGAAGATGAAATCATCTAACTTGCTTTTGGAAAAGCAGAATTAATATGATCAAAATGACCATACTACCAAAGCATTAAACAGATATAATGCAATTCCCATCAAAATCCCCAAGGCATTCCTCATACAAACAGAAAAAGCAATCATGAAATTCATCTGGAAAAATAAGACATGCAGAATAGCTAAAACAATCCTTAGACTGATGTAGGTGGCATCTCTATACCAGATCTTAAACTATACTACAGAGAAATAGTAGCAAAAACAGCATGGTGTTGGCACCAAAACAGACTGGTAGACCAATGGAACAGAATAGAGGACACAGACACTAACCCAGAAAATTACAATTATCTTATATTAGACAAAGGTACCAAAAACATGCACTGGAGAAAAAAGCATCTTCAACAAATTGTGCTAGGAAAACTGGAAATCCATAAGCAACAACATAAAACGAAATCCCTGGGTCTCACCATGCACAAAGTGCAAATCGAAGTGGACCAAGGACCTAGGAATTAAACCAGAGACTCTACATCTAATAGAAGAAAAAGTAGTCTGTAATATTCATCATGTGGGACTAGGCCCCAACTTCCTATAGTCCAAGAATTAAAACCAACAATCAATAAATGGGATGGAATCAACCTAAAAAGTTTCTTCTCAGCAAAAGAAACAATTTGTGAGGTGAACAGAAAGCCTACACCCTGGGAAAAAGTTTTTACCCCTCACACATCAGACAGAGCACTACTCTCTATTGTATATAAAGAACTCAAAAAACTAACACCAAAAAAACAAATAACCTAATCAACAAATGGGCCAAGGATGTGAACAGACACTTCTCAGAAGAGAATATACAATCAATCAACATGAATAAGAAAAAATGCTTATCTTCTCTAGCAATTAGAGAAATGCAAATCAAAACTTCTCTAACCTATCACCTCCCTCCAGTCAGAATGACAGCTTTTATGAAGACAAACAAGAATAAGTGTTGGTGAGGATGGGGGGGGGGGGGAAGGTACCCTCTTACCTTGCTGGTGGGACTGCAAATTGGTGCAGCCAATTTGGAAAGCAGTGTGGAGATTCCTTGGAAATCTGGGAATGCAACCACCATTTGACCCAGCAATCCCTCTCCTCAGACTATACCCAAAGAACTTAAAAACACCATACTACAGGGACACAGCCACATCAATGTTTATAGCAGCACAATTTGCAAGAGCTTGCTGGGAGCCATTAGCCAAGTAGGTATGACAATTTCCTTGCCAGCATACCCCATGTTGCTGACATGTTGCAGCGACATTGAATGTAGGTGACCTTGCTCAAGGACCAAGGCAGATTAGGGTGTTCCCGGTTTTAAGATAATCGTGTTTAGGGCGTTCCCAGTTTAGGTTCCAGGTTTAAGGTTTAAGATTATTCCTGCTGGGAATAGGGCGTATCCTGCTGCCTGAGTTCCCCTTGAGTTCTCACGGGATTCAGACAGTATAGTTTGGAGATAGAAGCCCAGTGGAGGTGGATTTGGGCAGAGAACGTGGATTTCCCCAGAACGTGATTGTAGACGGCTGGTGTGAGTTCGGGAATAAAGAGTTGCTGTTTGAATCTACAAGCTGTGTGGTGGCTCGTGATTGTGTGCCCAGCCAGACTGTGGCAAGAGCTAAACTGTGGAGTCAACCTAGATGCCCTTCAGTGGATGAATGGATTAAAAAAACAAGTGGCATATATACAAAATGGAATTTTAATCAGCAATAAAAAAGAAAAGAAAACCATGGCATCTGAAGGTAAATAGATGGCATTGGAGAAGATAATGCTAAGTGAAGTTAGCCAATCCCCAAAAAACAAATGCTGAATGTTTTCTCTGATAAGGATGCTGACTCATAGGGGGTACATAGGGGGGAAATGGAAGGATTAGATGAATTCTAGATAGGGCAGAGGACTGGGAGGGAAAAGGAGGGGACAAAGGATTAGCAAGGATGGTGGAATGTGAAGGACATCATTATACAATGTACATGTATAAAGACATGAATTGGGTGTCAAAATTCTTTATACACAGAGATGAATAATTGTGGTATATATGTGTAATAAGAATTGTAATGCATTCTGCTGCAATTTCTTTATCCAAAATAAATAAATAAATCGATAAATAGCAGACGGGTTTTCCCAGATGTAAATCCTTTTTTTAAAATTTTTTTAAAATATTTATTTCTTTATTTATTTTTAAGTTTTCAGCGGACATAACATCTTTGTATGTGGTGCTGAGGATCAAACCCAGGTCACACGCATGCCAGGCGAGCACGCTACCGCTTGAGACACATCCCCAGCCCAGATGTAAATCCTTTTATGTCTTTGAATAAAACTGTCAAAATTAAGTACTGCCCCTGGCTTATCCACAGGATTTTCTACAGTATATATATATTTTTTTAATACAACTGAACAAAACTAAAACATCTGAAACCTTGGTATTTCTTACTTGCATAGGATTTATTCATTTTGGCATGAATCTTTCCAAAAGAATCTTTCTAGTACTCAGAATAAACTGCAAAAATTAAAAGATTTCCCACATTTTTAACATTCATAGGGCTTCTCTCCATGAGAATTTTCATAAAAGAGAAGAAAAATAGGTCTAGAACATGAAGCTGATAGAGTACAGCAAATCATCCCCATTCAGAGTGTTTGTTTTCCAGTGAGGGAAATGGCTTTGAAGACAACAGGGAAAATGGAATGATTTACCATATTTTTTCATATTTAAACAGTTATTCAGCCAGATCTGGTGATGTATGCCTTTAATCCCAGAGACTTGGGAGGCTTAGGCTGAAGGATCACAAGTTTGAGGCCAGCCTCAGCATTTTAGAACAACCCTAAGGAACTCAGCAAGTCTCTGTCTCAAAATTAAAAATATAAAAAAGAATGAGGATGTGTCTCAGTGGTAGCGGGCCACCAGACCAAATCTGCAGTACAATCCTCAGTACAATATTCAGCACAGTGAGCAGTGTGTTTGAAGGGGACAAGAAATATTGATCCACCACATTTCACATTTAAAGAATTTCTCTCCAGTAAACTTCCAACATGTTGATGAGAAGAACAGTAATAAGAGAAGGCTTTGCCAATTGTTTTCATCAGTACAATTTCTTTGCAATATGAGTTTGTTCATGTAAGTGAAGCTGATAGGATATAGCCAAGGTTTTTCCCCATTGTTGACATTCATAGGGCTTCTCTCCAGTATGAGTTTGTTCATGTGAGCAAACATGAGAGGACTGAGTGAAGGCTTTGCCACACTGCTTACATTGATAGGGTTTCTCTTGAGTGTGAGTCCCTTCATGTCTGTGAAAGAAAAACCAAGAAAAAGACTTTTCCACATTGTTGGTATTCATTAGGCTTCTCTTCTGCATGAATACTTCCATGTACGTGAGGTTCACTGGATGTGTCAAGGGGTTCTCCACATTGTTGATATTCATAAGTCTTCTCTCCAGTATGCGTTTTTGCATGTCTGTGACGATGATGGGATTGAGCGAAGGCTTTGCCACACTGCTTACATTCATAGGGCTTCTCCCCAGTATGTGTTCTTCCATGACTCTTAAGGTGACTGGATGTAGCAAAGGCTTTTCCACATTGTTGACATTCATAGGGCTTCTCTCCGCTATGAGTTCGTTCATGTCTGTGAAGCTGAGAAGATTCAGCAAAGGCTTTGCCACACTGTTTACATTCATAGGGCTTCTCTCCAGTATGAGTTTGTTCATGTTTGTGAAGCTGAGAAGATCTAGCAAAGGCTTTTCCACACTGCTTACACTCATAGGGCTTCACTCCAGAATGTGTTTGTTCATGGATGTGAAGGTGAGAGGCAGTTCTGTAGACTTTTCCACATTGTTCACATTGATAGGGCTTTTCTCCACTATGAGTCCGTTCATGTCTGTAGAGGGAAAAAGAAGTAGTGCAGGCTTTCCCACATTGTTGACATTCATAGGGTTTCTCTGTAGTATGTGTTCTTTCATGTCTGTGAAGTTTACAGGAGTCAGTGAAGGCTTTGCCACACTGCTTACATCCATAGGGCTTCTCCCCACTATGAGACCGCTCATGTATCTGAAGGTAGGAAGAAGAACTGAAGGCTTTCCCACATTGTTGACATTCATAGGGCTTCTCCCCAGTATGAGTTTTTTCATGTCTGTGAAGTTTAGAGGACATAGTGAAGGCTTTGCCACACTGCTTACATTCATAGGGCTTCTCTCCAGTATGCATTCGTTCATGTCTGTGAAGTTTAGAGGACTTAGTGAAGGCTTTGCCACACTGCTTACATTCATACGGCTTCTCTCCAGTATGCATTCGTTCATGTCTGTGAAGGTTAAAAGAAGTAGTGAAGACTTTTCCACATTGTTGACATTCATATGGTTTCTTTTTCGTATGAGTTTTTTTATGTGAGTGAAGGGTAGACGATAGAGCAAAAGATTTGCCACACTGATTACATTCATAAGGCTTCTCTCCAGTATGCGTCCATTCATGTCGGTGAAGGGAAAAAGAAGTAGTGAAGACTTTTCCACATTGTTGGCATTCATTGGGCTTCTCTCCAGTATGGATTTGTTCATGTATCTGAAGGTAAGATGAACTACTGTAGGCTTTTCCACATTGTTGACATTGATAGGGCTTCTCTCCGGTATGCGTTCGTTCATGTCTGTGAAGGGAAGAAGAAGTAGTGAAGACTTTTCCACATTGTTGGCATTCATTGGTATTCTCTCCAGTATGCATTTGTTCATGTATCTGAAGGTAAGACAAAGTAGTGAAGGCTTTCCCACATTGTTGACATTGATAGGGTTTCTTTTTCATATGTGTTCTTTCATGTCTGCGAAGTATAGAGGAGTTAGTGAAGGCTTTGCCACACTGCTTACATTCATAGGGCTTCTCCCCACTATGAGTCCGCTCATGTATCTGAAGGTAAGAAGAAGTACTGAAGGCTTTCCCACATTGTTGACATTCATAGGGCTTCTCCCCAGTATGAGATTTTTCATGTGTGTGAAGTATAGAGGAGTTAGTGAAGGCTTTGCCACACTGTTCACATTCATAGGGCTTCTCTCCAGTATGTGTCCGTTCATGTCTGTGAAGGGAAGAAGAAGTAGTGAAGACTTTTCCACATTGTTGGCATTCATTGGGCTTCTCTCCAGCATGCATTTGTTCATGTATCTGAAGGTAAGATGAAGTAGTGTAGGCTTTTCCACATTGTTGACATTGATAGGGCTTCTCTCCAGTATGCATTCGTCCATGTCTGTCAAGGGATAAAGAAGTAGGGAAGAATTTTCCACATTGTTGGCATTCATTGGTTTCCTCATCAGTATGGATTTGTTCATGTATCTGAAGGCAAGACAAAGTAGTGTAGGCTTTTCCACATTGTTGACTTTCATAGGGTTTCTCTCTAGTATGTTTTCTCTGATGTATTCTAAATAAACTTCGGTAAGCAAAGTCTTTCTCACATACGTTACATTTGAAAAGTACTTTCCCAGTGTGCGTGATCACGTGACTGTGAAGACCTGTGGGTGAAACCAAGGTTTTACCACCTTCTTTACACTCATGGGGTTTCTCTCCAGAATGAGTTCTTTCATGTTTTCTAAATAAAGTGGGGGAATGAAAGGCTTTCCCACATACCTCACATTGAAAAGCTTTACCTCCCCTATGTGTTTTTGTGTGACTTTGAACATCTGTGGGAGAAGATGAGGCTTCATCACATTGTTGACATTCATCAGGTTGCCACCCAGTATGAGAATCTTCATGCCTCTCAATGTCATTGGAACAACTGATGACTTTCCCACATACTGTACTTTCATAGGGTCCATCTCCAGTTTGTGTTAACATTTGTGTGTGAACACTTTTGAGAGAAACCAGAGATTTCCTGTATTGTTTCAATTCACATGGCTTCTCTTCACATTCTTCATGCTTGTAGCATTCGGGTCCACAGTGAGATGTGATCTGCCTATGAGGAATGAAGGGCATATGAAGTCTTTGGCACACGTAATGCAGTCACATGAATTTACTCTATTAAATTTTTTCTTTGCTTAAGAATTGGGATCTCATGACCAGCACATTATTAATACTTGATTAATTCATGATGTTGTATTTATTTAAGGTCCTAGGTTAACGTCACTTCCAACATGAGGTAAAGCCTAGGATTTTCAAACTTGTTCAAATAGCCAGAAAATAAAGAGATTGAGAGGAAACAATGCTTTGCAACACAGCTTGCCTATGGTCATTATCCAAATAGTTATACTCACATATGCAATTTCATAATAATTTTTGCATGTCAAGCACCTTGAATAGACTTAATATCATATATATATATATATATATATATATATATATATAGAAATAAATAAATTTATTTCAGTTGACAACAGACTTTATTGATTTAAATGTGGTGCTGAGAAGAGAACCCAGTGCCTCAAGCATGCAAGGCAAGCTCTCTACCACTGAGCCACAACCCCAGTCCCAGTGAAGTATATATTTCTGGTAAAAAAATCTTATAAGAATAAATACATTTAAAGTTGTGCAAATTTCTTGGATTGGTTTTAAAAATTATATGATATCCCCAGA